>NC_133204.1:4375538-4738038 GCF_958299795.1 Porites lutea
ACGTCAAGCCTGTTTGAATGTTTAGCCTTTGTTGCCAAGTAACGAATCAATCTCTTGTTCTCAGAAGTCGGATCTTCCAAGGAGGCCTGGTCCCACTGAAGATTCAGTTTCAATTGATGTACAACTTCTCTGGGCTCGCATGACGCTGACAGCAGTGATTCCATTACCGTATCAGGGATAGCAATCCACGCATTTTCATTTCCTGCAAGATATATTACCAGCACCCATAACTTCAACTGCTTCAACTTCAACTTTATTTATTAGAAACGGTATTACAATAAACTGGCCCGCAAAATACCAATTGCTCATCTAGGTAGCCTGATTCTCAGACGTCCGAGGTAGAGGGAGGGAAGCGAAAGGACCGCGAACGACCTCGGACGTCTGAGAATCAGGCTATCATCTAGGCGGCCCAGTTAAAAGAAAAAGCAAAATGAAAGGTAAGGAACAATCCATTCGGTCCAAGAACAAGGATATCGGTGCTACTTGGCAGGCATTACTAAACGGTGTTAGAGATACAGAAGCTCCGGAGTGGTAGCAGAAAAAAAGGTTCTGAGAAGGCAGTAAGAACTAACATATGGGTAGGGTACCTTCGCTGTTCATCCCGAAAAGGTCAGCGGTCGGCGTGCAAGATGTAATCATCGTCTTGTCATGAACTGACCTCAGATAGTTTTATTTCATTGTAAAGAAAATTGTCTGGCCTTTTTAGCCCCGTGGTTATTCCAGACAGCCAGTACCACAAATTATTATTAGCTTGTTATAATCTTATTCTAATTCTCTTTTTACTATTGGTACAATAAAATTGTTCTTGTTAAAAGTTACTTTTGCGCGCAGTTCAGAGGCGGGGAGTACTGTTTTAAATAATCCAGCAAATAACGGCGCGACGAAATAAATAATAATAAAAAAATTAAAATAAATCGCCGCAAGGTTACAATTTCGTCAAATTATTCTGTTTAGAAGCTTGAACGCAAAGGTATGAAAAAAAAAAACCGAAAGGTCTGAGATTTTACGGAAATCAGCATCACGTATCGACATTTCTACTACCAATGGGGTAGCGACTGTTAAACCATTGTTTATTAGTTGAAACGTACCTCCATTATCAGGTAGTCTACATCTTCCATCATGTTCATCAATCGCTAACTTTGATGATCACGGAAATGAAAAAAAATTATTTAGTGTACAGAGAGGGTTGATGAATACACTGTTATTACTTAACTCAAAATTGTAATCATATTCAAATGACAAGGGCGACTAAGTAAACGAGTGTAGATTAGCGGCATAATTACTAGAAGAACGTCAAGCACAAATTTTACTTGAACAGTTCGAAAACACCTTTTTTGGTGGACGCTGTCTCCTGTGAAGAAACACAGAATCTTCCTAAAAGAAGATCCTGTGTAAAAGAAAGATACAGTAAAATTCTCCTGCATCTTACTTCCTTCATACTTGGATCAAAAGAGGATAGGCTAATGGTATGTTTATTGTTATACTTCGTTTTCAAGGGCTGGTAGTGACTGCCCGGTTAGAAGACCCTTAAGATTGTCTCACGAGCCAGCAAATAGATCAAACCACTGAATAAGCCGAAACACGATAACAAGGAAGACAAAACGGTAACATTTTCTTCATGCTTTTTTCCAATTCTCCTTCGGCTCGTTCCCTCACTTTTGCTTCACTCGATTGTATCAAAATCAAAGGTGCTACTAAAAGAAGTGTGGGAATTGACGTCATGGCCATAAAGGACGCTTTAATTCCGACTTCATAATACTCACTTCAGAGCAAGCAGATCATAGCGAGCCAAGTTAGTAACGTTCACCAGCCGAGTTTGCTACATACTCTGCTTAACTCTTAGAAAGGGTCAATGCTCTAAACCTCTGTGCGCTGGGTAGCCTCATATCAACTAAGTTCACTAAAACAAATTTTTGTGTTTTCACTCCCACGGTAAAACGAAACCAGACTCTTTAAAAACTAACTCTTAACAAATTCAAAGGGACCTCCCTATTTGATAGCAGGTAAGAGATTAAATACAATTAAGAGCTGAGAAAACTAGTTTGAGGTTAGGATAATCACTTGTCAAGCCAATCTTACCCCTAAAGCCTCCTTAGCAATCAAATCAAGGAGACATAAATACCAGTTGTCCTCGTACTCAATCAGAAGGTTTCTTAGTAACCATCAACGGCCAACCACGGGAAAGTGATTTTAGTGACTTGAACCCCTCTTAAATAGTCATTGTATCACCGTGCTTACCTGTTTACCTTCTGCTGCAAGCCAAGGTGCAAACAGATTGGCATCAACTCTGTTATTTAATGCAGCTGCCTCCTTAGTGCAGACAACCCTGTCAGCACTGCTCAACTCTGACTCAGACCAGAAGTGCAGACATTCCTCTCGTTCACATCTCTGCATGTGATGAGTACGACAGTAGTTGACCACACCTCCCTGAGAACAGACCGGGCAGATGACACCTAGCTCATACTTCATATTCCTTAACCAATGGAACTCATTCCGCATGCACTCGAGCATCAAACCTAACTGTCTACACACAGCACGAGCACAGGCAACTTCAAATGCATCATAGTGGCCACTTGCAGAAGAATTCGGCGACGAATGCAAGGAATCCATAGACTCGACCACAAGATTCCCTCGGTGAACAACAACTTCAATGGACCCAGAGTGACACCGGAGGACCACGGAACAGTCTTGGTCCCCAAATGTGTGAAACCTGGCAAAATTGAGGTACATCTGGGGGTTTACTGGGCTCCAAAATTCAGTTTTGCCCCACTGAAAAAACTGCAAGATGAGTCGGGGAAACAGACCAGGAGGAACTTGTCCAGATTTAAACCTGAGGAAAAGAGAGGGAATTCTGGCAGAAGCAACCAACTTTGTAATGTCCTGCGGCGGGTATGACATCAACATGGATGGCACCAGGTACTCCTTGGTACATGACGAATCTGGTACAGGCCATGGACAAAGTAAGCTGAATTTCTCCATGATCGCAATGAGGCTCTCAAATGTGTCTTGGTGATCTATCAAAGGACCCCAGACACGTTGTAGAAGTGATTCATCTAGTATGCCTGTCGTCTCAAGTTTATGCCACCGTTCTTTGACTTCCTTATTTTCATGGACATAAGGTTGAACGGTTATTACCTTCTTGAACACATCGATGAGCCATTGAGGGTTCAAGATAACCAAATTGTTCAACACCGCAGTTTCATCAAAATGAATCAAAATCCGCTGGTCATGGAAAAAATTCAGTAACGTCACAAACTCTTGATTATCATAAATTTTGCACACTTCAGAAGCAATATGTTTAGCTCTTTCGAGAGAAATCCATTTATGCCCCTCTTCAACAGCGACTTGAATAGCCTTCTCGTATTTCAACCATTTGATCGGAATAACTTCTTTCATCTGTGGAAGCTCTTTGGCAACAGCAAGCAATTTTTCACGCAAGCGTGTGACTTCTGAACACTCGAATTCAAGGCCAGATTTCCTATTGTCCACGACAAACACATCATCATACAGGACGCTTTTGTACGGTTTGGACTGTAATGAGCCGAACACCTCAAGGGCTGCTGCCAGAGGCTCTTTCCCGTCGTAAGGACCATCTGCGTGTGTGCAGACCAGAAACACAGGGGGAAGTTTCTCTGGCAGAATTGAAGATCTAGGACCAGAATTTGTCTGACCAGCCTCGCCTTGAGAGACCAGAGAAGCAACGGAATTCATCCAGAAATCCAGGTAGTCTAAATTGGTTTTTCTGCTGAAGGAGTCTTCAACTTTCTTGAACAATCCCTGTTTTACAACAGGCTTGGCTGTTTCATAAGGATTTCGGCTGAGGTCGTAAACCAGAAGGTAAATTGCTCTTGTTGTAAGAAAGAGTGGATGAGTTGTATAGTACACTGATTGACCACCAAAATCCCAAAGTACAGAATAAATGCCATCCTCTTCATCTGTTTCCTTGTTGCCTTTCTGCAAAAGCTTTTTGATCAAGCGTTCCACCTCTTCTGGTATCTTTGGTGAGGCTGGGTCCTCCGTCCTAGTCTGGGTTGCGTCGGGTAGCATTGGCAGTGCCTCGTCCAGAACATACTCGGTTTTATCAGTTTCTACTTTCCCAGGTATCTGATGAGATTCTCCTGTACCTTCTGTCATCTCACTATTTTGGGTTCCTATAACATTGTCAAGGAATGGACCATTGTTATGGCTGTTTTCAGTACGCACTTCTGCAGTTGTCTGAGTTGACACACCGCCTGCTTGAACATTTGAGTGTACTGTGTCAGTCCGGGGAATGTTTTCACACTGCACCACCTCTTCAGTCCTTTCACTGGGAACACTTTCTTCTTCGTTCAGCTTGCTCACAACCAGTCGAGCTGCATGGTGCTCGAAAGAAATACCTCCTTCAGAGTTTCTTTCCTGATCTCTCTCCCCTGTCCTCCAAATTTCAGTTGAAATCTCAAAAAGTGAAGGGTCGACATCTATTCCTACAGTGCTGCCTTCATCTGGGTTGAAAGGCTGTCCCATCAGTGATTTTTTTAAGCTGGTTTTTCCAGCGCGATCCTGTCCAATAAACATGACTGGCACCCTCTTGACGCAAGTCTTTCCTTCGGCGAGGGCTTTGTTGTACGCTTCTACAGCCAAGCGTCCACGAAGGTTTATCTCTGGAGGAACCACTGTAAACGTAAATGAAAAAATGTATTATTTTTCCCGAAAGAAATGTGGCCAAACATTGCAAAGTAGCCAGCTGCTTATTACACAGCGAGCACTCACGAGGTTGTAGCAAACACGAGGCAATATCACTGAGTGCAGAGTAACTGAGCGGATGCACTAATTTACGTTTGACTAGTGCAAATATCTTGAGTATTTTTGTCTGAAGCCTTCTGCTTTCTCATAAATTAATAGTTATGTACCCTCCATAACTAGATAACTGCTTATTCACATGGCGCAAATTGCTTTTCACTAATAAAAATTTCATCTTAAAGAAAATTAATACTTGTAAAGGAGTTTTTGCTATTAAAAGGGAAACCCTATCAGTACAGTTGATTAGACCACTTTCTATCGACTGGAAGTTAAAGCTAAAGAGTTTTGGCGGGAGGAAGGCGAATACCATTCCTTGTTCCATTCGTTTCGCAGATTTATGTTTAAGTGACAGCTTTGCTACCAACTCTAACTAACGGTTCAGGAGAAAAAGCACTTCTGACCCCACTGAAAATCCCTGGGTTGCATGTATCTTAACCCTTTGACCCCTTACAGTGACCAATATTTAATTTCTCCTTACAGTAACACTGCTCCATCAACATAAAGCCACAAGGAAATAGAAAATGATCACAAGTAAAAAGTTCTTAATTGCTAAACAAATTCTCCTCATCTGTACCATAGGAAATGTCTAAAGAACAGGATGGAGAATAAAGATACTGATAGAATAACACCCACATAATTATTAGGACCTATGATTTTGGGGTTCAAGCTAATCAAGTTTTTTCTAACCAGGTGCCAAGTGAGAAATCAGCCTGAAAGTGTTCTAAAAAATTTTTCAGAAATACTATACATCATATATTACAAGAGGTTTAATTAACAAACAATGTTTTATTACTTGCACTAAAAATAAATTTGAAATAGAATAATAATATTACTATTGTAAGTAAACATACCAGTTACTGTATTGTTTTCTTATTCTGGCATCCTCTATATCTTTATATAAGAACATGAACATTTCTTTATCAAGCTGAATTGGCTCTCATATATGCCAAATCTAGTCCAGTTGTTCTTATATGTAGGTGTTTGCCGTATCAAGGTTTGATAAAGGGTTATGCTACTCTTTTGCGTGATCACACTGCACAAATATGGATACAACTGGAATCAAGGCCTGCATTGCAGCCGGACTTGTCACTGAAGACCCAGATAGAGAACTTGATATAGTCCAACTGTCTATATTGAGGATTTAGACTGTCTGCAACACAGTCTACTGGAATGATAGAATCAATATTCTACTGTAAGTAAAGTTCAACTATAAGTATACCTTCTTCATTCTTTGTGTGTTTCTCAGCATTGGCTTCCTCTCTAAAATTACAAAAATATAAACAATACCTTATCAACTGTACCCTTGCATTAATTTGATTTCCAAAGGGGAGGGAAGCTAATTATCACAGCCCTAGACTACCATTCAGCATAAAAAAAAAACCAAAGGAGTGGATTCCCAGTTGGTGGAATATCTTTCAAACAAAAACCTGGAACAGCCATAGTAGAAATTAGACCTGCTTTTCCTGGCCGGTCTTATCAGAGGAAATTTATTAGTGATTGTGTAAGCTATAACTGGGAATTATGCATTACTAAGATACATTCAAGAATCAATTCCATGCAACCTATTTCTGCATGCTATAGAAACTGTTCTTGACTAACAGCTGTACCTGATGTTCCCTTCAATGCACAGAGAACTTAGAGCATGTTCCAGTCCAGTTTCTTGGCCAGAGACATTCTCCTTAATTCCAAGAACATTTTCTAATTCTAAAATAAGTTTGGACATTTCTGAGTAAAACTGTGGATTTTTTGCCTCTGAGGTGTTATGAGCAAGATGTTTCAACGATTCTGCAAAATTGGCTTTCCGTTTTTTAGATGCAGTAAAATGAGAAGAACTTTCCACTTTGGCAGATTGAAGCACACTCTGCAACAAAACCAAATGTTCAAATTAAAAGTTCATGGCAAATATGGGTATGTTGTAGTTCAATTTTGTTTTGTTTTTTGGGTATGGTAATGTATGGTAACAAGTTTAAAACAAAGGGAAATCAAATTTACTGTAAACCAAGAATATATTAGAACCACCACTGGTTCACCTAGTGTAAAAACTGCAAACTAGGTACCATTGTACACTCTTGATCTTTCTCTGAAGAAAAAAAATGAATTTTGTTTTTGGATATGGTAATGTATGCGAATGAAGTTGAAACAAAGGAAGAATACAAATTAACAAATATGATAATAATTAGTTAAGACCTCATCTCACTTATAACAATTAGCTACAAACTCTTGTGATTAATCAACCGCTGATGTCAAAAGTGCAGCCTTCTTGCAGGTTAATGCACCATTAACCGAGAAGACCTAGGGACAAGGTTGAGTTGTTTTGGTTGTGAAAACAAAACTGGCGGACATTTCACTTGTTTCAAGAGTAAGAACTAGGAAAAATAATAGCTAAAAACATGGCAAGAATAGCAAGAAGACAACTTGAAGAGCGACATCTGCTATTTGGAAAATATTTGCGGAGCTGAACAACCCTAAACGTGCACTATAGAAGATGAACTTAACATTGATGGAGGCAAGCATGTTTTAGCTATGTTTTAAACGAGGAATTATTTTGAATGAATAATAAAATAATTTTTGAACTGGGCTTTCGTATCATATAAAGACGCAGGTTGTTATCCGCATAACACCCTCCTCAATCTCTATAATTCTTCATAAGATACTCAGCCTCATTCATTAATTGGTAATTAATTACAGTGTTATTAATACTCGAAAATAGTGATAATCTGCACAAGTTGCAACTTTCAATTAAGCCCATAAGATCTCTCATTTACATTTTATAGTATATCATGAATGCACAATGTGTGGACATCTCATAAGCTCAACTGGATAGAGAACTGCCTCTACTCATACAAATGTCAGGGTTTCAATGCTGTTGAAGCTTGATTTGTTTTGGGTATATATACTTTTTTAACTGCTTAGGTTGACCACATTAATAATTACGACATTTGGAAAATGGTAAAACCTAAAAACTCAACTTGTCATGCAAGACCCCCTTACAAATCCTCCCAGGATATCAATATCTGATAAAGATCTATAGAGGTCAGGTCTTATCCACTGAGTAGCTATTTATCTGGAGGATAGCACTACATAGCCTTTGAACAACCAGGGGCAGATTGTCTAGGTACTACATTTGTATCAACATTAAATTAAACAGGTACTTTTTATACTGTTATTTGCTTCCATCTGTTTCTCTAAGTCACTATCAATATTTATGTGGATAAATGGTGTATCTGATAAATTTCCTCAGACCGATAATACTGGCCCTGTTAGGGTAAAAAATCCGACAAGTGACAAGGCCTTGAGACAGCAACATAAGACCAATGAAATGGCAACGAATAGCATGAAGATGGTAACAAATAACATGAAGATGGGTTGAAACTGCAACAGTGATGAGGAAAATCACAAATACAATACAGTCAACTCTCTCATAGCGACCACTTCTTGTAAGCGTCCACTTCCCGTAAGCAACCACTTTAAAAATAACCGTTTTGTTTCTCAGGCAAACACTGTTTCAAAAACTCTCTCGTAAGCAACCACTACGTAAATTTCTTAAACGACCGCGACCACTCTTTGGGCCAGAAATTTGACATATTCTTTTGTTTTCTGTTTCCGGTAAGCGACCACCGGGCATGATCACATATGATTGTAACAAAACTGTTGCTCAAATGTCACAAAAGTTCATTTTTGAATAGTGCTGACCAAGTTAGATGACAGATTATAGCAGCTGACTTACAAAAAAGATGTCTGTAATACGATCTGTAGGTAAAAATGTGGATTGTCACATTCATGCATTATCATGTTATGTACAAAGTTTCGTCAGTTCCAAGACCTATTCGAGTTAAACATTATTAGCAGTTCTCTTTTTGCTTCATTTTTGCTAGTAAGATTATGACTCTATGTAATTACATTAATCAGTTCAGTCTGAGTTATTTTCTTGATTTTTCCCATAGACGACAACCTCCCATAAGCGACCACTTTGTCGTGCACCAAGGGTGGTCGCTTACAAGAGAGTTGACTGTAGTTAAAAAAACCAACAGTGACATGACCTCCTATTCAATAAGGAAACACCGCTTTTGAAACTCACACTTGGGGGACACATGTAACCCCTCCTGAGAAGGCCTCATAAGGTATACATGTGCATTTCTTTCATCATCTCATGACAAGTACAAGCTTTTTCAAAGAAACTACTCATTCATTTATCCTTACTTTTAATTATAAGCATAACTCTACTTAATCGCTTGTATAAAATTGCCTCGGCTTACCAGGCCTCCATTTCTTTTCAACCAGGAGTTAAGATTACAATCCATATATTTGACGACTGAATCCACAATTTTCTCCACTGCCATCTTGCCTAAGCCTTGCTGCTGCTCACAGTAGGCGCCAAATGTGGCGCCAAAGGCCAAGAATGCTGCCACTCTTCCGACATCTTGCTTTTCCTTGAAGATTACATCTCCCATGTCATTGACTAAGAGCGGAAGCCTTTCAGGAGTCGAGACCCGAAAATTCATGCCATACGTATCATTGGAAAATAAATTAGCATGTTCCGCAATGATACGATCAGCAGCAGCTGTGCTGAGGGTCGCTTTGATTTTTTGACCACATTCTGCGGCTAGATCCTCTCCTAGGAACTTGATTACTGACGAGGCAAATTGTGGGGGGCAGCTAGCTTCTCCATCAATATATTTCTGAAGGCTGTGCGAAAATCGGCTTTGTAGTATTTTGTGGTGAGTGTAGCTGTTTACAAGTTCAAAAATATATGGATAATATTCAGTCTGCGACATTATGTTTAGTTTTCCGGCGGATAAAAGGAAAAACATACAGCATCGGTTTCCTGACTCAACTCGTCCGCCATACTTCCTTCCTGCCTCGTTTCCAAATTGCTCAGCTCCAGGTCCCTGGTGCACAAATTTTATCACAGGCCACCCAAGCTCGAGAATGTGATCATTTGCGTTGCGTAACGTTCGAAATATAGGGATTTGCATGAGGAAAACAACCCGATTGTTTCTATAACCTACGATTGTGAAGGGTGTAAATTAACACAAACCTTAAGTAAGGTTAGCCTATTTTATTTAAATCCTTTCACTTTCACGCCTCTTCTCACGCGAAACGTTCCCAGTTGCGACTCCGTCATCCCAGGCACCTTTGCGATACTTGCGGGGCCCTATGGTAAAGCTTGAATTAACGCTCATTCGGATATTCATGCAATGTTTCTCCGCGCGTGACTAAACAAGTAAGGGCAGTAAAGGCTGCACATAGACCCGGAGTAGTCAATCGATAAAAATCGGTATAGATAAAAATCGTTAGCAATCAAGTTTTACGGTACACAATCGATATCAATCAAATCACATTCACCGATTTTTATCGATTTAATCAACGATAAATCGATACCGATTTATAACGTTTGACAGGAGCCCATCATTTGATGGGCTCCTGGGCTCCTGGGCTCCTGGGCTCCTGGGCTCCTGCGTTTGACAACTCCGAGACATAGACCATTCAAGACCTTCAGGTAGAAGAGAAGGTGAAGTGAACGCAGCAGAAAAATAAATAAATAAAAATAATCGGTAGCCTGAGAAAACAGCCGACTTTTGGCTACGCAAGCATTTCCCCGCCAAATGACGTCTGAGAAGCTAGCCTGGGTGGCAGGCGTTTGGAAGAGAAGGGGAACGGGAAGGGGAAGGGAATTAGGGCGCGAGACCTTTTAACCCCTGCCAAGCAGGCTAAAGAAACGAGAAAACAATGGCGTCCTTGCTAGCGTTCCTTTTCTTTCTCCCTCGCGCGCCCAAAGTCCCCCTTCCCCTTTTAAAGCCTGCCACGCAGGCTACTGAGAAACGAGCACAGAAATTCCATACTGATGACGCGTCAATAACCAGAACTGGGTAGTGCTTCTGATTGGTTGAATCGAATTTCCCACGCGGCACGACTAATCAAAAGCACTACCCAGATCTGGGTAGTGACGCGTCATCAGCATGGAATTTCTGCGCTCGTTTCTCAGACGTCATTTGGCGGGAAAACCAGTGGTAGCGTAGCCAAATGTCAGCTGTTTTCTGAGGCTAAATAATCAGGGGTCCACTCCCCAATAGCCCACTTTCGATATACAGGTAGGCCCGGTTCCTGAAAGGCCCATTAGCGCTAATCAAGGATTAAACCTTCCCATACGTTGCTTGGAGCAACATTTTGTGTTAATCATTACTGTATCTCGGAGTAAAGGCTGAACAGTATTTTGTTAGCTCGAGATGCATGTTCTTAAACAAGAACACTTTGCTTAAAACTTGGCTTAATCCTGTGTTAAACTTAATCATCTTTAAAGGAACCGGGCTGTGGTGTAGTAAAATTCTGAATCTGAGCTTTAGGAACACAATCGCAAATTTTTCACGACTCCATTGTCTCGCAATTCCCAGAAGAGATCACAACGAAAACCAAACCAAATATAGAAAAATGACCAAAAGCCTCGGAGTCATGTTAGAATTTTGAAAACTATATCGAACGTGGGCTATTCGCGCCACTATTCATACCAAAACACCTTTAATGGCCTGTTTACATGGAGGTGGGTGACCCCAGGTAGGTGAAGTAACCCGCTCTGGTGGATAACTCGCCTGTCCACATAATCTCTCATTTTAATTTGATTACGTTTACATGATAGGTGGGGTGACCCGCCGCATGTTACCTCACCTATCTGGGGTCCCCCACCTCCATGTAAACAGGCCCTAACAAACTAGGCCTGCAAAGGAGGATGCATCAGAAAACATATCAATTCATTATTAAACATTCTTTTACTTGCAAATAACTGAACGTGTCGAATACAACTCTGCAAGAATTCAAAATATTCCCTCTTCAATAAATAGAGCTACGTACATAAACAACTATTATAACGTATCTTATTTTGTAATATACAGTATAACTAAATCAACAGCGTCTTGCAAGTTTCAGGATCATTAATGCAAAACATTAATGCAAATTTTCAATTCCAAAGAGTGAAACAATACGAACTCGCGAACAAACTAGAATTTGGGGCGCACTAACTTAATGAATGAGTTTAGTTTGGAATGAAGAATCACGGAGATGAAAACAATAAATAAACATATTGCTTGAAAAACGATTTCCACCTAATACCTTCTATTACCAGCTAGCTAGTTCCTGTTCATTCTGTTTGCCTGGAAACAGAGCAGACCAACGATGCGTTCTTCTTTACTGAAAACGATACTTTACTTTCTCCGCTCTAGAACCATTTACGAATCTGCTCACTGTCAGCCAAATTAGCTGTGGCAATAAAATCAGAGTAACGAACCAAGATAAAACAATTTTAAATTAACCACAAATTATCTCTGTCCTGATAGGCCTTCAGTCGCAATTTTGAAATAATCTTTCTAATTAGAACATATTCTTTTCTCTTGACATCACATGCTTTTAGATCATAAAACAACTTTTTCTCCGTGTACAGAAGGTCAAAAAATATTCCATACACAGACGTTTGATTGAACTGTCAATTCACGTTTTCTCGCCAGCGAGCTGCGTTTCTGCGGCGTCCACAACCAAGCAACAATTACGCCTTTACCCTCAAGAGAAAATCATGTCCCACTACTCCCTCTTGTTTATATACCATCGATTGCCATATGCTTTTTTCCCACGACGGGGTTTCGTTCTTCCCTTGCTTCGCGTAACGGCGGGTACCACAGAGCTGGGACTTTTTTCCTCTTCATCGGTTCCAGCGAAATTCGACCAACCTTTGGAGGCGTTAAACCTCCGAAACATCCGCGGATCTTCTGAATAACAGTAGAGCTTTTTCCACTCTGGTTTGTATTTTTGGAGATTCTAAATGTTTAACAGGCGCAGCTTCCACTATTGCATTGCATTTTTCGGTTACACAGTACTCGTTTTGTCGAACTCTCAAGCGACAAACTAAGATGATGTTTCCAATAAGAGATAAGAGAAGACAGGCCATTAAAGGAACAATAATGATCCAGTTCATCTCTGAAACTGTGGAAATATTAAAAAGACATGGAATTAAAAAGAGATGTTTTAATTGAGGAAGGCATTTTATAGAAGTTTACCGCACATACAAAAAAAAAAAGAAATCAGCCAAACCCTTCAAATTGTACCGCAATCTAGGTCGCAATTGTTGAAACTTTCTTCATCTCCGAGCCCTTTATGCTTCAAAGTTGGGTGCGAGGACATTAATGAAAAGCAAACCGATAAAATCAATATTGTAGGTGCATACTGATATGGCCACCAACCTCATTACCACCAAGGACAGCACCCACAGTCAAACCCTGTTAATACAGACACAGCTGAGGGCGTCGGCATTAAGCGGGTCATGTTATTAAAGTCGAAAAGACACCTTTTATTAGTACAAAATACTATAAAGGGATTAAAAGAGGATATTAACATCGTCAAATGTAACATCTCTAACCTTCACAAAGCCGTTATTCCGCGGACTAAATCCACAGAAACACTCAAAAATCGCTCGTCTATATATTTCTTAATCAAAACCGTTCTCTGCGTAACTTGAAGGATGCCAAAATAGCCACAATTTGAAGACTATCCGGTGTACTGTAGCGCTGGGAACATCGAAATGCTATAAACAGAAGGATTTTTTTCCTTCAGAAAGGAAAGAACTGTTACAGCAAAGGATTTGATAATGAAGTGTCCGCATTAGCAAGGTTGACCTTCTATGAGAATCTGTTGACTGGGCAAGAAACAAGTGTCCGTTGTCCTCATTAATGGGTGTCCGTATTGAGCAAGTTGAATTAAGAGAAAATGTAAGGGCTTTCTTTCCCCAGGGACACAGCAAAACACTGCATGCCTGCAATAACGAGGTGTCCGTATTAAGGGAGTGTCCATAACGCGGGTATACGAGAGGGTGGACCAAGTAATTGAAATTGTCGCCCCAAGGGAGAATAACTCTACGGTGGAAAGGAAAATAACCCGAATCGGCTTTACCTGCACCTAGCACACGCTTATGTCCAGATGTGCCTTGATCGCCTGAACTAGCATGTGCCAGAACTGGTGGCGTCACTGTTTTTGTAGACGTCGAAGAAAATGAAGAAGAAATGGCGCTTGAACTAAATTTTCTTGTTGGTAAACTTGATGGCCTACCGACCTCCGCGACAGGCGCGAGTAAAGTTGAGTTTGTGGTAAGAACAGTGGTGGATCCCGCATTTGTAGATAGGATCGCTGCTTGAATATCTGTGTCAGTACTTATAACTTTTGTTCTTGCTTTTGCTGACGTTGCATTTGTGACGCGTGGTTTTGTTGTTGTTGTTATTGTTGTTGTTGCTGTTGCTGTAGTTGTTGCTCTTGTCGCTGTCGTTGTTGTTTGCGGATTGCAACGGGGGTCTTGAGGAAAACAATAAACAAATCAGAGAATTAACTAATTACTATATAAACAGTTTATTATCATTGAGTCATACTAATCTAACGACCGTCGACGGCTTTTTAAAGCGAGAGAGAAGAGAGCTACTGGCGCCCTGTATGCTGACGTCCCAGCATGTTAATGTGTAAAGAGGGCACGTCCTGTTGTCCTCTTGTCTCATCCACGACATTCGGCTTCGGTAAATAATTGATCTGCTCGCCAATGACAAATCACGATATTTCGCTCAACCTCGTCCAATTTATTTACGCTGACAACAAGCGGCAGAAGTTAGACTTACATGGACACTTTCTAAAAAAAATAAAGAAAATGTGCAAAATGACATTTGTGGATGAACCTATCGAAACCTGACATGCTGTGCAAATACAATGAACATTTAACAAAAAGCAGCGAACAATTTGCCATTTGCCGTAAACGTGATTCTAGATTTCTCTCTACTCTCTAATCGTGAATGACTTTTCCACGAAAGACAGAAGAGTTATTCGATCAACAACGGATATTACTAAAGTTAGGAAAGACGCAAGCCCGACAAATCACTCCACGAAGGCCTGTTATTTTCTTGAAAATTGAATCCTTCTTTAGTCCAATTTGATTCGGAATCAACAAGCGGAAATACGAATGTTCACTAAGTTTACTGAATGCCTACACTGTCATACATTTTGAAATATTTCTAACCTTTCTTGTTGAGACACACAAATATTCGTAGTTTCATATTCCTATGTTGGCAATTTCCTCCTGAGGGTCTATCAAGTGATTCTAGAGAACCATCCGAAGTCGCTGAAATTTCATCAGATTAAAATCAGTTTAAGCAATCTTACACAAAAAGGCAACTTCACATAACATACATCACATAATAACAAACATTTTATTCCAGGCAAAAAACCAAAGGAGAGATTGCATTCACATTTTCCGCATCGCTCATTGCAAAATGTTGTTGAATGATACAGTGCTTGCCTAGTCTCTGTACGTCGTCTTCCTGAGCCTCCTAGGTCAATGCATTCGGATGACGTATCCGTGACCCAGCGAATCGCTCGGACCACGTGACCCGAAACGCATAAGCCGCGCGTAATAATCAGGACTAGCGACTAGGAAATGATAGCAGAGAGGAGGACGACTACGAGTACGAGATTTTCTCAATGTATAACTCAAACGTGAATCAGCGTCACTTTGGCGGGAAAACGTGGTAGCCGTCGTCATTCTGCTACGAGTTTTAGCGAGAATGTCGTAGCGGCGGGAGCAAGTTATCAAATGTACGAAGTTTTATCATTTTGCCATCGGGAAAGGGCTTAAGCTCCTTCAGTATAAATAACCATACTAACTTTTTTGGTGAAAAAAAGTAGAATGAAGCTTTCCGGTGTGTCTTTTTTTTTAGAACTCGCACAACAAATCTCGTACTCGTTCTCGTCCTCAAATCTAAGCTCTCTATTTACTGATCAATCAAATAGAACGCACCGGTGAGAGGACACAAGATGTCTTGATTTTGTGGCCGCCCGTTGGGGTGTGGGGTGGGGCGAAGAGACAGCTGACATTTTAAGGTACGGTCAAACGGGCCGCAAATACATGCAACGAGAAGAAAACGATGTTGCTCGTCATTTTTACACCCACGTTCAAACCTGTCTTGCAACAAATCAGGTTGTTGCAGGTTACGAAAAATTTTTGCAGAAAGTAGACAAAATGTTTACACGTTGCGCGCTCTACCCGCCCAAGGCAAACTTGCATGGCGTGATTCCCGCGTACTTTTATCCAATCAGACGTGAGTATTCACGCAACTTGCATTATCCTGATTTGTTCATGAAAGACTGGTTTGAAAGTGGGTGGCAAAACACGCAATATCGTTTTCAAACTAGTTTTGTAGCAATGCTTCAAAACAAGTTGCACGTATTTGTTGCCTGATTTACGGTAGCGTAAACTGTGTACTACGCGACGGCACGTATCAAGAACCATGGACTAAATCAACATACCAATGAAGTAATACTCTTGCCCAGGAATGTAGCCAAAATCGTAAACAGCACTATATCTCTGAAACAATAATGTGAGGTACTTAAGTGACAAGGGAGTGTCGCATCGCAAAAGCAGTTTACTCCCTTGGCTCTTGTCAGTGCTACAGCGCTCATAGCTTTCGCGTGAGACGATCCATAGGTTCTGGTATTCCTTTTCTGTGCTGTCTACTTTCACTTTTTTCATAACAGTTGATGGATTTGGGCACACAACCTGAACTCTGGACAAAGGAAGTACGTAAAGAACGCTATCATTTCGATCAAACCTGAAAGGACAAGAAATTGAATAACTTCAACAATGGAATCAGTTCTGCTTGTCACAGGGCGAGAGTGACATAAATGACATATCGTAAAATTCCGAAAATAAGTCCCAGGGCTTTCGGAGGGGCTTATGTACGGAGGGCAATTATTTGGTACAAGTAATAGAAAGTTCTTTGGAAAATAGAAAAATTTATATGTTACCGCACCGATTTTGCTTTGTTTTATCACTTTGTATTTGAGGGCAATTTCCAAGTGCAGGCCCCCGAGGGTTTATATTGGGAGGGGCGATTTAACGGAGGATTTTTTTGCGTTACGAGTTTGGGGTGCTTTTATTTGGAGGGGCTTATACATATACACGAAGGGCTTATTTTCGGAATTTTACGGTATAATTAAAACAAATAGGCTTTCAAACCGAAGTTACATAATCAGCTTAATCCGCGAAAAAACTGCTTTCCTTGCCGGGTTCGACTAATTGCTATGATTTAGTCGAGCAATATACATTGAAGCTATGTTCACACGGCACACCGAACAAATTATAATTCCGACAGGGTGCAGGTGTTCCGTTCACACAAGGAATCACCTTAGGCGTATGAAATTTCAAAGCCAAAATTTAGGAGATATTTTAAGCCGGTACAGTCGAAAATTTGACTGAAGCAATGCGCGAACACCACGACCTTCTTAATTTTTCTACAGCAGGCGTGGTTGCATGGATGCGTGGTAAGTCAGCTCGGAGGCGCCATGATTGGATTTGCGTAAATAACTAGCGCTCTGTGCATGGGCCGATAGTGAAGCCTCTAACAAAAGTTAAAATTCAACCTGTTCGAAAATATATAAATAATGCACAGTTCAGTGTGAACCAAGCAACTCGCCAAATTTTTCAGCCGATAGAAAATCCGTCCAGTGCCCTGTGAACGAAGCCTGAAATTTGCGTCAAAACAATTCAGCAGTGTAATAACATGCCTCGCTGGTCACACAAGAACCCAAAGTGCGCAGGGACTTAGGTCTCGGTCAAGGGCTTTTTAAAAGTGTGAAGCGTTTCTACAGGTCACGTCAGTACGCTACCAGACAATTTTAGACATATTTAAAGACTTGAACAAATGGGCAAATTAAATTAAGACAGACAAAACACTTTTCTCATAAAGACTACGCTTGGTATCATATCCGTATTTTAATTTTTAATTTTTAGTTCAACGTGATCCCAACTTCAGTCTGCAACAAAACATTTAAATCTCTACAAAGAAGATCTCTTGACGGTCCTCTGACACTTTGTAATAAACAGGAAATCTGCCATGAACAAAGAATTGGCACGGGCGAAGCTTTGACTAACAATATTAATGGAAAAGCTAACAATACGACGAAGAAATCTTAAGTACTTTCGGAAACGAGTGGAACTAACTCTTAATGAAAGCCGACGAAAACATCAACCGACCAGGCATGCACGCACCGCTTTGAACACGCGATTTTTGACAATGAATAGACAAGCTTTAGGGCTTGTCTCAAGGTCGAAGGGACAGGGTTAAAGCATTGGAGAAAGCGAGAATAATTCCTGCCAAAAAAAGTAAGGAAAAGCTGGAAAGTGAACATAATAACAATACAAAAATAACTTTGATTTTTTTACTTTACACCTGACTTAACTTTTTCGAACGGAAGGTAATGAATTCTGCCATTGTCAAATTAGTGCGACACTAAAAAAATAAAATATGGCGCTCACGGAAGTACTGTAATCAAATAAATAAACCATACAAGTCTGACAAAAAAAGAAAATAGTGGTACCAGACAAAGACTTTTTGAAGTCTTGTGCGAATTAACAGAGGCTAAAAGGGTCTTTGACGAAGCCCATATGGCCACGAAAGGCCCCCATTTCCGATTCGGTTGTAGTTCTAGTGGGGACATGGATTAATTTTATGCCGTCTTGAATATGTGTGGTATAAAAAATCTCCGTTAAAGCAAATACTCTAAGCAAAGAACATCTGTGTTAAGCGAAAACCCTCTCTTTCTAATTGTCAATATCACTTCTCCTCACTCCCGCCTCTATCTGAGAAACAGTAAAAAAAAACTTTTCAATGGCTCAATTAAAAAAGATACGATGCTTGTCTAATAAGACTGTGAGGGTCGGTTATTTACGGTTTAGTAAATCTTTGGACCTCCAGACCTCCTCGTTACTGGGTCATTTTAAGAAAATATATGCTTTTCTAGAATACGCCATATGCTTTCATGAAACTGTTCACGATAAATGGCGTTTACATTAAAGCGTTCGGCAAACTGCAATGGCTTAGAAGAAGCAGTTTTGCTAAACACTGCAGGCTAAACTGGCCCTGAATCTTCATCGCTCTTGGCCTAGAAAGGGCGCAATAGATTTTAATCAACGCAATAGATTTTAATCGCAACGGACATTTAAAAATGTCCGTTGCGGGTTTTTTTAGTCGTTGCCTAGTAGACACAACTCCACCTTCTTTAAACTTTTTATTTACGCGTCGCATTGTTATGCTTGCGGTGAAAAAATACCACGCAAAACACCACTGAACAATTCCATGCATGTTTGTTCCATAAACAGATTTAATGAAATTTGTATTGCAAAATTAATCAAGATTAGAGGAACTTTGATGCATTCTATACTTATGTCGACAAGTTATTAAGCCTGTCGAAGTTCGTGTAAAATAAAGGCACCGGGTGATATGACTCGATAAAAAGTATGGCTGAGAATATCTTCCAGTAATATGGATGCTTATGGTTGAAAACCTCGGCTATCACGTGAGGTAAGAAGAGGCAGCGTCAGTGTTCTCCTTAGTTTTTTCCGTCTGCAATATCAAATCCCCCTTTGTTAAACTAACTATTAAACCATATGTGCCAGTCTGCGAGAGTGTTTTTTACAAATTTACAGACAAAATTATGTAGGTGTGTATTAATTACTGTATCGTTTCGTTGACGATTTGTCTAACTCCGCATGAGTTCGAACGCGTCGAAACAACAGTCCTGGGGGTACGTTTTCAAACTCGCGCATGGATTTTGGGGCGTGATTGAAGTTGTTACTATGTAAACTACGTCCGTATGGCGGTCTTGTTGTTTTTCTGAAGGAATTTAAATGGACCTTCTTGATAGGCAAATTACTGAAAGCAATGTTTTTCGTTTGAAATATGCTAAAACGCTACTGACATTGTGACAAGTTAATTTACATCCGCTTGTAGCTTTGAAAACGTAACAAGGAATTGCTTCTGCATTGCTTCTGTCGGAGGCAAATTAAAAAAGCACTTGTCGCCGCGTATAAAAGGAGGAAACTGCTGTAAATCAGTCCTAATAAAATCAAATTATCTTTTGCGTCTCCTAATGAGTTAAAGACGTAAGCAAAAAGCTGTGATGTTCCAATGTTTCAAATGACTTCACTGTCGTATATCAATGATTTTCAGGGTCCTTTTATTGCCTATGACGTTGGACTTACCAACGTTTGAATTTCATGTCCAAACAATCGCGAATCAACTTCTACTGGAAGCTTCTACCGGAATAGACGCCTTTAAGGAAGGAATTGTGTGGTTCTTATAACAATATTACTTTTCAGCTTCCAGAAAAAGAAAACAGCGGATCTCCAATATTTTTCTTTTGACATTATCGCCTTCGGAATCACAAAAAAGTCAGTCAACACAGCATCTTTTATAACTTGTGATTTGCCGCTAGTCGAATATTAATAAGATATTCCTTTGTAATAAAAACAAACTTTATTGGATTTTATTATCTTGATGATATTACTTCATGAAAGCGTAAGTATGTTTTTCTTCACGTCCTGATATTACTTTATGTATAAAAAGTAAGTCTGTTCTGCCTACGAGGATTGAAGAAATATAACAAAAAACATCAGATAACTAAAAAAGAACTACTACAACTGTGCTATAACGTAACGACATTGTTAACTCTTGGTATTTCACTTTTTATCCTGAACATGTGGTTAAACTGAAGACTCAACCGTTCCAAACAAAATAATCGTACTTGGAATTTCTCACAATGCATGGGGCCGGATCAATCAAAGATTTGTGAAATTATTCAGACACCTGATTTACAACAGATGGCTTTTCCGTACGTTCCAAAAATAGCATTTATTAGCCTATAGTTTGAATACAACGTGGAAATTGGGACACACACGTTAATTGACAAACGATGGATATGTCCTTGAACAGCTAATAAACACCTATCCTTATCTTCAAATACTGATTTTCTGATTTTATCTCAGAGCTGTAGCTGGAGCGTACACGCAAGTTTCTTTGACATGTTTTATTTTCATACAAGCTTAGCCTAACCATTGCATGACAGTTTATCGTGGCAAAAATGTATGGTATTCGTTTCGTCTTTCATAAAATAGGAAAAAAGCTCACCTAGTGTATTTTTCTTAACTGAAATCGCCACTAAGAACCAATTTTGAGGCCGTTTAAATTTGTAGGCGATGTGGTTGCTGTAGTGTACAGGTTTCATTTTAAACAAAATCACACCGAAAAATGATAAGTATGATTACTGGTTTAGGGCAATAAATCTGTCAAATCTCTACATAGCTGTTTTCGCTTGCAATCTGCAAAGTCAGGCAAAGTTAAAGACGGTGAAAGGCCAATGTCAGGTCCTGCGCATTCCAGCAACTATTAAACAAGCCAGTAACGCAATTTATGAAAGGATTATAGCAGAAACTCATTAAAACTACCACGTTTACAACGTAAAGACACCTAAAGAAATGTAATTCCTGCCCTTACAACTATTTTAACACCCCGAGGTCTATTAAATCCGGAGGTCTTAATACATTGCAATGAAACACGCCGTCTTTTAGCTTGCTCGGCAGGCTAGCTATATCATTTCATTCAGTTCATCTAGTGTATATACTGCCATTTTCATCTTTTTCGTATTAATGTGTTTCGTGAAGATATTTTTATGATTTAAAGCTCTGCATGCAAGAGGCTAGTGCCAGATGACCTCACGTCTTTTTCATCTTGGAGAGCACATCTAACACCTTTTCAGACACAATCCAGGAAAAATCCGACAAGCCAGTTGAAATCTCCGGAAAGTAATTTTCTTGACCGTGATGACGGACAAGGGTGGCCTTTGCAACAACTCAATCAACTTTTCTAAGGTATTGGACTCATTTCAGAACGCTCTAATGAAATGAAAGATATCGCTAGTCGCCTGAATTGCCAACTGACAACAATTATATCTCCAAAAGGACCAAAAGTACTAAAAAAGCCAAAGAGAATTCAATTAACAAAATAACACCGCAAATAGAATGGAGAGGAAACGATTAACACTAAAGGTGTTATCCGCTGATTAGTTGCTCTCAAGTAGAACACAAGCCGTCTTGCATGGCGAATATTCGCTTGCCAATGCAGATGAAGTATAAGTTGTACTACTGGACAGTCAATAGTGGCTGACTTGTGTTATCTCCTCTCTCACAAACGAAAATAAGCTGTTAATATCTGAGCGGTGATATCATTTCATCACTTGGCAAATAAAGGACCCACTCTGTCTTTAAGAATTAATTACAAAAATCTATATCAGAGGGTATCAAAAAAGCTCGTGACATAGAATATTCAATATTTTAAGCACTTTTTTCAGCTATAACATTTCAAAGGCTGCGCTTTTCAAGTGCTGCTTTCAACATTGGTTAACTTTGGCCCCCAGGAGCTGGGTTAAAACGTCAAAATAGTTTCACATACTGTTTTCACATGTTTTTGTAAATTTACATTGCACATCATCCGATTCCTTTCTCTCATTTCGTCGCATTATCAAAATGTTATTCTTAGAAACGACAGAATCAACCCAGACGGAAAAACAAATAAGGATTTCAAATTCCAAGAGTTGGCCTACTTAATTTTTGTGCAAACAGGATTATCCCACAAAATTGCCATGAACCGGGGTCATACGTTTCGCTTTTGTCTGAGGTTGAAGGCACAAAACTGTCTTGATTCAACGCTACATGGATCTTAGCTTATCAGAAAGGTGTATTGTTTTCGATAAAACTTAATTTACGTTGGGTCACTCAAAACAATTCACGGGTCATTTACTGTTGTTAGCTCAGGAAGAGTCTACCGCAAACGAAGTAATCAAATCAAGCGGTTACAGAACATTGAGGGAAGGGTATAAATTAAGCAAACACATAGACAAATAAAGAAATCCTTTTGTCACTAGTGTTACGAATACCGCCAAAGTCTCTCGAACGGCAGAAATCTGGTGGCACGGAGTGCTCACATTTCGCGTAAGACAAACAGTTAGTTTTCTAAAGAGTTTTCGCTTGGAAATTCTCTGTGTAACTAAGGTAACAACGCTTATCCCAATGGCATTCTCTAATTAAATTTATCAGAAAACTCAATACAAATGGCCAATTCTGAAGTACTTTCTTTTAGTTGTGTACACATTCATTATTACGAATGTGGTCTTTCATTACAACTTGTTGTTCTTGTAGCTTTCCAGTAGCCGGATATTTTTACTTGGTTAGGCTACACACACGAAGTTGCGAGAGTTATCAGTTGTTGGGTTATTGAACATGCCAAGCTAATATAGAAAAAGTCATAAAAGATAAAAGGTTTCCGCACAGACTTCGTTTTACTTCTGACATTGTTTTGCACTAGTGGTTTTCGAAGCAAACCCAACAGGACTATGTAAACAACGCGACATGAAGCAACAAAACAAAGCTACAAACGCCAGAAGTGAACGAATATAACTCAAAGCTGTTCCGCAAGTAAAAAGGCTTTTCATTGCACAAATATGCATAATGAAAGAGAGCGTTCAAAGCTACACGATATTGTCTATTTTAGTTGAAAAAGAAACTGCTCTCTTCAGCGAGTAAATAGACCGATACATGGCTGTAGTTCTCCACAACGTACTGCACTTTATAGTTGTGGCCACAAATCCTTATCAGTAACTTGTGACACATTATTAAAGGTAACAAAACCGCGAATAAGTTTAGGGAGTAATAACTTTCCTCCGACTCGATTGAACTGATAACAGTGCGCGATTTGTATTCACTGTAAAGGCTCCACTAAACACATAATTAGTAAGCAAGACAATAGGAAATTTAGCAATTTCAATAGGGAATACAATCAAGCGATGTCATTTAATAGCTTAGAGCCGCAAGAATCTAGGTAGAGAGGTTTCAAAAGAATGAGAAAACGGATTGTCCGAGAGACTGAAGAGTAAGTCAAAGAACTGACTGAAAATACTCGCGAAGTTTGATTTGCGTAATCTTATTAAACCATTACCCATGTAAATGAGCTATAGATTGAAAATGATGACTTACAGCGGATTCTGAGGAGTCCAGTAAATTGATGGATGATACAAAGCACACTCCACGACGTAGAAAAACAAGATAACTTGCGCCACAATCAGTAGAAGATGTTGCATCTTGAACACCGCGCCGCCAGCCATGTGCATTGAGATAGCTCTGCCTCGTAAAAACCGCGCGACGGGTTTTCCCTATTCAATTCCGTTTCACAACAGTTGGAGAGACGAATGTTTCACAGCTTCCTCCCCAACAACCGTAGCATACCGGAAAGGCTTTGATTCGTCTAATCCTCTTGCCACAAATAGCCGTGTTTTCATGGAGAAATATCAGACTGCCACTCTTGCCACTCCAATATGGTACCTGTGCTGAAGGCTCGTGACAGTCGCTGACAACCCTTTCGTCTTGTTTTGGAACGTGCCCGCGAGCAAAGACGGCGCGTGAACTTGTCACCTGACAATCCAAAGCAATCCGTATCAAAATTTCCCGACTGCAAATGTACTTTGTAAAGTTAATCCGTTTTTGTTCTTCTCCGCACGGTGTGTTTGTCTCGATTTCTGGTTGTACGCCAACTGCCCTTGAAACTCAAAACTTCATTGAGAGGCGTTGAAAACTGTTGGTGTTGATTAACGATTCTTCTTACTGTTCTTCAGCCCTCCCCCACTGTAATTTTCTCAAATCGTCCTCTCCCCTCCCCGCACCCTTGTTTATTGTTTCACCTTATATCAATCACATGGGATAACACTTTACGAAATCATACTAAAGCACAAATACGCAACTCGCTTCTTCCGTTACCTTTAAAAATATCAGATGAGCTTTTTTCTAGCCACTGGGACTTGCAAATTATTTCCCGTTTGGTGAATACTCGGACTGACATGTTTTGATTTTCATCTCAGGCCCCCTGCTGAAAACAGCATTACTATCCACAAAGAATAGCAAATAAATCTGTCAGTCTTTCAATAATTGCGGAAACTGAATAAGAAATATTATTCAGTGATCAAAACAGAAAGGAGCTATGACCCGACAATACTTTTTCTGGGATAAAATAAGTAACAGAGTAAGGATAACTGATAGGTAGTAAAAGTACTGATACTTTCTTTTAATTTCTTTGTGAGTAAAGAAGTATACTAATTCTATAAAATGGTAACCAATGTTTTAGTGTTTAACAATTAAAAACAGTGTGGTTAAGCGTTGACAGGCTCTCAACCAACAAGCAAAACAAAATGTATCAGACTTGCGTGAATAAGATTTAATAAAAGTTGAACTTGTTTGCAGTAAAATGTGCGAGAAAGTAGACGTAGGTCTTTTTCGTAATAACTGCCCCTTGCATCGGTCTGAAAGGTTAGGGCAAGCTTTTATTCTAAAGCAACGAAGGGTAAAAGAAAAGAAAAGTTCATAAATATGTTTGAGTCGATCTCTGCATGTCTCTTTAATCCCGCTGTGATATCTATTAGTTTATTAAGACGGCGTGGCTTTAACAGAGTCTCTAAATTTGTTGATCGATAAGCCGTCATGCAACTTGAACACAGTCACGCGATGTTCTGGCAGCTTCGCATAAGAGTTGACAAATGACTTTATGATTAGGTTTAACACAAAGTTATTAACAGCATTATTGTGGGAAGGTAATTACAACCCGATTCCATCGAGAGAGAAAGTAAAGTTATCATAAAAATTACATTTTCCTGGACAAATATTTTACTTTATGCTATTTTTAAGCGAGAGCTGAGAAAGTACTTTAATTAGTGCAAAAGAAGGCTGTAAGGGTCTCAAACAGAAATCAGATGTTTTGGTGTTCAGCTCGAGTAATTCCGTAGCATTAATTTTACGATGCGCTTTACATGCAAGTCGTCATTTATTTTCATAAAACTTGCTTTAAAAAGACCTCATTCTCTCCTGAAAAGGATGCAAACGGTTCCTCTTACTGGCCACTTTTGCTTTAACAGGCACTTACCATGCATTTCATTGAAACTGGATTTGCATGAAATTCTGGGCTGGCTTTTTATAAAAAATTTTCTTTTAAATTAATACTCTTCAGTATTAATGCTTTTTCCTTAAACAGTCGGTTTTAGCGCTCGGAAATACAGTTATATCCTTCGGACAACAAACAAAAATGTCAAGATTTTAGCAGCACCACTGAAGTATTTCACTTGAGAACTCCCTCTTTGGAATGGGTACTACCTCTCGGCGCAATGATTTCTGGGATCATTTGGCTAGACATGCGTTTCCCGGGTTATGGGCTCCTGGCGTTTCTTAATTTTGATTGGTTAATGGTTGCCTTGCATGAGTGCCATCGACCAATCATAATTACTGTACTCAAATTCGTCCCTAATAATGGGCTAATCATTACTAGCCTGCGTCGCAGACACTCTAAACCGCCGGTCACGAGCGTCACCAAATGCAACGATCTAGATGATACCAGGGTCGGCTGCAACGCAGGGTAGTCATTACAGGTACAGTAATCAAGAGAGGCTCTTGAGGAGCTACTTAGTGCTAGGGTAAATAAACAGCGAAAGAATATTACAGTCTATTTCCGTCATTTCAGAAACCCCCAGCCTCGAGACCGTGACTATATAAGGTCATGTTCACACTGCACCGAGAGCTCTTGTGTCGAAACGAAAACCATACAGTATTGGGTGGGTTTCCATAAGAACGGAGGTTTCGGCTGGACTTTTGTAACGGGGCAAAGCTGTGCTGCGCCGATCTCGAAACTGAAGCGTCACGTATCGGATAGGCTCTGTGGCGCACTTTGGGGCAATGTGAATTTCGGCCAATCGTCCCGGCACGATTGATGTTTGTGAACGACTTGTTCTAGTACCTGACCGTTGCTGTTCATACTGAGTACCAGATAGCTTTTCGAGTCGACACTAAAAGCTATTGGGTATAGTGTACGCATAGCTTTAGCGTCAGTAATAGCGGGGTGCGAGAAGAACTTCATTAGTAAACCTGGCCATAAAAGGCGGAGGAAATATATTTCAGTTGTCTTAACCTTAAAAGATGCCGCTGGAGCCGCTAGATGTCGGTCAGAACTACAGTGGAGCGATAAAATTGTGGTGTCGAAACCGAAGAAGGTGACCGCAAGTCAGCAATAGCGGGACTCAGTTAAACGTCTGAAATATAATTTTTGCTGGAGAAGTAGATGCTGTGTCCGTGTGATAGCGAGGCTTTACAAGGAGAGTGTTGACTGTACTAAAGGAGATAGCATAGATCAAGACAGGTGAGATTGATATGGCGACTATATATTAAACGATGGCCCGATTCAAGACATTCAGTTAATGTTGCAAAGTGTAACTGATATTGCCACCAGGCTATTTATAAACAGTGCCACGTACACGGATATTTACCGACTGGTGTCTACCTCCAAAACGTGAAAGATATTGCGTAACGATTTGGCATTACCAACAACTGAGTGTGGGGAACATTATCAGAGATGAGATTGTTACAAAGTGCAATTGATAAGACAGTAAAAAGATTTTGCGACGCGATTATCGTAAAGTGCAAAAAGTGTCGCAAAGTGCGGCCGTTAGAAACGGTGGCACGAGTAACAATACTCACAGGTTCTGTTGGAGGTTCTGCTTGGGGTTATCAATCCCTGCCTCACCTCCACTCCCCAAGAGCTTGTTCGATGGCTAATAAAAAAGCGAAACTAAGCCTCGATAGCAGTCCTTTTTGCTACATTTTTGGGAGTTAGTTTCTGTTCTTAATTCATTGCCTAAGGTTGTGTTCCTCCCGAAGACAAGAAGTTTTTAGAAAATCTAAATCGAAAAATCTTCACTATAGCAGTGAAGTAATAGAATGCATATTTATAATATACTTTAGCCAGGGCTAAAAGCGAAACTCACGTTTCTATACTTAGAATTTTCTCACACAAAAATAAAATCATGTAATGCAACGCGAAGGCAACGAGAACATCAAAAATGAAACAAAATGAAAGCAAAAAAATCAGTTTAATTAGCATTAAAAACAACTTTGCACGCGTGTAGCACACTTTTTTGTACATTTCTTTGCCGTTGTTGTTGCATGACTACAACGTGGAACTATCTACAGTGTAGTTACACGTTTTATGGAGGAAATGTCGCATTTTCTCTCAAAAAAAATATTGTTGTCTGTGTTCCTGTTCGCTTTATTTTTCACTGCCGCGCATTTTCACCGTACTGGTCGCTAACATTTCTCATTTTCTCACCACCGTTTTAAAATTTTCATGTTTTGTGAAGTTCTTCTCCGCTTTGCTTTTGTTTTTTATCTCTTGCTCTAGCTCTTTCTCTTTTATTCATGTCAGCGTAGACACAAAAATTTAGTCGCGAAAAAGGCTTTAATTTGTTGCTGTCCGGGCGGCCAAGACGACCATGATATGGACGTCTATCATTAAGTTAAACACAGGTTGCAGGCTCCACACAATGTAAAAAAGTGTGGTGCGGACAGACGGGCGGGCGGACGTACGGTCACCTTACTACCAAAATTTCTCGCGGCTAACCAAATTTTCTTACCCATGTTGCTCCGCTGCGCGCTCCGCTATTAGTTTTTTCCTTTTTTTGTCTCGCGGTCCCCAGGGCTTTTTCTTTTGCAGTAAAACATTTCAAGGTCGCGTTAGGAATAAACAGGTATAAAATATGGGACGTTTAATTAACATTTTAAAAACTTATTGCGTTCGACGAAGGAGAACGCTTACTATTTGTGTACCGTACATGAAGTAGTAACCGTTCAGCATGCCATGCGATTTCACGGTTTGGACGCCATCTTGGACCGGCCAGGCAGATTTTGCCTCGATCTCATGTGTTCAGTTTTTCTCACCCGGGAGCTGGTATCTATTTTGTGACTCTCGTTCACAGACTGGGGAAACGTTGGCGATTTTCCTGTATCCCAATTTTTAGCCAATTTTATTGACCATAATAGAGTGCAAAGGAATATCCTGAGGATCATGGTCAGTGTTTGACCTGTTGTTACATACATGTACTTTACTTAGAGGTTTAGTCAAGTAAATGTAAAAAGTACAGTACGCTCTTGCATTTTGAGGAAAAATGAAATAGTAACGAATTGTAAAGTGGGAGGATAAACAATAACACTGATAAAGACAGCTGCTGATATTCGTATTGATAAAAGCGTTTGATTTTGATTTCTCAATATTACAGGCCCATCAGGTTTTGCACCCCTTTCCAACTACCACTCACTATCCACCACCCCACCCTCCCCCCTCTCCATCGAACGCACTCCCCTAATTTGCAATTATTACTAGTTAGGGTAACCATATATTTGACCCGGATTTGGAATCGTAATCATATGCATATAGCCTGCGCATGCGTGCATACGGCTCCTATTTCCTTTTGTCACTTTTCCGCGTCCCGCGTGCAGAAAGGAAATCACGGGAGACGTCATGCAGGCTGTGTGCGAAGCCGTAGGGCTTAGCGATCTAGTGGAAACAACGTTCTGATTCCCCTCACGTCTCTGCTGCTTCATGAATGTGTTGAGAACTTTGTCGGAGTCACAATTAGCGAAGAACTAACTCAATCTAAAAAGCGTGGAAAAGGGCCTAACCTTGTGGTTAGTGTATTCTTCCGTTTCTGGTTCCGACTCGGACAATTTGTTGGTCACTAGAGTCGCCACTTGCACATCTCCCATAATGTACCTTATTTACCCACTAAAATTTTGCAAAGCCTTTGTTTTTTATTTCTCCTGGGTATTGCAGCCGTCCCAAGAGGAATTCAAAACAATATGCTTATACAAAATTTTGGGGGACAAATGAGGTGCATCCTGAGAGGTGTGCAAGTGGCGAATTGTCGGAGTGGGAATTGAAAATGGAAGAAATGGTTGTGCTTATGACTCGTCTTAAGTGGTTAGTAAGGCTAGCTAATTTTGTATTCATATTGCAACTTTGAAATGCGCAGATGCCGTTTGTGGAATCGCCAAGAATCAAATTTGGCGAACGTACAGGCCAACCACTCCTTGAAGAGTGCGCTTGCTCATCCCAA
The DNA here is from genome assembly GCF_958299795.1 of Porites lutea. NCBI lineage: Eukaryota > Metazoa > Cnidaria > Anthozoa > Scleractinia > Poritidae > Porites > Porites lutea. The sequence continues at coordinate 4,405,143 of NC_133204.1, forward strand.
ATGGAAGTCAGTCTGTGGCCTTGAATCTACTCCAAAAATAGACAAAACACTCCCTGACAACATTTTTATGCACTAGTGCGATTTTATTGACCATTCTTTTACAGAATAATGAGTTACAACTTTCGTTTGAAACATGGTGTAATACTGTAACCTCAACTGAGCTTGGATCTGAATTCAGGAGGCACACACTGCATTTAATAATAATAGATTTAGCCAGGGGTAAAAGTGCAGCTCTCGATAATATTTACAGTTTGTTCAAACAAAATATAAAATCGTGTAATGCAAAGGCAACGCCGGAGAACGGTGAAAAACAACAATAGGTCTAATTAGCAAAAAAGCAACTTTACACGCGCAACACACTTTTTTTGTACATTTCTTTGCCGTTGTTCTGCACGACTACAACGTGAAACTTCCAGAAACGTCTTAGTTACACGTTTTATTGAAGAAATGTCGTACGTTTTCTCGTTCACTATTTTTCCACTGCCGCTGATTTTCATCTTGCATTGGTGGCCGCTAGCATTTCTCATTTTGTCACTGCCGTTACAAAATTTTCATGTTGTTCTTCCACCAAAAAAATTGCTCCTTTGTTTTTTCTCTCTCGCTCTAAATCTCTGTCGCCCTTTGTCTCGTTGAGAAAATTTGTGGACATGACAATTAATCTAAGCTTAATACTTTAGAAAACACGAATACAGAGACAATTTCACTTCTCATTTTCCTCTTCATTGACTCTTTCGTTGTCTCTGCTTTACAAGACGCCGGTGGCTATGCGATTTGCCGTCAAAATAACCTCGAGTTGCATTTGGGTTGCCATGCCTGATGATTAAGTTATTTTACATTAGTATGCCTGTGGTACGGACGGACGGTCGGGCGGTCGGTCCGTGTACGGTCACGTGATTACCAAATTTTCTTGGATGGGTAGTTTACGACATTTTCTTAGCTATAGTGCTCCGCTATATATTAATAACAACATATATTCTCTGTTTAAAAAACCACCAAAGGAATCGAAAACGCCACTTTCTTTTTTGCTACATCTTAAAAACCGATTGCATCTACATGTGTATGATGAACTGTCGCAAGGTTATAATGGGTGGATTTCTAACCCACTCAAGATCAATATAAATTAAGTTTTAGTTATCTCTTTATGTGTAAATCATGGCATATTTGTAGTACTTTATAAATTGGCGCGTATGTAAAAAGCAAAATATATAAATTCTGGTTACCATCAGCACCAGTGGCAGAATCATCACCACTCCAACACGATTTACTTCTTGTTTAATCGATTGGTTCGTTGCTCACACCTCTTTCCGCAAAGCTTTTGGTCGGCTTGGATAGTGGTAGGTTGTCCAAAGCAGAACCTTTCCATACAAACTCGCCACACCTATGCCAGGGCCATTTTCCTTCAGTTTGATTTACATTTATATGTAAAGATATCGTATTTTCCGAACACACTTTAAACGTCGGTGGGCGTGTCGTGACTTGACAGCGGTTGGCGTGACTTGTGCATTCTGTTCCGATTTAACCGATAGATCAAAATAACAGAAACGATGATAAGAAGAACGCACAGGAACACAAGAACACCAATGGCTATAAAGTACGTAGTTTCCTTAAAGGATCTCTTTCTTTCACGTCCGGGATTGGCTGCAACTGAAAAGAATGTTGCGTTTTTCAGTATTTGGAAATAGAAAAGTTTTTCGACTGCCTCATCTACTTATACTTTGTCCTTGGCGACCAACGTAAGTTCCCGCCAGTAATTAACTTTACTTTAAATGAAAATAATTTGAGGAGGAGGAGGAGGAGGAGGAGGAGGAGGAGGAGGAGGAGGAGGAGGAGGAGGAGGAGGAGGAGGAGGAGTAGTAGTAGTAGTAGTAGTAGTAGTAGTACTATTAGTAACAGTGGTACAAATAATGGAATTGTAAAGAAGTTTACTAGTATATCTTATGCTACAGCTTCATAGAGAACACGTCAAAAGAATGCCTACTAAGCTCGAGGATTTAGGCATTGAATATTATTTCGTGCGAGTAACATTCAGGCTTTTTCAGTTACCTGTAGTTTTTATCCACGAGGTGGGAACTATGTACGCTGTGGATGAAGTGTTTTTTACCACGTTAGTGGTAGCGGGAGTGGTTTGTGTCGATTTCGTTGTTGCCTTCGCAGTGCTAGCAGTTGTTGGAGCATGTGTAGGAACTATACCATTGCACAGATCATCGCTTTGGCACCGTGGATCTAAAGTGGAACCGAAAGAGATTGCTTGATAGCGGAAAGAACAAATTAAGCTATGGTCGCTCGCAGTCAGAAAGCAGACAATTCAATTTAAAAGTTACCAGTAGTAGTTTTACACACATAGGATCCAATATTGAGACTCTCCTTTGCACTGTCTCCACGGTTAATATCAAAAATAGCCCAATCTCGAAGCAGCTACATGTGTATGTGGCGGGGTAACGATCACAGAACAAAAGACCCTTCCACGGTTTTTTTTCATCTTTTTACCGCGACCAGTTAGCAAAAATCCTTTAACACCGCTGGGAAAAATAATCAGTAAGGAGGCTCATTTTTAGAGGGATTTGTTGAAAACTAAGGAAGATCTCGATCAGCAAAGCTGCGAAACTTTACAAAACGTTTGTATGGTGGGGAGCACGAACTCGCCCCCACACCATACAAACGTCTGTAAAATTTGGCGACTTTGTGGAGCAGCAATAGCTTCGCGCACTTTAATAGACGTATCACCTTTAAACTTGGCAAATTTACTTTTTGTAAGGCGCTGAAACCTCCCAGCGGTGTCGATGGATATTCACCAACTGTCCTTTATTAAAACTTGACAAAAGCGTCGGAAAGGTCTATTGCCTAATTGTGGCTTTATCTTTTAGTAGCGGCGTTATATAGTTTGTATCTTTCATTTTTACTTGCACCTGTTCATAAACCAGGGAATTCCTTCAACCGTTCATTCTTTAGCTCATTCATTCTTGTTGAGAAATAAAAAACGACCCCAAGCCAGCAGCCACTTTTGCTTCCGGGAAGTTCTGTACTAACCTGTATTGTTTGTACAAACATAGAACTTAAGCTTCATCGTATGTGAGCTGCAACGCCCTCCGGAAGTTTTGTCCAAGGACGATCTTGTACCATCTGAAGTCGCTAAAAACGTAGCATAGAGGACTTAGTTGGCCCCATATTAGAAAGAAGTGGACAAGGAACAGGCCAGAAAACTTGGTCAGCCCCACCAAAATTCGTCTCCAAGGCTAATAGGAGGGACCGTAAAGGGGGATAGGGGGCAAGCTCAAGGCGCGGATGATCAGAATTTGCTATATTACCTTGATTCCAAACCAGACAAAAACCAGATTGACTTATCTAGCTCTGGCATCATGAGTGCAGAAAAGCCAGCAATTAATTTTCTATTTTCCCTATAAGTGGGAACTTTTACACTGGATATCTGAGGTCGAACAAGCAAGTATTTGAACTGACTTTAAGGATGGAAGATCTTCGGCATTTTCCGGGAATGTCAAGAAGTCACGTGACCAGTGCCTTGCCGTCAGGTTTGCGGTTTGAGGTTCACGTTTACCGCAAGGTTTTTAGCACCCTAAAACATCACATACTACTTTTAAGAGCTCTTTTGCTCATTAAATAACGATTTCTCTTTTTTTATAGAAACGTACGTAATTTCGAAAACGATTTCTCACAGCCTGCCAAAATCGACCTTAAGGGCTCTAACAACAAACTTCTTAGGCCTTAAATGACCGTAAACTTTGATTAAATTATGAAAATTAATAGGGGAGTTATTGCGGTCACCATTCTTACTTACTATGTAATCTTACCAATAAAATAGTACTCCTTTCCTGGTTCAAACACTGGAGCACTCATGACTGCACTGTATCTCTTAAATATGACTTCATAATAGAGCAAGTTCAATGGATTATTGCAATCTATTAGCTTCTTGTCGATCGATTTGTTCACCTCACAACCTTCAAAGCCTTGTTTGCCAACCAACCACAGATTCTCGTATTGCGGACTTGATTGACTGGTTTTTAGTCTGGTTAGGATGGTAACAGTATTTGGACAAATGAAGAATACTCTGGACAACGGATTAACACAATGTGTTCTGTTTATCGTAAATCTGAAAGAAAAATAGAATATAAGCAGTAAATCCTAGTCTGCGTAGAAAACGTTTCCGATCGAGCTATTGCGCGGAAGTTAGAGCGAGAGCAAAAACAAAAATTCAAAAAAGAGGGGCGGGAGGGGGGGGGGGGGGGGGGGAAGGGAAGTGAAAACACTTGCCTCTTCCACTTCAAACCTCTTTTTGCTCCTTTTCCAAGTTTCCCAACGAACTTGCGCGGAAACGCTTGCTATGCAAGCTAAATAAATCCGGGAATTAAGATTCATGTGTACCGAAGGAATACGAGGCCAAGAGTATTTAATAAAAAATTAAGAAAATTCTCCATATTTATATTTTCATATTTATCTTTTTCACCATCTCGTATGATTTGTTACCCTTGGTGCCAGAGGCTTTTCATGTGCGGTTTCCTGTTTCGGTTACCCGCGGCTTTTTGTGGCGGTTTCGGCCTTCGGCTTATTTGTGTTTCCTTATTCAAAAAAGGGATAGATCCTAGGTCGTCTTATTAGTCCCTAAAAGAGCCCACATTCCTTAATTCTTAGTTTTTGCAGACAGGCTTAGAAGAAAGCAGTTTCTAGTTACACCACTGCCAACATAGCCAGATCGGATATGAATCGCCCTGCATACCATAGAGTTTAGAGGACTTAGAAACAGGCTTTATTCCAAGTAGTATTCTCAAGTTATTTTAAGTAACAAATTGGCGGGAAATTTAAACCTCAAAGAGTTATCTCTTTCTGGTGGATATATTGGCTCAGGACTGTTTATAGTCCCCTATTATTTTTTGTAAGATCTTCAAGATCGAAGACTTAGCGTTGCGGGCGGCCATCTTTGTTGAATTTCAAATTTACCGGCCCTCGGTATATATGGAACCAAGATGGCCGCCCGTACCGGTAAGCGCTCGATGCTGACAATCTTACGAAACAATAAGGCACTGTGAACAGTCTAATTAATAGACCCCAACCACGTGACATGGCGGACAAATTGGTTGAGAAAACAATATTCATCATTTTTATTCAAGGAATTTGCATCAAAAAAGAGTGTACTTCCACAAGGCTTTTTTTCTCTTGGAATCTAGGAGGGGCGGGAAAAGGCCCTTACCATTTTCCGCTCCTCCAAGATTTAAAGGGAAATCCTGTCATTCGGTAGCCTGCGTGCGCAGAGGTTTCTCTCTTGCATGGCTTTTAGCATTGACGAAATCGTTCTCGCGTAGTGTTTTGCAATTCTTTACGCCCTAACCACGCGACTGACAAGCGACACGAAACACTTCGTAAATGCTGTGAAACCTCTGCTGCTGGCAAGGTAGTCATTCAGTATAATAAAACCAAAATAAAGCACTAAATTATTTTGCGACATGATTTTCTTTTGAACTCGTCCCGCAAAAAGACGTTTTCGGATAACCATATTAAAACTAAAAAAATATCTTCCATATTTCATGTTTCATGCTCCTCGATAGCCCTGGAAGCACTTATTTAACAATAAGGACTTTCAGGGCTTAAAGCAGTGAAAATTATAATAATAATTTAATAATAATAATGATAATTTATTGCTGGCTAAACAGTACAAATGTACTATAAACGTTTTTGTCAGTAACATTATATACATATTCCTAATTGATAATGATGTGAGCAGCATTGCGTGAAACCTTGTTTATTCTGGAAGCCTTACACAAGTTGCTTTTACACAATAGAACTAATCCATGTCAGGATTGAAGGTTCCTGTTAATGCTTGTGACTTTCGGCGCATATTTTTACACTTAGTATACGAATAGACGATGTAACTACGCACGCAAAATGTACCAGATAAAACACAGAGACCAGAACGACGCCCAAAATACAATAAAAATACACAATGACTGATTACGACCTGCCAGACATCTGAACAGGTGCTGCATCGAAAACAAAATAATAATAACCAAAAAAAACGCACATCGAATTTGCAAACAAAATTGCCTATTTTGAAACTGATTTCCGGTCACGAGTTATTTCCCCTCACAGACCAGCTCAAAGAGTTTCCAACTACTTTTCGAGAAATTGTCGTTCACAAGAGTACGGACCTGAGCCATTATCAGTATCTTAACCTGCTATCTAGAAATAAGAGAATATTAAATCCGTCTTTTGGCCGAGAAATGTTGCTGCACAAATTGCCACTGACTGCAACAGTATTCAGTAGGTCCTTATTTCGCACTAACTACTTTGTCGGGGGAAATTGCGCTGCATTCGCCGCCGGTCGGTATATAAGACACACCAACTGATGACAAGTATCGTATTGAATCAATATATTCGTTAAGGGCTAAATTATTGGAGAAATTAAGTTATTACGTAATAAATGCTTTCGAGATAATTGCCTGAAACTGAGCTACTTTTCGGAGAAACTCTTATCAATATATTATTAAAAAAAAGGCGTGATATGTTCAGTGGGTAAAATGCTTCCGAAAGTCGGAAATTGCAGAAAGAGAGCAGAAAAGAAAGTGCTTTAATGAGCATAATTTATATTACCCTCAGTCTTAATGCTGAATTGTTGCCAAGTCTACTGAATCTCTACTGAAACCTCTCTTGAACTTGACAAGCTTGAACGGCACTTCTGTAGTGAAATCAAGGTCACTACAAAAGCCAAATAACATTGTAATCTCTATATAAATAGATATTGATCTGGGTGTTTCGTGATCATCAACTCATCCGGTAAGAGAATATAGAAAATTATTTATATTCTAGACCTCTTTCAATATTCAAACAAACATTATGATAATTACGCTCGTTTGTTCTTTGCTCTGGCTCAAAAATATTATTTTTCAGAAGTATCAGTGATGGCTTAAGACTCGGCTTCTCGTTTGTCCAAATGAGAAAAAACGATGTCTGCTGATGGCCCGGGGCTGATGGGCGAGTAGGAGTTTCTCAGTTCGCCTTTTCTCTGTGCAGTGTGCGACAAACGCAGGCTGCATATTTTATTTCTATATGAAAAATAATGTTGCGTAGTTGGAGAAGACGGGAGAATGGTGTGCGACAAACGCAGACTGCAGACTTGCAGACTGGCAGGTAGACGAGATAAACATTGTTGTCAGTGAAATACTCAAACAGATTCCCTATCCCTAAACTTGACTTTTAGGAGACTTGAAGTTTAGCGATAGAGAATCTGTTAGAGCATTTCACAACAATGTTTATCTTGTTTACCTGCCAGTCTGCAAGTCTGCAGTCTGCGTTTGTCGCACACCATTCTCCCGTCTTCTCCAACTACGCAACATTATTTTTCATATAGAAATAAAATATTCAAACTCTCTCCCACCTCTCTTCTACACGGTGAAGCATTATTTTAGAACATAAGGTGTAGAATACCGTTATTTTCTGACTAAGAATCTTGTCAAAAAGGTACCTCGTTGTGCCATTACACTTTCCCTCAACACCTTATAAAGATTACGATCTCATAAAGATAACGCACTTCCGTTTCGGTCCCTGGAGTTGTAAATACAGTACAGTTGTTACGTGTTTGACTTAAAATCTATGAACCTATGATCCTGCCAATCTTTGAGGACGGATTTGTTTTGCCTGATTCGTCAGTAAGTATTTTTTCCAATCGCTAATTAGCCCAATCAAACTTGGCAAAAAGTACATGCAATTCAATTTTCACTGTTTCACATGAACTACTTACAACGGATTTGAGTGAGTCCACTGTATCGAAGGATTCAGCTCGCATCTTCCCAAATAAAACATAATGGATAAGATTAAACCATACTGAACTCCGAAGAGAAATCCCATGATCGCCCTTGTAGAGTCCGCTGAAATCCTGATATACTGCTTAGAATATTGATATTAAAGTTCTTGATAATCGGTTTCCACGAATACCCAGAAATTGCTTTCGGTTATTTGCAAGGGCGTTCAAGTAAACAACCCAAGCAGAGAATAACGTAATTTCCGGTTTTCTTCACGTGAGCTCTTGACATGATAAGGGAAAACACCTTTTTAACAGTTCCTCGATGGCTTCATTATAAAATAAGCGAAACTGTTGTAAAGTAGTTCAGGAAAAGAGGTTGACAGTCTTGACAGACAAGGACAAACCCTTCACTTACAGGCACGACGAACCAATAAAATTGAAATTTATTCTTCGTTACGTGACACCCACGACTGGCACAAGACCACAAAACCTCCGTGACAGCACCTTAAATCATGCATATCAAGGCACAAGTTTGTTTAAATATATATATTGTTGTTTTATTCTTTTGTTTACTTCTTCATCGCCTTGCCGTTAGGATCAGTTTGCCGTTTCATATTTTTCTACAAGTTTAATTGTACTGATTCAGGTCTACAACTGGGAAATCCGGCACCACTCATTGGTTTGTTGCTGTGGACCTGCTGACATTTTACACAAGTTTATCGCCTGGCAACCAGACTGCACACTCTCAGATCACTGTTGTCGCGCGTAGTCGCGCGTTTATCGCACAGGCCACGATAACGTACAAGCTCTCTTCCAGTTTCTCTTGGCTCGTTCGCTCTATACCAAATTGAACTCTGTACGCTATACCGAAAACAAGAAACTCTCACGGCGCAGTCTACCTAAAAATTAAGTCTCTAATTTTTCAGTGCTATTGATTGGGACTTCCGGGGTGGTGCAAGTGCCGATTGTTCTAGTACCTAATAAAGAAAGGATCAAAATTATTCATTATTACTATCGTCTTTTATCATTATTTATTATCATTATCATTATTTTCATGTTAAAAATAACTATAGCTTTTTGCTAAATCTTCCGCTTCTTTCAAAAATTTGCTGCCAGAAGAAAAGACTCAGGTGAGTCTATATAAATTTTTTTTATCTTTGAAGGCGATTTATTTCACCTTTTTTGTCGTAAGCATTATGCCCTGATGGTGTTTGCCGACTTATAGTCTTAGTTTTAACCGATAGATTTTCCAGTATAGTGAAAATGTAAGGCTTCTTACTTTTTATCAAGTCAAACTGTACTACATGCAACCTCGCACAAAACCTGTTAAAACACATCTCAAAGAAGCTATTTTTTCCTGTAATCCTGAAAAAAACGGAAACCGTCGCCCGCATGAATGTCCGTTTTCCCCCCTCCCCCCATTCAATGTTGTTTAGCATAACATGAGAATAGGACATTTGGACGATGACGTCATTTTGTGCTTTCCATTCATATGTTTTTAACATGCTCCCAGCAAGCCTAGCTAACAAAAGCCCTGATTTGCATAAGAAAGCAAAACTCAAAGGATTCTGGTCGTAGTAGTAAAATGAAGTCCCGTGCAGATGGCCTATTAGACACGTCATGTTTCCTTTAGACAGCCCTGGGGGCCAGCCTCGACTCAGCCTCGTCTCCAGGGCTAAGGAAAAAGCACTGGGGACAAGCAAGGGGGGCGGGGTTTTTTTTAAAACCAAAACAACTTTGTATTGGGGGTAGGAAAGGGACTCACTTTTTCTGTTTAGAGGAGATAGTAATATGGCGCAAGAGTTAGAAATAGATGGAAGTGTCTCAACAATTTTGTAGCCTGTGATTCAGATGACCCCACCTAACCCGTAAGCTAGCTAGCCTGTGAACAGGCCTTTGGTCGAGCGGGGCTATAACCTAGCCTGTACATCACCTAACCTGCTGCAGAAGAAGGAAGTAGTACCAGGAGCCACACATGTCCAATACTCTCGACCAGATTCCAGTGGACAAAACTTGGACAACCCTCCCAGGAGCCGATTACTTAGTTTGGCTGGCCGAAGCAGTTGTGAATACTTCAATTTTGGAGGGTGAATCCTCGTGTTTTTTTTTTTTTTTTTCAACTTTTGAGATACTTGTAAAAGCCGTCCTGTCCTCCAAACCCTCACCTTATTTTTAACCAAAATATTTCATTTTCCAACACTCTAGTTTGTTTCTCCGATGTCAAAATGTCAATCAAATAAAAGGTAAAACTAACGCAAGGTTGTTGTTGTTGGTTAAAATGAAATTATCACGACACTTCCCGTCACCTGACTGTCCGTCTTAGAGAAGTGTCCGACTTGTAGAGAGTCAAGGTAACGTGACATCAGTAAAAACTTAAACTGAACCCATTCGCTTTGAATATAATCGTCTGTTTAACTTGTGCAAAAGTTCAGCTAAAACTGGAACATTGAAACAGAAAAGTGGAATCATTTTTAATTTCTTAGTTAAGCAATCAAACGTTCATTGTAAGCAAACGGCTTTGTTGTCCTGGAGGGGCACTCAATAATTTTTTATAAGGGGAGGCTTCGCCCCGACAGCCTTTTATATACCTTTTTTTACGAAAAGGGTGCCCCTTTCGTATACCTTATATTGAAAAATGGTACCCCTTTCACATACCTTGTTTAGAACTTTGCAGCCCTTTTAACTACTGTAAATGCACTTTCATTTAAATAGGAATTAATCACGAAAATAGAACGTTTTCTTGACTTTATAAAGCCGTAAAATCCATGTATTAGCCCTTTGGGCCCTTTCACAGAGCCAAATGACAGATTTCTCTGCCCTTTCATATACTTCTACGAGTAAAGTCCCTACCCTTTCATCAGTATACCTGCAGCCTAAAAAAGGTAATCCTTTCGGGCGGAGCCTCTCCCTATGGACCAGTATAGGGAGTAGCCCCCCCCCCCCGGGTTTGCAGTCTAAAAGCGTAACAGTATACACTCTGCGAACTGGAGAAAGACTACAAAATATTAAAGTGAATTTTGCATTTACTGTCATTTATATAGCACACCTACATTTTCGTTTTGAGGTATTGATTACTGCATAAAGCGATTTTCAAGCGTCTTAATTAGAGACTAGAGAGGTGTCCGTCTTACAGGGGTGTCCGTTAAGAGACAATTGACAGTACCCGTTATTCATGGTTTGATTACTCTTATTTCTACTTAGATTAGAACGTCAGCAAAAAGATTTGTTAAAATGGAAAACCATACCCACATATTATAATGTTCACTTAAATCTGTACAATTATGACCCTGGTCTTTTAGGTTAAATCTTCAACTGCCAAAAAGTCCCAAAAGAACTGAACTATGTTAAGAATAGTTTTGCTTTCACGGGTGTTAAACTTTGGAATTCTCTCCCTTCGAGTTTAACGGAAGAGACTTTTCTGAATGACAAAATTTCAAAGTTTAGATCAGGTCGTACACTGAGAATCGAGAAGTTCTTGGAAAGTGTGAAAGTGTGGCAGTTAATTAATAGTGTGACAGAATGTGTGACAGTGGAACGGGAGGTTTTTGCTGTGGTCTCGTTCCCAGGCGCTTAGATCATTTCCAAATTTGGAATCCTCCAGGCCCACTCCTGCAAGGGCGGCCATTTTGTATCGCTTCCGCCCGTTTGAAAAACTACAATCTACAAGAAATCCTTGCCATCCTCTGGCCTTTTTCAAGGCTTTTTGGTAATAGAAGATCGGAGATACCTCCTTTGACCTTCCTCGTCCCTATTTCCGGCTGTAAACGAATTTGCGAAGCAGGAGGCTGTGATAAGGTGAAGTAAGATTTGAAAGACGTTATATTTATCAGGATTTACCAAAGGTTACCGCTATGGGCACGAAAGATGACGAATACGACTATCTTTTTAAAGGTATGTATATTGTACATCTTGTTTTTGCCTATCGCTGGACAGATGTTCCGAGAACTTTTCTGACACTTTTTGTCCTGTCCTATGTTTCCACAGTTGTTCTCATCGGCGACTCAGGTGTTGGCAAGTCAAATCTTCTCTCTCGGTTTACAAGAAACGAGTTTAATTTAGAGTCAAAGTCCACTATCGGAGTAGAATTTGCTACCAGAAGTATACAAGTTGACGGAAAAACCATCAAAGCCCAAATATGGGACACTGGTAAGATGACATGGGCATTTTGTTTATCAGTTGCTCGGTTATTTGGGCTTGTAAATTGCTCGATCTTTTGAGCTGGTGTAAGCTTTCAACCATGGAGGGGGAGTGTTAGTTCTTCTTCCCCCGGAAGCTATGTGTTAACCGAGTTTTCTGACACTAGGAGAGCATAAAACTTAAATAGTTCATGAAAGGGAACTCGTAAGACAGCATTACTATTATGCCGTAAGTGTGTTATAAAAAATAATGATCAGGACTTATCACACTCTTCGTTGAATGCTAGAAATTGGCTTCACGAGTGTTAATATTGATCATGCAGTATTAACTTTCGCTTGTTTCACTTTTCACAGCGGGACAAGAAAGATACAGAGCTATAACAAGCGCGTAAGTTTTCCCGAATATCACGTATTAATTGTTATTGTGTCTAGTCTGCCATTGCGTCTTGTCACGAGCCTCAAATTGCTATTATTGTACCATTTTTTACTGTGCATTTTATACCGCCCTGTGTTAATGATACAGCTTACGAATTTGTTATAACTTGCAAAGTATTCCAAATACACAATCCATGATGTACGCATTTGTTGTAATTTTGTACACATGCATGAATGTTTCAACATCTATGACAGCATAGGTGTCAAACCCCAAATACTTGAACTTTATACAGTACATGGATGGTGTAGAACTCGACAGCAGCAGGGGCCTTTAGCTACTAAAATATCTATGTATTGAATAGAAAGCCTGCTTGACTTCACTAAAGCACAGGCTAATGGTGTAAGCAACATGGCTTTTTAATTTTCTGAGTAAAAGTTTAAAAAATTATTAAACAACAGAGTGTTCAAAAGCTGGCCAAGACTTCTTGATTTTCAGTAGGAAACCATTTCTACTTACCAAAGATCAAGTCATTGAAAAAGCTGTTTGGTATTTCTGTTTACAAGGTCTTAATGGTATTGTTGTATCATGGTGCCCCTTAACAACAGAAATAAAATGACTTTTGTGTTGCATATATCATTGCCAACACTGTATGCCTATTGTTAAAAGTTAAGTTTGTACTTGCACTATGTGGAATATCTTTCATAAAATTACAACAATCCTGAGCGATTCATCATCCATTTTGGTACCATGCAAAGAAATTACTGCTGGTCTCGGGAAACCTCTGTTTTCATTGGATATTTTTCATTGGGAAATCTCTGTTTTCATTGGATATTTTTCATTTTGATAGATATTACAGGGGAGCTGTTGGTGCCCTTTTGGTTTATGACATTGCAAAGCACTTGACATATGAAAATGTGGAAAGATGGCTGAAGGAACTCAGGGATCATGCTGATAGCAACATTGTGATCATGTTAGTGGGCAACAAGAGTGATCTTCGGCATCTGAGGGCTGTTCCCACAGATGAGGCTAAAGCCTTTGCAGGTGTAGTATTTTATAATTATAACAGGGTTGCTTTTCAGTGGGAAAGGGAGAATGCCATAGATTTACTGCATTTTTAAATTTTGGATTTAATAATTTGTTTTACACAGTGAGACACAGAAGTTGATTATTTAATAGTAATACAGTCGGGAAATCTGAAGTTCGTATGGGCCTTTGCTATATGCTGGGGTCTATTTAAATCCACTTGATTGACAAATCTTTCGTATTTTATTTTGTTGGTGTCTTTGGCTGTCTGAAGGGTAGACATCTCGCCCTTTTTCTTGTAACCTCCTTGATGGTGTCTCTGTTTTAACTTTTTTTCCTGCAAGTCACTGTACTTTACACTGCATACACTATCAAAATCTCATGTGAAGCCCCTGAAAAAGAATGGAAAATTAAACCTCTATTAAGTGGCCACTTCTGTTAAGCAGCCGCGGCCATTGTCATCACCTGTATTAAGTGGGCATCAGGCACTTGATACACTTAGTTTGGCTTCATGTTAACCCTTTAAGCCCCAATATCCACATGCAAATTCTCCAAACTGATCTCCATACATTTCCTTCATGGATGGGTTGAGAGAAATTGATAAAAGATGAAAGCATTGCCTCTTAGGTGATCATTTTGTTAATTCTCATAACCTAATCTCTTGACATTGTGTGGATATTGTTAGGAGAAAATTGATGTTGGTCACCACTGGGACTTAAAGGGTTAAGAATATGATGAAGGAAAATAAAGTCCGAGATAGAAAGTGGCAACCAATTGTGGACCAGTAATGCTTCTTCCGCTGCACGTTTGTTTCAAAATAAAGTTATGTTTAACTTCTACTAAACATTATGCTGATTTACGATGAACCTCTATTGAGTGGCCAACCTCTTTTGAGCGGCCACTTGTTGATACCCAAGGGTGGCCGCTTAATGGAGCTGTTTCAACTGGAACTGTTTTCCTACTTACAATTTCAGAAAAAAACGGTCTTTCATTCATTGAGACATCAGCATTGGACTCGACAAATGTGGAGGTGGCATTTCACAACATCTTAACAGGTTAGCTTCCAGCTTCTTAATGCATACAATACACATGTATAAAATTATTGTTTTATGACACTACCAATTTTTTTAATGGTCAAAAGTGGCCTTGATGTACATTGTACAACTAGTGCAGAAAGAGTTCTGGGCTTTAGATCATTTTTGAAATACATGTTTTTGTTTTCCTTAAATAAGTTTCGATCCTAAAGTATCACCAGAAATGAATTACATGCAGTACTGTCATAAATATTATTGCAAGTTTCAACCGTAAATTGTCATCTTTTTTGGTGATTATGTTACTGTATGTGTACCAGTTGGCTTTTCATGATATTAAATTATTTTTTAAAGTACATGTAAAGAAAAACTCTGTCCATATCTACACGTATTTCATATTTTATTTACTTAAAAAACATTTTAAACTGTCATTGAACCATGCATTCACATTCCTATATTATAATCATGTATTATATATAATTATTAATAATAACACTCTTTTGTTTGGCAGAAATCTACCACATTGTATCCCAAAAGCAAATTCATGACTCACCTGGTTCAGATGGAAACCAACCGAGTAGCAATGTCCAGACTATTCATGTAGAACCCACAACAGAGGCTGATCATAAAAAGAAAGTTCAATGTTGTAATGCTTGATTACCTAATTAAGTCTTAGTCTAATGTCAACCAATACATATTGGGCTATAAGCCTTTCAGTACACTGCCAATTGAACCTTTCCAAAAGTCTTGTTTATTTTCCCTTGATAGTATATTAATGTTAAATCGAATAGTCTATAGAGAGAGACTACAAAAATATTGTTCAATTGTCTCTGAAAATTGTCTCTTTTAGGGGAATTTTGTAACAGGTATCTTTTTGGGCGCTTTCTACTTGCTAAGCCTGATAGGCCTTCCTTGAAATACTATAATCTTCTCTGTGCACTGTATACAACAAGGCCAAGTTGTTTGAAGTATCATTTAATCTAATCCTGGGTGAAATTAACCTATGCAGAATTTCTTTTGGCTCATCAGTCAATCCTCTCCAGCCTTGTAGAGCATTGCATGATGAACCAAAGTACTATCTTCTTGGGTGAGACGGGTTAACAAGAGAAGCGACAGCCGGAAATGCTTCTATGTTCGCTGGCTGGGGTTAACACTAAAGAAGACAGGATTATTGCTAATTGGCCTTAAAATAATTATCTTGGCCCACACTGACTTTTTTGCTCTAGAACTACATTAATATTTTTGCTACTTTAACCTGCATGAATTCAAAGATTTTCATCAGCTGTAAAAGCCTACATGCTACCTCTGAGTTTTGATAAGGGTGACAAGAAGGCTTTCAGTTACAATAAAGAGAAAAGCTACTTAAACTGAGGTTACTATTGTCATGCATATGGTAATTTTTGGGAAGGTCTACTGGTATACTGGTATACTGGCAAGTGAAAATATGAACTAAATTTTATTTTGTATTTCCATCTTTTTGGAATGATTCATCTTTTCAATATTGTAACTTTTTTCCGGGAGGTTGAGTTTGTGAACTTGTTTAAAGAGGTGCTGTGGATATGCCACGCCTGAACTGTACCCAAGTTAATTCGCTGACCAAGGACAAGTTCTTGATTGTGTGTGCTTTCAAGCAGCCTGTCTTCTTTGTTCCTTTGGTTTTCATTCAGTGTTTTTTTTTTTCAGTCATTCATCAGTTCTTGATGATGATCACTGAGCTATTAATTGAAAAAGGCATAAAAAAGAATTGAAACAATGAATGATGCTTTCTTTTCTGGCATTGTGGCAGCAGGATGGGAAACAGGATGGTTTCTATTCTTTTTGTTCAGCAAGAGCCTATACCATGTTATGATTTGGGCATTTTCACCAAAGCTGGCAGATGGAGTGAAAAAATTAAAGCATCCCTAAAGAAGTGGATGAATAAGTGATGAGTTTCGGTGAAAAACAAGGATTTAGTGGACATTTATTCTTGATGTACTGTAATTGGCTCTTTGTGCAGGTACCATCAACTCAAAGGAATCAAAGGAACCAAACAATAGAGTTCTCCTGGGTGCTTTATTGTTTGGTTGTATTTTTTCTTTTGTTGTACATAATCTGTGCCTTGATACCTACAGAAGAAACCTAAATGGATTGCAGGTTTTTTCTGTTTTCTGTTTAGTTTTTTCTTCTTGTTGGGGATTTCTTTAGGTCTCAAGCTAATGTTCTTTTATGTTGACTGAGCTTTATTATATCTTCTCAATATCAAAACTGATTACTAACATAATAACACGATAAACTTGAGATGATGAAAGTCTCTAGTGTTAATTATATTTTGGAAAAATGTAGAATAAAGGCCTGAGTTAGCTTAGGCATCCTGCCTGCAATATACAGGATTATTGTGTATAATTCAACACATTGAATCTAATGACATTTTAATATGGACACATATTTTACGTTTATGTATACATTTGTTTCTACGTGTTGACTTGCTTGATAAAGGAGTGTTTAGATTAACCATAATCAGTATTTGAGGATCAGGTCAAAGTAATTTGTAATGTTATTGACTAAACTGAATGCGAGCAAAGGAAAATACATGGTCTTTGTGTAATTTTCAAGAAAGAGTTTTATTGAGAGACTATATGATATTGGCTAGACCCTTTTATGAAAGTTAAAGGTCTTCTAAACCCAAGTAATCTCTCTGTTCATCACAAACTTCTTGTGTTGCCTGTAGATGAAATGTGCAGGTAAAATATACGTTTCATCGTTTCCCTTACCGTGTCGATCCAGAATATACCCATGGAAAGGAAGGTGTGTCAAAGACTCATAAAAAGGGGCCTGTGAACAGGCACTCTGTTTGAGGAAAGGGTGAAAAAATCGCGAAGAAAGAGAACGGCACCCTTTTCCTTCCCTTTCCTCGCGATTTTTTCACCCTTTCCCCAGACAGAGAGCCTGTTCACAGGCTAATAAAAAAGCATTGTTTTATGTTAATTGGAATTTCCACATGTCCTAGGGAGTCCTCGAAAAAAATCCCTTCCATGGGGAAGGGTAACATCCTCGTAACCTTTTTTAATGAAACAGTATTCTAAACTGTGAATTGGGTTACAACAAATTTATGCAATACCACTGACTATTTTCACCGAGACCGAGAATTTTGCATAAACATTGTCTTGTTTTCTCTTGGGACGACTGTAATACCCAGGAGAAATAACCCGTTCTATGTCATGTGAAAACACCATTAAAATTCTAACATGACTCCGAGCTTCAGTTGTCTCGTAATTGCCAGAAGAGACTTAACACAAAAACAAACCAAACTAAATATAGAAAAGAGATCAGAAAGCCTCTGAGTCATGTTAGAATTCTGATACAGCTATTTCGAGAAAGGTTGTTGAAAAAATGTGCACGCGACAATCCCGAAAGGTAATATGGGATATGTTCAATACACTGTTCCTGACCGGCTGTAGCCGTCGAACCTACTTTTGTTGCTTTCCTTTAGCACTCGCAGACATATGCCCATGGCCTCTCTTGCCATTCTTTCAAATTTCTTTGAAAAACAGTAACCTGAGATCAGGCTCTATTTTCGTTTCGCTTTGAAAATTACATTCCGGCGGGCATGGCGAAACGAAAAGAGAGCCCAATTTTAGCGGTAGCTGTTAGAGAGAATGTATGAGAACCGCCAAAATTGGGCCTGTTCTCAGGTTAGAAAAACAGTGAACTCAAAACCACCCACAATACCTTTCGGGGTTGTTGCGTGCACTTTATCCGACAACCTTCCTCGAAATAGCTGTATATCGAACGTGGGAACATTGATTATGTAAAACTGGGGGGGGGGGGGAGGGGGCGGGGGTAAAAAAGGTGCGTTACTGGTCTTGGTAAAGTTAAAAATAATGTGCAAGCAGGCAATGGCGAACTCTCGTGTCTCCTTTCTAGATACAGTTCCGAAATGGAGAGTACCAGCTCATTCGCAGGCTAATACCGACCTAAATTCTAAATTTGTTCTATTGTCCTAAATCCTTAAAAAGGACGTTAAAGACGAGGCGTGGCTGGGTTGGGGGCGGGGGGGGGGGGGTGGGGACGGCCGGATTGTGGGTGGCTTTGCGTACGGGCAACTTTGTTCAGCTTTGCTCACACTATGTACCGGATAGAACCGGATAGCTTTGGCGCCGACACGAAAACCATAGCGGATACTGAGTGTCCACGAGCCAGCGAATCCTGTGTTCTGATTGGCTACCCAACAGGCAAGACGCGGACATATCGGGACAGTTATTTAAGGTGGCTGAACACTGTTTTGGCAGTTTGTGAGTATATGTCATTTGCCAAATCATGTCAAGAGCAATGTCGCAGCTCACAAGCTGAAACTTGGCAAGTGAAAAATATACTGATAAAAGATGCTTATTGACAGGTAAAATTTGACGATTTCGTAGTTTCCATGGCAACATGTAAGATTGAATACAACCTTTAAATTTCACTTTCGCTCAGTTTACATAAAATTCGCTCATTAGATTTTCCTATAAAACTTGCACACAGCTTACTATAATTAATCATTGCCATTTGAAACTTATTTGACAGAGTTTTAACAGACGAGTTTTTAGATAATCAATAATATGATTGTAGTGTAATTATTAAATGTGTCACAAAATTCGTCTGTTCAACTTGCATTTAAAAGTTCTCATTATACAAAATACGATAAAAGTAAAAATTCTGCCAAATAACGTAAATTTTAATAAGTAGATTTTTTGAGAAATCGTCTTCTGTGTACCATTGCTTTTTTCGCCGCCATGTTTGTTCACGTCTAATTTAAAACACGCGCTACCGCTGACCGCCCGCAAAACTGTGTTCAGACACCTTAAACGGAGTTTAGCCGGTATTTAACCAAACTGGTGCGTTCTAAGCCTTTTTCAGTTTACAGAACGCTTTTACGTCAACACCATTTATCTTGAACAGTTTCATGAAAACATTTAGCGTAGACTAGAAAAGCATTTGTCTTCTTAAAATAACCCATTGATGAAGATATCTGAAGGTCCAAAGATTTGTTAAACCGCGGTTTAAGTTAGACTTCGTTTAGATAATCGACCCATCTTGTCTGAAATGTCATCTGTCTCTTCGCCCCACCCCCCAACGGGCAGCAAGACGAGAGAGACTCTCCTCGCCGCCCGGGATTGCGCCTATGCCCCGAGACAAAAATTTCTTTTTGCATCATGATCGATATTTTACATTCTTTCGACCAAGATGACTGGACATTGGCTGAGTCCTTTTCTCATTTTTGGCTTTCGGTGGCCAAACAGTAAAAACCCGCGATTAACAACCTAACGGATCGCACACAAAAAAAGATGGGGGTGAAAGGGGGGTGGGGGGAGAGGTTGAAAGAAATTAGCGAAATTCTGTCTACAGCCACCTTTACACAAATCCCTAAACACAACACGAACAACAACAACAAAAAAAAGGTCCTGAAACTGAGCTCAGTAAAGAAGCTATTGGACAGGGGAAGTTAAGAGAAATTAATTACAAAATGTTTACTAACCCGCGGTTTTCACAACTCCAGGTAGATTTTAATTTTCTCTTTTCACAACTTCCTTCATTTGACGGGGAAGAAATTGACGGGACGCGGGTTAACTACGAGGGTCTTCTTTTCCCGCGGCCGCACGGTATAAATATGCCTCGTTCCGCTTTATCCCGTCTCGCGTCCCGTTACCACGGCTTCCAGGGGACGGGAAAATAAATGAAATAAAGAGCATGAAACAGGGTGAAGAAAAACGCTGCTATTAAAACGAGACTCATCAAATCGTGAAAAGTAAAACGACTGTTCTTAAGGAACTAAGAGGTTGAATAGGTCATTGTTAAATCAATAAAAGGGGACGAGAGGTATTGTCGTATCGTTCTTGTCCCATGATTCGTTGCAAACTGTTCTTCTTTTGGTACAAGCCAATCAAATTGTGCGCCAACACACCTGGTTTCTTCAGCTTAGTTTCTTCGCGTCAATTTCATTTCCGTGCTCAATTTGCATTTTCTAAGACAGAATTAAAGTAAAACCAACAATATTAATTTAATCAGATTGGCCAGCTTTCTCGCTGTTAAAAAAAACCCGTCTTAATTGATTGCTGTTGTTCGTCGATTGTGAGTTCATCGGCCATACAAACAAGAATAACTACGGACGCTTTCGTAGTTTTGTAAATGCACTCGCTCACTTGCTTATAATCCTACGAATATGATGCAGATGGTCTAAAATTTGACGGATGATCAGAGTGTTGTGCGCATGCATTCTTAAATGAGATCTCATTTCATTCTTTTTGCTGGTTGATCGATAAACTTCTAACCGTCCAACTTAAGTTGTACACTGATCTGCTGTCTCTGTGTAGTCTTCTGTGTAAGTGTACATAGATATGGCTTCATTACAACGGCTTCTGGATTGTCAGAAATGAGGGTATCTCGTTATAATCGTCGATCAAGGCCGCGACGGCTCTCTTTTCGAAAGGTAAGATTAAACCACGCTGCTTATTAAATAATTTTCATGACCTTACTAGGGAGTCATTCAAAGAGAAACGAATTTGGGTGAATACCGGCTTTCTGAAAATATATCAACATCTCTTTTGTTCAATCGAAATTACTGCTGAAATTAGAAGACAATACCATCGTATAATTTTTAAACACAATATTTCTAAGAAACACACTAGGTACTTCAATATTACAATGTGTTTATCCAACGTAAGTAATAGGCCTCAGTGCGTTTTAGTCGGGTTCTCAGGTCTCCTGTTGGATTTTATATCCCTTCCAACGGTGTTCCAAGCATTGTGAGCAGAAATGTCATGTCCTCGAAGGTCACATATATCATAATCACATTACGTTTTATACACAAAGGTAGTTTCCTAGTTCTGTGGTAAGAGAACAGCAGACTCAACTTCGTGCTTTTTACAGATAAAATGGAAAATTGCCAGCCTGGGCACAGTACACGCAGATGGCCAGTTTGCAGGGGCACCCAACGACAATTTTCGGAAAATATCTGTCCGGAAGACGATTTGAGATCTAGAATTTTTGGAACATTTGTTGAAAAATTTCTTGCTTGCCTGCCTCTCCGAGGATTTTCGAACATCTAAAAACTACTATCATTGCCCATTCATTAACGGATTATTACCTTTAAAACGTCACCTAGAATTTTCGGGAGCCTTTTTTCTGCCTGAAATTTTCGAAAAGATACGTTTTGATCCCTATGATTTTCGGATCACTAGACTTTCAGCTAGAAAATCCGAACAGATGAAAAATTTTTAGGGGGATAAAAATATGCCTATATCTACCGTTTAAATACTAAAATAAGTTTAACAATGCTATGTTTAAGTGGTTTTGAACTATATTCTCGTTGGGTGCCCCTGAGTTAAGTCTCCAAGGATGTTTGAATTGAGCGTTGACAAAACGCGAGCAAACAAATGTATACATAAACATCAAAATCACTCAAACTGTTCTTAAACATGGAAACTAAACTGCGAAGAGAAACGGCATTTATCGTTTCTTAGAAACAGAATTTCGAAATTGTCAACGCCAACTGACAACTGTAACGTCACCCATAATGTATATTATTGTGATCTTAATAATATTTTTGTTTTTTATCCGTTTTTATTCAGTCATCCAGGGACTTTGATAAATCGTCAATTCTTCGGTTCATGTATTATTAAAGCACGATCCCCACGCACCACAACAAAAGAGTCTCAATAGGGTTAACCGTTGTCCCCAAAACCGACCGAATATTACGTTTGAATAACAGAAAAAACTTCAACCACTACTAGCAAAACAATTAAAAAGTAAAATGATTGATAGACTTTATGCTAGCTATAATTTTTCATTTAGAGATTTTCGAGATCACTTGTTACGTCTGTCTGTCCGTCTTATCTTTTGAAGATTTTTTCACAAGATAGATCCTTAGAAAATAACAGACCCGGCCAAGATAAAGGCCCTGACAGACAATTGCCGATAAAAGCGTTTTGAAGCTAGTCTAGCCATTTTCTGGTCACTGTCTGGCCAAAAGGAACGAAAGATGCCCAAAACGCCCGTTTATTAGTCGACCACTACGCTGCCAGTCAAATAATAGCTTTGACATGCACACCGTAAGAGCAAAATTTCGAGATTTCGACTTTTACTTTTCTCTTTCATCCTTGCATCTTCTTTTGCATATGCTAGGTATTTACTAGGCTTCATTTCGGTGGGAAAAGATTTTTGGAAGACCTTTACGTTTTTCTTTGGCCTGTTTGACTAAATTATGTTCATTCGTATGCTTCAAGATTTCGGCTTTAGTTCCCCCTGCACAAGTTAGATATCAAAGTTGTCTTTGAACGTTACATGTAAAATTGATTTGATTGCTTTGAAATCAAGATCATGTAGGCTGGCTTAATTTAACACAACTTTAATCCGCCGCTCAAGTTGGTTATATGCATCGACTTATGGATGTATGAACCAAAGAGTTGCTACGGCCATGTGCAACCGTCAAGAAAATTATAAATTTTAATTAATAAAAGGATAAAATGAATGAATGAATGTATAAATGGATGAAGGAATGAACGAACGAACGAACGAACGAACGAACGAACGAACGAACGAACGAACGAACGAACGAACGAACGAATGAATGAATGAATGAATGAATGAATGAATGAATGAATGAATGAATGAATGAATGAATGAATGAATGAATGAATGAATGAATGAATTACGCGGGAAAAACGAAAGTCACCCCGTGACATTAGAAAGTTCTACATACATGGGTAGGGAACAGGGGTCTTTTTTGAATGAGCATGCGCGACCGCTGACTTGTCAAAGAGCACTAACAAAGAGCACGCGACCAGTGACAGCGACCGTGCTGCATAGTCATAGGAACCAAATTGTTCACTTTGAACGCTTGCTTGAGATTGAAATGGTAGCAGGAACTTAAGAAAGAACTTCGTTGTACAAAATAAGTAAAGATCTGTTGATTTAAAGTGGAGACTGATGCGCTGAACGAGGTGAAAGGGCAAGTTTCTCAAGGATGTCTGACACGAACATGGCTGCTTGTTGTTGTTTGGCGCTCGACTCGTGTCTTGATTCCCCTTTAAGAAACGCAAAGTTTGGCATAGAATGCATTGCTGATGCGTAGCTACTGAGCAAAATGTTCTTTATTTAATGTTTGTCTATAAATCGGATGTAAATCAGTTTCTCGATGCCGTAGAGGATTTCTGACAATTATTTGTTAATAGCTGATTTAGCCATATTTCGGGAGTGGATTAATAACGATCAGCGGGCGACTACCACGCCGTTTTCAGTTGGAATAGAAAGTTTTTGCCTTAAGTATTTTAGTGATACAAAGTTTGTTTATAGGAAAATTGTAGAACTTCTTGTTTTTGCGTGGACTAATATTGTAACGCATCTTTTGCAGGAATTTGCTTTTAGCCAGAACTTAAATGTTCTAATGATTTTTAACTTTTGGTCGGCATCACATGTTTACTGTACTTCTTGGGAAACCTAACCGTATGTTTCATCAAAATCGGTCACAAGATTGGACTTTAATTTCGGTCCTATTGAATGCAGTTTTGACTGTGTCTCATTGATATTCATCTTTTTTATTGTTCGAGACATACAGAGTGACTACCACCAACATCTCACCAGGTGACTAATCTACGTCTCGTGTGCTCTTAATTTTGTAGCTTTAAAGTGCTGGGAAAATTGTAGAACATATATTAATTCACTGCTGAACTGAACATCGGCTTTCGCGCACTCCGAACCCACTCGCTGAAATTTGCTTTGTTTTTTTTTCTAATATTTCTCTTCCTTTCCGATTTCAAAACAAAGAAAATTGAAAGTGTTTACTTGCATCAACAAACTGTTTCTGCACTTTGTTTAGACTTTGATGAGGTCAGCGCAATCTTCCAGGCACTACATACACGCGCGCTGTTGTCCAGGTCAAGTGGGGAGATGAAATTTGATAGTAGCTCGTGTATGTTTAAGCTTGTCTACTTCGCTTTTGTTAAGACCATGTTAGAGTTTTTTTTGCAAACTACACATTTTGTTAAATCACGAGCACATTCGCCAAGACCAACGAGCAAAATAACCGCTATGATAGCTTTGAGACGCGCCATTTTGATGAAGGCAAACCCTGTGGTGAGCCGCCCCATGCACATCGCTTGTTCAGCGGTCGCGCATGCTCATGCAAAAAAGACCCCTGTTTGGGTAGGGTAGGTTAAATTGTTCATAGTTCCAGGCTAACTGTTTCGGTCATGACTCTTCTTAATCGTGTGCAACGGGCTTAATTTATCACAGTATGTCCATCATGTGGTCGGCTCGTGAAGTTTGTTAACGATACAAACCAGTATAAAATTACCGTCTATCGTGAACGGTTTCCAGAGAAAACAGCTATTCAGAAAAACCAAAATAGCACTTGATGCACTCAGACATCACTGACGGCCTTTGGTGTCAAGGGGCCTGACGGCTACGCTTTTAGTGCTAATGATCCCCGAGGGCGATACAGCTGTCCGTGGCGCCAATTCCTGGGTGATATGGCTGTGCGCATGCCTGAGATACTGGCCAGGACGTAGATTTAGGGTGCGTTCGATCATAGTAGTAATCCCCTCTACCAACTATGGTTCGATTGGGAAATCTGGATTAAGGTTTTAATCCGGATTTCGGATTGGCAATCGAACGCGAAATCCGAAACCGGATTTCAGCGCTGAGATCATACTGAGATATCTTTTTTTGGATTTCCATTTTTACCGTTCGATTCGGAAATCCGAAAAAGGATTTTAAAAACTTTCCTTAAGAACAGCGGTCTTGCACGCGCACGCATCATTAACAAAAAGAACACCACTGTTCAAGAGAACAGTTTTGCAAATACTTTTTTGGATTTCGCAATCGAACGGAAAGGAAATCCAAGAAATCCGGCACTGAAATCCGACGCGCTTTTGGATTTCGTGTTCGATCGCAAAATCCGAAATCCGGATTTCAATACTGGATCTAAATCCGGATTTCCCAATCGAACGCAACCTTAGTCATCTAATCATAATCTGTGTAGCTCATTTGTGAGGACAGCTGTTGAAAAACATGGTGATGTTGTTAGCGACTAAAACGGTCTTCGCGCAGACATGGTGATTACATCTTGCAGACAGACACTCAGTTTTAATTGAGGTTGTTCCTGTAACTAACTCTTATTTTTAGCCTGGAGAAAAAAAAAACTTTCAAACATGATCTCACCAGTCGTTGTATTTTAGGTGATTGTCGCTTTTAATTATGATACCGTATTTCCTTGAATAATAGCTGAGGCGATTATTTCTTTTTTCGCACCAAAAGGGGGCGAAATATTCACTCGACAGCTCATTAGAAGTCGTACCCTAAATATTTTGTTCTATTTTGTGCCATTGAATCAAAAAATAATCACATCAAATAAACTGAACATTCGCATGCAAAGTGTTCCAAATTTAGTTCCTTGATTAATTTTCAATGTCAAGGTCCTCGGCGTCAGGGGGGGGGGGGGGCGATTATTATTCGAGGGGGCGATTAATCGAGGGACGGCTATTATTCGAGGAAATGCGGTATATAAATAGGCTTGGATAAATTCTTCCGGCAGAATTTCGAGCAAAATAAGCGATTTTGAGGTGAGCATTCTGCCGGCAGAATAAGGCATTTTCGAGCAGAATTTGAGCAGAAAAAGGGAAAATCAGCGGCACTAATGATATGCATAACAGTTGTAAGAAAAATTTAAAACTAAATAAAAAGCAAACGGAAAATACCTTGTGATTAATTTGATTATTTAATAGCTACAACGCATTAAAACATTGAATAAAAAGTAGGATGAATTAAAATTTTGCTACGCATAATGAATATCTAATTAGTTTTCAAGGGTTAGGCCCAGTCCTTTTTATATTTGCGAAAATAAAATTTTTCAGATACCGTGCAGAATTTTGAGCAGAATGAGCGATTTTTACAAGCACTACCGGCAGGTAGAATAAGCCATTTTACGAGTAGAATTTATCCAACCTATATATTATAAATCACCATTATTTACCTGGGTTTCTCTTTGAAAAGTTCGTCAGATCTTTTCTAGGCGAATGGCACAAGAAAAACCAACCACCAGTTTCCATGTTCCCAAAACACGTCTTCTAGACATTACAAACCCTTAATAATTGCTTATGTCTGAAATTATTTCGAAATTTTATAAATAGTGCTGAAGGCCAAGAAAACCTCCAAAACACAACATTTAATATAAATTTATACAGAGGTCAATATTTACTAAAACTCCAATGGACTAAATTTCCACTTAATAACCTTCAACGTTGCAACCGTCAAAATTGGAGAAAATTGACCATTAACCGTCAAAGCTACCACCCTATTGAGAAGGCGGCCCTCATTCCCAACCCACGAATTAAAATAGGTTTCGTTAACCTTTGCAATAGAGTACTAAAGTGTGACGTCATAAAAATGAAATTTCTGAAATTATGGGATTTGTCAGGATATTCTGAAAGAACAATGTCCAAGAGGCCTACTTGCCAAAAATGAGCATTTGGGGGCAAATTGTCTCTGAGATCGTAGCCCAGTTATGCTTACAAAACTCCATACAAACCCTTCTAAATTTTTTTTGGGTCGACCCAAAAAAAGATTAGAAGGGTTTGTATGGAGTTTTCTGAGTATAACTGGGCTACGATCTCAGAGACAATTTGCTACGAAATGCTCATTTTTGGCAAGAAGGCCTTTTGGACATTACTCTTTCAGAATATCCTGACAAATCCCATAATTTCAGAAATTTCATTTTTATGACGTCATCACTTTAGTACTCTATAAGAAGAGTTCAATTCTTCTTCTTTTAAGCCTTAAAACTTGTAATGAATTTTCAAAAGACTCATGGCCGGAAGAGTAAACATTTTTGCAAAATTAAAGTGGTTGCTGACCATGAGTTTTATTCGGAGCCGGCTTTGACCTGAGGTCTACGACATTACTTAACTGAGGAGTTCAAATTCAAAGTACGCCCAATTTCGTTTGAACAATTACAATAATTCAAGCAATAGGTAGTTAAAATCTTTCGTATAGTGCTATATTTCCTTTCATTTATTTTATCTTATTAATTATTATTATTATTACTTTAATTAATTCTCTATTTTCTTCTATCTCGGAGATTAGCTTTAAGAGCTACACTGTAAATCTGAGTGTGTATGTAGGCCACCGAATTTACTTTGATTCGAAACATAGACTGCTAGCAGTCTCTTATTTTTCTTTGCAAAGCTACTCCACGAGTAAACAACCCTTACCAGGATAAGAACTGGGTGGATTTTCAAAGAAAAGGCGAAATCCACTCGGTCTATTCGAAATAAAAACCGCTAGGCAATAGAATTCTGTACGTCAAACGATAGAAAGCAAGCCGGCTACTGGCGTCTTCTGACTCTGGCAGTAATAATTATGGTAACTACTTTAAAAATCAAATTTGTGAAATGAAGAGAGAAATAAAGTTCAGTGAAACTTGTCCGTACGAAATATCGGGAAACCTCAAGTCACTTTAATTTGTCTTTGCTGTTTTGTTATCAATGCTTAAAGTTTGTCTTGGGTAAAACAGCAGGATTTGGATTGTTTTTTCACCGTGGCAACCTAATTTTCCGTTTGCTTTTTCATAAATTATTTTTTTTCACAAACATGACATGTGGAAACGACGGTATTTTAAAGAAACAGCTCTCTAGAGCAGCACCATGGCTTACGATGGAAAAACAAACAAACTAAGACGGTAAGGAAGCTGGAAGGACATAGATTAGTCTCCATGTCAGAAGCCCACAAATGCACACGAGATGACTAATCATAAGGTGACTCATGGTAACCATAGCAGTTGATGGCTTCATAAAGCCTTGCGTAGCCGACATGAATATTTGCGATGCCCCAACCGCTAGTTCCGTGTTATCTATATATCCGTTCACTGATCAAATTACATTCTGTAAAAAGTTTCTCACTGTGCTGCCTTCACTTACCATCCAACCACTGCACTGAAAGGCAGAGTTAACCACACTCTTGATTGAACACTGTGTGAGCGCTCAATTCCTTTTGTACGGTTGGCATCAATACAAATAAGATGATATTTGTTCACGAATACTAATTCTTGCAAATTAAAGTTGTTGGCCAGACAAACGTCATTCAAATAACCTTCAGGTTATATTTCCTTTTTCAAAAAACTGGCGATGCATTGATTTGAAAACGATCCTAGAGGCAATTTCTTTCTAGCAAACAATATGTGATTTATTCATGAATTATTTACTGCCGGGCAAGATTAAGGCTAGAGGATATGTTTTGTTGGTAATGACAGATGCACACAAATGTTTATATTTCACGGACCAATAATATTCTAGGGAATCTTTAATTTTGGTTCACCATTATAATAATTACATGGGTAACTTTGTTTAATTATGCCCACCGTTTCGAGGAAAATCCGTAAACGTCTTAACGTGGTTGGCAATATAAGCTTCAACGCCATATATCATTTATCTTTTTTTTTCAAATGATTCACGGGAAGTATAATTTATAATTAGCTGCGCGGGCGTGACATCAAGAGAAGAGCAGAAGATAAATATATTTTAAGCCTTACACTGACCTACATATATCGTTCGAAGAATTATTTTTGATTTGATATGATCAAGTGGAGAATTGAATAGTTTCCTCTGCCAGTCAATGAAGTCTGTCCATCGGAAACGAGGAACGATTATAGTACTAAGACCGACAAAATATTGTTAAATGTCTGATTGCTCTACCGAAGAACATTGAATCAGTGGTATGATAATCTGATGATCGGCAACGTATGATGATGGAATAAGTTGGACATCTCAGGAGAAATTCTACCATTTACTATTCTACGTCTTCGATATGAAATGGCAACGAAGTGGGAGAAGGTGAAGTATATAAGGCGCGTGAGGCCAGATTCAGACGACGGGTTAACAGATGAATGTAATGATGCCATTGACGACTCCAAAGTGAATATAACACTCAATGGAGAACAATCGGCCCTTACGTCCCAAGAGGGTATCAAACTGAAATTCTACCAAGAGAATCCACTGTTATCTCAATCTCAACCGATTCTGAAGCACCGATCGAACAGTTGCTTATACTTGTCAGTTCCACAAAACATTGGTAGACAAAAGATTCATGAAGAAGCCAAAGGAACTTCTCCTTTGAGAAAAACTTCCAGTACATTTTCTTTGGTTAACAGCCATGAAATCGATGGAGATATTTCTACTCGATCACAGCCATCAAAAAATACTCCGCGAATACTCGTGAAGGATTTGTTTAATTCCAAACCCGAGTACAAATCGCACCGGTTAAAGGTAAGTTTAAACATCATTTACATAAACAAACTTACTTTATGCCGCAAAATCGCGGTTTTCCACATTTCTGTGTTTTATAATATATGCAAATTTCCCAATTGTGATAAAAGTACGTGATATTGTATTAAATGAAGTTGATATTACTGAGCTAGCGGAGAGAAGTTTGGAAAAAGATCGATTTTCATAAATATTGAGTAACAAATAAACGAGCCCGAAGGTTAATATGTATCTCCACGTGCTACTGAAGTTGATAAAAAAAATACCATTCACTGCTCCCCAGTGTGTGAATTTTAATTCGCGTCACAGGCAAATTGCCAAGCGATACTGGTTAATCTTGCACTAGTTTCGTTGCGTCACTCTTTTATAGCTCTATTTGTAAGTAGAATAATGTCATTTTTGCAATATGCAACGAGCCTTCCATCATTTCATATAAAAGAGCAAAATCGCTAGGAGATATCCTCGTTAGAGCAACTATAACGTCACGTATCACACTATGAAGAGCTTATGAGTCATGTTTGGCCTGTCAACACCTTCCACAGATGGTCTTGATCAACGATCACTGAAGCGTGAACGAAAATTCAGAAGTCGTGCTGAAAATTTTCAAGGTCGAGTTTGAAATATGAATCGGCAAGTGTAATTTGATGAAGCGAGTTACGGCGAGCAAGGTCGTTTAATAAAAAGACGAGTGTAAAAAAAGACGAGTGTAAAAACGTTTTCCAATGATGCGAAATCTGAAGGAAGAGTGTACAATTTTATATTCGGCTATAAAATTCAAGTAGAAATTTAAATGATGAATTTAAAAATCAAACAATGAATTTTTGCGGGGATCGTAAGCCCTAGAATGGGGGTACCTCGATAACACTAAACACTTAACAAGGAGTTTTTGGTCATTCTCCAACATTTCCTGATTATTCGAAGATTTCCGTAAACTCCCGAAGATTCTCGAAACTTGCGAAGATTTCCGGAAATGACCGAAGAAATCCGAAGATTTGCAAGGAGGAATCCGAAAATTTTTTACCTTACTTTTTCGTCCCTAATTTCACATGTGAAAGATATATTTTCTCATAGGGTACAGATAGGATTTTTTTTTTTCAGGTAAGACCCCTCTCCCAAAACAGTGAAACATTAAAAAATTGTCCACTTTAACAGCAAACACTAAAAGTTATGGCTAAATAACAATAAACACTATATAAACCCTTATCCAGACCCTCTCTCAGGAAGAAGAACGGCTTCACACCGTTCGAAATATCGGGAATAGTTACTCAAGTCGCTTTGTTCTTTGCTGTTTTGTTGTTACAGTTTATTGGTCTTTGTTAAAACAGCAAGATTTGGATACCGTCATTACTATAAAAAAAACTTATGTCAGGTCCCGAGGGAAACATTAGCACTCTCGCAAAAACAAACTGGTTTCCCGAGAGATCTGTCATGAAGTGTTTCGTTTTATTCTCATATTTTCACTCAAAGAAATAAGTTCGAATCAAACAAAGTAGGTACATATAGAAACACAAGTTTAATTCACAAAGGACAAAGACAACATCTGGTCAGTGAAAAAAACAAGGGACTAATAATTACCTGGAGAGGAGGTTGGGAAATTAGAGGTGGACAGAGAGAGAGGGGGGTTGGATGTAAAATTTAATACATACAGGGGGGGCTTTACTTTTTCATTGCTTTTTGCAAATTGGAAAAGTAGTGGAAGAGTTATTAGAGTTCAAATATAAATACTAACATTGGAATAAAACTGACAAATTTATCAACTCTAAGGTGTTCTGATCTATGAACTGTTGTTTTCCTATCTGTAATGCAGTAGGAAAGGAATGCCTCTGTTATATATGTTTAAACAGTGCTACTTTATTTGCACTAGGATTTAATAAAAGAGAAAACTTTAATTAAAAGTTGCAAAAGTAAAACTATAATGTGATTCAATGAAAAAGAAAGATGCCAATGTTAGCGCACATGGCATCACAATTTAGCAGAATGAAAGACCCAACTGTTGAAATTTTAATAGCAATACAACTTAAAGTATGGTAAATAAAACATGTAAAAGATGTAAACGCGATTACCACCAGGCTGCTAAAAATGTATCTAAAGCAAAAAGGTCTTAAATTAAGTGGAAGCAAGGCTGAGTTGATTGGTCGAGTTCTCACCCACGCACGCGGGAACCTTAATGCCAGAGACCACTGTAGAAGATGAGGAATCTCTCAATTCATGGGAAGAAGACACAAGCTCAGAGTCCAGTGATTCTGATGACTCTTCAAATGACTCTTCGACATACGTCGGAGAGTCATTTGCAGTGACTTTTGTACCGGAGGAAGAAACCCAACAAGTAAACTAGTTATGAGGGAATCAATAGGAGGAGACTTTTTTAAAGGGGGTTGGGGGGGGGGAAGGTTAGCCTTAATATTATCATTATGTGGGGGGGGGGGGGGTTGAGATTAATTTTTGCTTAATGAGAGGGGGGTATGACTGAGTTTGGGGGTATATTTCACTCATTTTCCAACCCCCCCCCCCCCCCTCCTCACCCTCAGGGTAATTATTGCACAGTCCCTAAATGCTGAAGAAACAACTCACAATTTATTCACAGTTTTTACGCATGCACAGTAGAGCCGAGGACCATCCCATGACGGAAAAGCCGGTGGCCTTTTCGGGTATAAAGCTAGGGAGCCTACATGCTGCTGTTCTCATAAAATCATTTTATCAATGGATCAGTACAACAGTAAATTAAATATAACGGGATGTGCGATACTGATAAATTTGACCTTTTCTTTCGTCATTCAATAACTACCCAAATTCTTTCGACCAAAACTGGTAAAAAAGCACCAAGGCACTTTATTATTTTGAAGACCACCTCGTTGTTACGACGGGATTTTATGGCCCAAAAGTCACTTTAAAGGAGTTCAACTGTACTTGAAGTTAGCCTCTTTACAGGACAACGGAAATATTGCATGAATGCGACAGGGGTTAAACTGCGGCATTTTTGCAAAGAAGACTGCCATGCAATCGTAATGAGCGGGCTGACCCCACAACTACTGAGATATACGATATAAATGAAAGTAAAGGAAAATTTGGTAGTAAAAGAAATTAGGCTGAAGTGCTCACTTCTGATCGATATCATGAGAGAAACAAGAATGATTGTAATCATGAAAGCTTCATCGAACATTCGGTTTATCACCTGACCCCGTTTCTGTAATATCTAGGTTTCATTTACGGTTAAAATGTCAAATACAGATTGTTGCGTTTTATAGCAATTTAGCAAGAATATCTGGTTGGTTTTCTAAAAGGGTCACTTTGCTCTTAGCCAATTAGCTCTTTATGAGAGTAAATATTATTCAATTTCAGTGCAAGGTAGCTCATTTTCTGTGGTTTTAATCGTTTTCATTTATAAAAGAGTCTTGTTTCAAGATATTTGTATTATGCTATTAAAAAGCTTTTTTCATCGTCACCCTTGCTAAAAAATGCAAAAAATTTACCCAACACCGACTATATGTGATTGCTTATTTTCTTAAGTTTGACCAAAACTATTTCTTTTACTTTGTCGTTTATTATCTGAAGAATATTGAGTTTTAATAATTAAAATGTATCGACAGATGTTTTGGCTGCCTTTCTGTTTAAAATGAAACAAAATGATAAAAAATCAATCCTTCGACTCATGTCTATCCATGATCGGAGAAATTTTCGCGAATAATGAAATGCCAAAATTGCATTCCGGTACGATGCAAGGTAAATATTTAATTGTTTCCTTCATAAATTATTTTACTCTTGTGTCAGAAACAATTTACAGGCTACAAGCAAATTGAAAAAATCACGACCAAGTCCTGATATGTATTGTTTTCAGTCGCAGGGTCGGTTTCATATTTTTTTGGCTCTTTAGCTTCTTTTGTGTGTTAACTGAGTTGCCCAATAATTCTTATAGACTCAAAGAAAGGTGCACAACCAATCTTGTCTTCAGCGATCAGGCGATTTAAAAATCTGCTCCAGAATTTATTCGCCTACTCATAAATAGACACACACAATGTATTTCTCGATGACTTGTCTAAATACCTTGTTACTTCAGTGTTTGACACCAACCAGCTCATCACAAGTGAGCCCAATCAGTCAAATTTAGACTGACAATTTGATTTATATTCTTATTGTCCTTTTGTTATTCTGTAATTGTATATGTTTTCTTTTTAAAACATTTCTCGAGAGCCAGGCTGTATATATCAACTTATGCCGCAGGTGAAGTATTTCCCATCAAAATGTCTTTTAAGGATAATTAAGAGTCACCTGACCTAACTAGGTGAGCTTCAAAAAGTTATTGAGTAAAGGTAAAAATACAGTCTAAGTTCCCGTTCTTCGGTCCCTCCGTCCATCTCTTCGTCCGTCCGTCAGTCCGTACGTCTGTCTGTCCGTCTGTCGGTCCATCTGTTTCCGTCTGTCTGTCCGTGACTGGAGCTGACCGCCAGAGGTATGATACTCGTAACAGGTCACTTGTAAACCAAGCTTTACGTGTATTTTATCTTTTCTCCGGAACTTAACCCTCTATTCTATTCTATTCTATTCTTTTCCATTCAATTCCATTCCATCCCACCCCATCCCATCCCATTCTATTCTATTCAATTCTATTCTGTTCATCAATTTAGTTCGCATGTTTCAGATTTTTTCCCATATGTTGTTTGATTCTTCAGTCTAGTGAGTATGGTGACAGCGAGAAGGAAACACTCCACACTCACTCAAGGAAAGGAAATACACAGGAAATCAAAGCGCTTCTTCAGCAAAACGAAGGTCAGTTTTATTATAAGAAGAAAACATCGAGGGTCAGAACAAACTTTTATAAGTTGATTAATAGTATTATATTCCTCAGTTCTTACGGGCACTCTGACTGGGCAGTTTAGCAGACCATATCTCACTCTTACAAACCGGAAATTTCAAAGTTTGTCTTGGTTGCGATTCATGACATAAGCATGTTATAAGGCTGTTCTTGCCAAGTACGTTTGTTTAAATAACCCGGCCTTAAAAATTACTACTGGTTCATAAAAGCAAACACCCTCCGCGTTTACCTACAGACATTGATAAAAGAGACAATTATGGCAAAACCGCCCTCCACCATGCTGTATCAGCAGGACAGGCCGGTACAGTGAAATTTCTCCTCCATCACCATGCCAACCCAAACCTGAAAGATCACAGAGATGAGGCACCTCTACACGCCGCAGTGCGGACAGGGAACTTGGAAGTGGTGGAGGTATTCCCGATTTTAATCGACTTTAATCAAGTGTTCAATAGACCTTCTTACCGATACGGCGGCCATATTGAATTTACTAGATTTAAGGAGTATTATGGGATACCCAGGGGGCACTCGCTCAGTATTTAAGCGCGCTTTTCGGGCGAAGAGAGAACTTCACTGTATATATCTCGGGACAAAGGCGATCATTAGTACATCCAAACACGGCGCAACGATCTTTTTTGCCCATTACAATCTTTTTTCTAGGAGGACTTAAAGAAAAATTGGCCTGAAAAACGCGGGTAAATACTGAGCGAGTATATCGGATCGTGTTCATGCCCCCTGGGAATCCCATGATAGTCCTTAACTCTAATAAATTCAATATGGCCGCCGTATCGGTAAAAAGGTCTATTGGTTTCCTTTATGATTGGCTAAGAAATCTTCTCTGGCCACCCCTTTTTTAAGTAAAAAAAGAATGCAGGCACGCATCGTGACTAACTTGATTTCTCTTCGTTTGGTCGCCGATACATCCATATGTTACGAGGAGTGATTGTTGTACTTGATTGTCACCAATAGCAGCGTCATTATGATTTTTAGTGGTGTGTGGTTACTTCCCTGGTGTGAAAACCTCTCATAAAGGCATGAAATAAAGTAAATTCCAACTTATAGAATTATTTTAAAATGACTTATTTAATCAATAGAACACGGTTTTTTTGTCTTTTCACTTTTTAGCCTTGTGATATCAATTTAAACCTTCAAAAAATATTGTTAACTTGGAAGAGGTAATTTGTGACATTACTTAGAGAACAAGCAATCCAAAATGCTCAAATATGTGCAGTGTACTTTCAGTTGAATGTCGTGTATTAAAAGCTAGACAAACATAAAAGAAAAGGGAAGCCCCTACACCAACTCACGGCCCGGCCAGTAACACACGCATGCACACAACCATATCACACGGGCAGTGGCAGCCAGGAACAGCTGTTTCGCCTTATTTGGGGTCATCAGAATGCCATAACCCGGTCGAACCTCTGTGAGGTCAAAGCCGCGTTCAGAGGCCCTTTACTTCTGGTGCGTGTGTATAGTCAGGCTCCTTTAAGCGCAAGCTCCACACAGAGCCTCAGCTAGGTGTCAACGGCTTCTTTAGTATGCGAAAAGTAAAATGAGTGCACTACTTCGATACTCCGCCTTAATCCTTTGGCCTTCTCCGCTTGCCCCGTTGTCCGCGCGAAGTCTGGGGAAGGGTTCGGTGACGTCACAGGTCATGTTAGGGTCCAGGTTTGACCAAAAAGAGAACTCCAGTGGACTAGGCTGACAATACTCAAAAGTACAAATCCTTTTTTAAGAGTTTGTTCAACGGTGTTCTCTTTGCTTTCAAATACGCTTTTGATTTAATTTTGCATACTGAGCTGCCTATCAAACTGGGAAAAACTAGTCAGTTATGGACAGCAATCTCAAACATTAGACTTTTCCTTATTTGTCAGGTCTTACTTCACCACAAAGTAACCAATGTTAACATCGAGGGACGTAACAAGTACACACCGCTCCATAATGCTGCTTATCTGGAAAATAGAAACGCTCTTGAAATATGCCAAAAGCTGGTAAGGATAACTCAAAGGGTGAAAATATACCGGGGTGCGGAAGGGTATTCCCGAGGGGAGGGGGGCATCCGGGATTTGACCAAAATACAGTGCAGAATTCGGGCAACGTTACCGAGATACGGGATTAGACTGCTACCCTGGAAGCGGGATTCGCCAAAATTTGGGGAAGAAAACGATATTCGGGATAGCAATGACGGAAGTTCAGGACGCGGGATTCTCGTGGAACAGAGGCGGGAAAGCGGGATCAGGAACTTTCCTTTCCAGATCCTGATTTACCACTGGAATGAAGTGGTGCCTTTTTTTAAAGCCAAATGTAAGCAGGCCAAGGCACCTATGCGTTCGTAATTTGTAAGGCTTCTTATCGGGTCCCGTCTGTGCGTCTGTGTAGGTCCACGGTCGCCTTATACCTGATACCTGATAGTGAAGTCAAAACTCTAGTGATTCAAAGAGGAATAAAAGCGCTAACTTATGTATAACCTGTTCTAAACTGTCAGTTGGTCGGGACGAGCAAGAAAGAAAAAACGAGCGCTGCCTGAAAATAAAGAAACTTTATCATAATGACGAAGAAATTTTAGGAGCGAATACGTGAATATGGCAGGAATGGGAAAAGAATCACGAAAGCACCTAACTGTGACTGAAATATTGAAGGAAAGTCCAGCCTCCACTTTAAGACTATTTTCTCAGTTAAGCGTGTTTTGTTTTGTACTAGTTCATGATTTATTTCATCCTGTACATGTAAGAAACAAGAAGCTGTTTATGTTTATTCCAATGACAAAAGCAAACAAAATGGAGATAAGACGTGAAATTGTACGAAGTTGGCACTGCATACCTATAATGTCCCGACAAGGGAAACTAAGTTATGGGAGGAAACGACGACTGCCAGGACAAAAGGCATGCCGAATAATGAGGGAATGCGAGGTCAACCAGCACCATGGGAGGTGGGAGGGGCGAAACTTTGAAGTCACTTCCACTACTGGCCAAGAGGCGGGCAAAAAACGAATAATTCTAACCAAGGACCGCAATGCATCAGGCCACCAGCGCGCAGGCCCAACTCGACGGAATTTAAAGGAGTTACTTATTTCCCGCGTGACGGGTTAATTATGTATGCAGTGGGAATAGAAAACAAAATTCATTCTCTCTTGGTTTAATAGGACACTCCCGAGTTCCAAAAACTCTCACTTTCAAAATAAGGCCTAGTGCACAACCTTTCTTGTGAAAACGAGTTTTATTTGCATGAGAATGAGAAATCATTTCCATATCAAAGGCTGAGCACTTAACCTCATTCTGATACAGAGGCCCGGAGAAACTCGGAAATGGCCTGTTGCCTGTAATAATGAGAAAATGAAGGTCGAATGTTCTTTTTTTCCTTTATTTTCAGTTAGACTGCGGCGCAAAAGTTACAGCTAAAGGAATAGATCAGATGACTCCACTTAGTGTGGCAGCTCAGAAGGGGTCGGCGGATATAATGGCCCTCTTTTTCAAGAAATGTACGTACGTTAATGATCGGGCATGTCTTTTGAAAATAACAAGTGGTTACGTAGCAACCTAGTTCGCTCCTTTTCCGTACAGGTCGGACGAGGTGGCCGAGTGGTTAAGGCGTTGGACTGCTAATCCAATGTGCTCTGCACGCGTGGGTTCGAATCCCATCCTCGTCGCACGTTTAATTTTATTAAATTTTATGTATTTTTAGTAAGTGTCTTTTCTTGGATTATGTAATGAGAAAAATATAAATCTGGTCTTTTTGGCTGACGTCAAACAACCGTGGCTTTTCATGATTAAAGAGCTCGTTGTTTTTATTTTTCGATTCATGTCCAACAGGCGATGAAGTTAAAAGAGGAACAAAACAGCAGCACGACCTGATCT
This sequence comes from Porites lutea, assembly GCF_958299795.1. Taxonomy (NCBI): domain Eukaryota; kingdom Metazoa; phylum Cnidaria; class Anthozoa; order Scleractinia; family Poritidae; genus Porites; species Porites lutea. The sequence continues at coordinate 4,443,386 of NC_133204.1, forward strand.
ACAATGTTGACTACGAGGGTAGCTCTCTTTTGCATTTAGCAATAGACAGTGGTGTTTTGAAGGTAACAAAGAATTGCGCATAATGGCCAGTATTAATATACCGTATTTCCTAGAATAATAGCCAGTGGCGATGATTATTTTTTTCGCACAAAAAGAAGTGATTATTCGGGGGAGGCGATTTTTTAAATATTCAAGGGAAGTCGTTCCCTAAATAGAAAAATGATCACGTCAAATAAACTGAACAAGGGCTTTTTAAGTGTTCCAAATTGGGTTCTATGATTAATTTTCAATGACAATATCCTCGGCGATAGAGCTTGAATCGTTAGTGATCAGTTTTGCTGGATCAGACTCTACTTTGACTTGGCAGGGAGTGGATAAAAGAAAGGGAAGAAGACCAGAGGGGTGGGGAGGGCGATTATTCAAGGGAAGAGATTATTTTAAAAAATTTCCGTCTAAGGGGGCGATTATTCGAGGAAATACGGTATCCATGCCATGATTTTTCATTTACCAGTTTACAAAGCCCCTACTTAGAAAAAAAGTATTATCTCAATTCAGTATTACAAGGTCGACAACAGTTCCCAGTTAACATTAAAACATACCTGTTCGCTACTTTACAGGGTTATCCCAGAAGTGGAACTCGTGTTCCGCCGTGAAATACACGAGGACTTGAGCTGGGAGCGTCCTAATCAGTAACGCGCCATCTAGACCACTTGCATCACCTAATAATTTGCGTAGAAGTGTAACTCTGTTTAGTTGTATAAGTAATTTTGTCACTAATTATTCTTCCTTAGTAACTTGAAAACTCTTAATTTAATTTCTAAACAGTAATTCTGTCTTTATGCCTATTACGTAACTTACACTATGAACTTCTTCAAGTTGTCGCTATATGAACTTCTTCAAGTTGTCGCTCCTTGTGATTCAAGCTGACAGTGTGCTTTTCGTTCATTTGCTATTCCTCAAAAACCCATAACAAAAGTAAAAAAACATCGTTCTTGTGACTGAAAGTCAAACACTTTTATTGTCTCAAAATAATAATTGTATCTGCTGATGTAGCTCAAACAAGTAAACATATTTTTATTGTAAGCGTGGAATTAATAACTGTCAGAATAACTGAAACAATCCGCAAAAATGATTTTCATGTAAAAGCGTAAACTTTCTTAGATAAGGTTGCTGCGTTAAGTATCTTTTTGGGAGAGACACGCAGCAACCTTATCATAGTATTACTGAATACTATGTATTGCCTTTAACAGTTATACGTATTCTCTTTTTATAATTTTTTCAGGCAGTTAAGCTGTGCCTGGATTCCGGGTGTTCTGTAGCAGCAGTAAAGGTATAATTTAGCCTCATAATCTAGTTTGAACACTTAGTGAATATTACCGATTTGCTCAGGCTAATGACCCAACAGACTTTTAAAAAGTCTATGTGTTTTGCTTTTCCGCTTTGATGATTTGGTATTCGGTTTTACAGAGGATAAATGGTGGTACTCCGATCCACTTGGCTTGCAGACTTGGCGCGCTGGAAATCTTACAATGCTTGTATGAACACGATCCAGCGGCCTTCAGATTCCCCTTGGTAGACAAAGAAGCTATGACCCCTTTACACAGGTAATCAATTTAGAAATTACATAGAAGTCTATTCATTCAGAATTGTAGTTTTCAGTTCAGCTCGAAGTTAAGGGGTCATCTGCAAAACACGAAACACAATGTCAGTCATCACATATCAAACATAACATGATAAGAGAGTTCAAAAGGCGATGGGTAGGTGAATATTTTTAAGAGGAACTTCGAGTCATAATACCGTAAAAGTCCGAAAATAAGCCCGTCCATGTACAAGCCTCTCCAAATATAAGCTCCCCAAACTCGAAACGGATAAAACCCCCGTTTAATCGTCCCCCCGAATTGTTAAAACTCCCGTGGGATTATACTTAAGAATTGCTCTCAAATACAAGCCAAAACGGTACACTAACACATATTTTTTTGTTTGCCTAAGAACTCTGGGGGCTTGGATTTCTTCGTTCCATAGACAAAGTACTTGCAAGGGCCGGAAGTTATATTCAGCCACCCTGCACCCAAACTCTTTCTGGTGCTCCTCGCTTTTCACCTGTTATCTTTGCGACGATAGAATATACTTTCATAAATTTCCTTCCAACTTTAAGCTAGCCCAACAGATTTTGAGACGCAGCTTTCCCTCCAAGTATAAGCCTAAGCCGATTTTGTAACGCAAATTTCCTTCCGTATATAAGCCCATCCGAATATAACCCCTTCAAAACATAAGCCCCTCAAAAAGGGTCCATGAAAAAGTGAAAACTATAAGCTCTGCGGGGGCTTATTTTCGGTATTTTACGGTATCAAGAGAGAATGATTCTCTCCTGACGGTATTAAAGCATAAGTGACGTCATAAGCACATGCATTGATCTATCAGTTACTAATTATATAAGTATGGGTTTAGTAAGTAAGGTTACCATAAAACAGGCAACAAAAACGTGCAACTCGTTTTGCAACATTGCTGTAAAAAGAGTTGGAAGCGCGTTTTACCACTCACGTTCAAACCTATCTTGTAACAAATCAGAAATTTCTTATTGGATAAAACTACGCGGGAGTCACGCCATACAAGTTAGCCTTGGGCTGGTAAAACACGCAACATGTACAGATTTTGTTGCAAAAAGTAGAATAACTCTCTATTTTCTGCAACAACTTTCGCAACTTGCAACAACCTGATTTGTTGCAAGACATGTTTGAAGGTGATTGGTAAAACGCGCGTCTTCGCATTTCAACTCGTTTTACAGCAATGTTGCAAAACAAGTTGCACGTTTTCAGTTCTTTGTCGGTTTTACCATACCTTAAGGCGGCTTTTTTTCGCATCTTTTTATCATTTTTAAACCTAAATCTCATGGCTGGCTTCAAATCAGCAGCACGTTCATGGCTTTTTCATTTAGAAATCGTTCAGATCAGTCGATCTGCATCCGCTTTACTCTTAATGATGACTCTGGTTCTATAAAATTAACCTTTGTATTTCTAACACGCTTTCTTCTTGCAGATGTGCAATGTATAATCATGTAGGAGTTGTTCAATTTTTAGTGGATCATGTAAGTATCCACTCTGTAAATTTCTTTCAGTCTTAAGATCTCTTAATAACACTAGTAAATGGTTTGTCCTTGGATTTTTCTTAATCTTCTCTCCTTCGTCTCTCCTTATCGTTTTCAGGGAGTAGAATTAAACCCACGAGACCGAGAAAAATGTACACCACTACTCTTGGCAGCGGCTCACGGCTGTCCAGCGGTTGTATCTTATTTGTTGGAAAGTGGAGCTGACGTCACATGTGAAGATGACAAGAAAAGAACAGCACTACACTGGGCGGTTGGTCAGGATAAAACCATAGAGCGGCTATTGAAGGTAAAATTTTATGCGCTGACCAGTGAATTAGCACGGTCCTGTTTAGACAGCGTTTTGCCAAACGTAAGGGCTATCTGCACTTCAGTGGGCCCCATCATCCATCGTATAAGAAGATCACGAAAGCAGCGAGATAGATGCTGGCCACTGATTGGGCACAAAATGATTTTTTTGCTGAATCACAGACAAACATTCGAATAAGTCGTGGAACTGATTCGTTAAGAGTAGTATCCAAGGGGCTCTCTCCCCCGTTCTTGAAAACTTTCGCCGCCGTTTTTCCTGACCCAACAGACAGGCAGTGGCGATGAAGATAGTTTTGACAACATTCTGTCATTAGAGTTACACTAAATCCATTGTTGGGATTTTTGAAACGGCACTTTGTCCGTTATGCTTATTAGTGGCGAACAAGCTGCACCAGTCCGACGAGGTGGCCGAGTGGTTAAGGCGTTGGACTGCTAATCCAATGTGCTCTGCACGCGTGGGTTCGAATCCCATCCTCGTCGTGCTCTTATTTAACTTTTTTTTACTTTTGTTATATACTTTAATATGCGTTTTGACGATAACAGTAGAAGGAGCTATACAATATTGAAAATAAACGTCTGAAATACTGAAAAAAAGCATTGAAATTTTCTCATTTTCCAAATTAGCTCGACACGTCATGTTTTGCGTTTAAAAAGTTTTTTAATAACTTGGTTTACACGCTTAACTTGTTACACAGGATTCCCTCGTACAGAAAATGAAGCTTGTGAACCAGCAGGACAGTACAGGGGCGACAGCTCTTCATTACGCTGCACAAGGCGGATTCCTCAAGGTGAGACTTATTTTTATTTCCCTCTAGTTTCATATTTTTGTTTTTGTTTTATTTCTGTCATTTCCTTTCCATTTCTTTTTACAGAGCGTTCTTTTATTGCTCAAGAATGGAACTGATCCAAGCATAAAAAACAATACGCTTGAAACTCCGCTTCATTTATCCGCCAGGTAAAGTAGGCACATCAAACAACAGGGCTATAGTTAAGCTTTTGGGCCTGTTTATATGAGGTGAGCCAGCCGGGTTAGCCGGGATGGTCCGTTTTACCGGGCTGCCTGGCTCATGCCTTGCGTTCTCTCAAAATTGTTGTTGTTGTTGTTTCTTTTTTTATGAGAAGGCGGCCGAGATCTCTGCACGAGCAACCGGGATCTCGGCAAGAGGGCCAATCTGCTTTCTCATGTAAGCAAAACACTTATTATATGAGGAAACAAAAAAACTTAAACAAGGCATGAGCCCGAGCCAGTCTGGCAAAGCTTGCCAGCCCGGGTAAAAGGGCTGGCTAACTTCGTATAAACAGGCCCTTAATTAGTAGGCTCTTGGTTCGTCTCATAAAACAGGCTTATCCCTAATTTAGTGCTCCTCTTAATAATGCTAAGAAAAAAAAACAATAACAGCAACAGCAACAGCAACAACAAGAGCTTTTTAAAGACTATTGTTGATTAATTTCCAAAGTGGTCTTGGTTTATTTCTTATGAAGCTACTGCGCGTTTAGTCGGCTTAAGCGCGGGTTTAGGTATCGCAACTGTGACTGATGACGCTTTGTGTAAATCTACCTCATGTCTCAAGACTACAGTAGTTACAGTAGTAAATGATGTTATCTTCTTATGCTTGTTTCTTCAGCCATGGCTGGCTACCGATCGTAAAGAAGCTAATGGAAGGTCGACAGACGCGTTTAATGAATGTAGGTAACTTAAGCGATCACACGCCTCTTCACTTAGCTGCTTCTAATGGACAAGACAAAGTTGTCAAATTTCTCTTGGACAGAGGTGCTACGATAGAAAGGTGAAAAGTAACTTTAGCTAATAATTATTTCAACTCTTCTAAATAAACTAAAAGTGCCGTGTGTCAAAAGCCTTATTGTACAGCTTGATTGAGGATAAAGTCATCAAAAACGGCATACTTGCATGCAGTAGCATAACAATAAAATTTTCTTTTCATGGTTTTAAGCATATGCTTGTGCTTGCTTTTAGAGTGTTCTATTGCGCTGGATTCGTTCAGAAGTTGCAGAAACTCGTTGGCTACCGTGGAAGGCTTTTAAAGGCCTAGGGAAGAGGTGTGAGAGAACAAAAAGGGCGCGCACATCGTGTTAACGTGCGCTTTTATTCCCCCTACACCTTTGAACCCCCACACCTTCAAGCGTTTGTCACGAGAACCAAGCTTAATACAGGGCTCGATAAAGTCATGAAAAATCTAAAAAGGGGTGAAATGTAAGAACTTCATTTTCCAGGCCTGAAAAGTCATGGAATTTAATTGTCGGTCATGGAAGGCCATGTAAAATTGAAGTTATTTGTGGTAGATTAGTTATTGCAAATTTCAAAGCAACTGAGGAAAATGTAAGATAGAGACGACAGACGAGTAATTCAATAGCGCGAACGGGACCCACCTTGGTGGACACAAGTGTTTCTGTCTGTTTAACAGAGTTAGGCGAAAATATTGCCAAAAACAAGAAAAGTTTTCAAAAATTTCGAAAGTGACAGCTAATCTGACTTAAGGTCATGGAAAACATGGAAAAGTTCATGGAAAAAGTGGTGGAAAGTATAAGTCATGGAAGAGCTCAAAAAAGTTCGAACCCTGTGATAGTATTTAGTGGCTTTCCAGCTTTCTGCTGGACTCCTTACGACTCTACATTCGATTGTTGTGATGTATTAAATGGGAAAGTTGACGTTTTAACAATGCAAAGACTGTCTTTTTATCATTATTATTATTATTATTATTTTAGGGATACAGACGGGCGTACACCACTGCATTTTGCCGCAGCTAAGGGTTCATTGAAAAGCGTCCAGTTAATCTGTGCTGCGAGTGCTAACTGCATCAACGTGGAAGATAATGCAGATCAGGTAATTATAAGAAAATGCTGGAAAACACTGTTTTCGATGAGAACAACACATGCGAGTAAATTCCGAAATATAAATCACACTAATCTCGCTTCCATTCCATCAGGGTATGAGGATAAGTTATGGTAACAGGACTGAGTGGAGACCAATTCGGTCTGTAATCATATGAGTGATTAACAACATCGGATGACCACGTAGCGGGAGTCCGATTTGTTTAATCACGAGTATGATTACAGACCGAATTGGAAGACACGAAGTTCTGTTACCAATTAATCATAACTTTAACAAAATTTGTGATATATAAGGCTCTTTTTAAAATCAAAACACAAGAAATTCTAAGATTTTTTTTGCCAGCAATGAAAAAAAGCCATTTCAGTGCGCGCGTAATGGCGTGTACTGTTCACGCGTACTGTCCTATTAAACTGTTCTATTAAGGCTGAAATCAGGGCAGTTGATAACCAATCATATTTGAGAATTTTGTTATAGTTATGATTAAATACCGTATAACCCCGCCAAAATTAGGTAAGGCAATTATACACTTACCCTAAAAGCAAGAGTTCCGGACGTCAAACCGTGTTTTAATTTCACTTTATCTTTCTCCTACAGGACACTGCCTTGCATCTTGCGGCGAAAAATGGTCATTCAAGTCTAGTTACCTATCTCTTATCCCATGACTCTCAGAATGTGACGTATAATGCTTACAACCAGAATGCCCTGGATGTCGCCATAGAGGCGGGAAAAGAGTCAGTTGTTCTGGCCGTTGCGGCGCATGGAAGGTAGGTAAACTGCGCTAACGAAAAAACATTGTGGTCGCACAATGCGGTCGCACAATGCGGTCGCACAATCGAACAGCGCCATTGCGTTAACACGGGACCATTATCAACGTCGACGCAGTAGAAATTAAAGTGCTAACACTACAAAATGTGGCCGTATTAACAGAGAATTAACAGAGCTTAAGGAATTTTTTTTTATTGTTAAGACTATTCTCTTTAACTTTATACCTTAATACAACATAATAGCCGACTGCCTTTTCCTAGGGCCTGGGGTTAGGATGAGGTAGAAGTTAATTTGATGGATAGTGTCTTTCTTAGGATATTAGGATATGAGATGTTCTAAGTAGTGTGATCTTCTGTAGTTCATGCATTTTAATGTTATCCGGGATCTGCTGTGTATATTTCTTCTTACTATTATTTGTTATTATCATTATTATTTGAAAAAGTGGCAACAGCGAATCAAAAAGCTAGAAAATCCTCCCCATAAACAATGGCTGGCTATCTGCTCGAGCAAAGGCCTGTTATATTTACTCACGTGCGGAATAACAGACTACTCCCATATTCCAAACGTATCTTACTTCAGTTGTTACTGACTGTGTCGTCCTAACTTCGACTACGGAAAACTAAAAATGATTAATACTGACTTAATTTCACCTTTATTTTATTAGGTGGAGGGAAATGTGTCACCGCGTAGAAGAAGGCATAACACAACTACAGCGTCTTGTAATGAAAATGCCATTAGCCGCGGAGGTTTGAATCAGTGTTGTAAATTTTTTGACGTACTCTTACCTTCTTTTGGTAATTCTCTCTTAAGACATGGAAGTAGAAGCAGAAGCTATATCTCAGGAGAAAACGTTTCCTGCTTTGTTGATGACTATATAATATATAATCATTATTAAAAAGCTTTAAAATTATGACACCAAAGGAACAGTTTCTTAAGTGAATCACTGGAACGAAAAATAATAAGGAAAAATCAGAGACGGCCCATTGCATTTTCGAGTTGGAATCCTTCGCCTTGTCGTGGCCAAAAATAACTCAAACTAATGCTTGTAATTATATATTACTTATGTTTAAAGGGACTTAAACAGTTGGTTACAAGGATTGTTGCTAAGACACAAGGTTTTGACCACCGCAACTCGTCATTGTCAAGTTTTTCACTGTGAAAAAAATACGGACAGTTATGTTTATCTGTGGAACGCAACCGAAAGAACGAGAACAACTAAGAAAAAAATTGCTAATAGATAAGGTAGAAGAAGAAATAAAGCAAAAAAGTTTTGCAAACGCACCTTCTAGTTTTTCCATATTTTGAGACAATTCCCTTAACTGAGTCCTTGTAAAGAAATCAGCCTTTATAATTTGATTTTCTTGTTCGTTTACAGAAATTCCTCGACAAATGTGTTGAGGAGAGCGGAGATAAAGATAAAAGTGAAGATTATACAGTAAGTTTATCGGCGTCACTTTACGACAGAATTACTAACTTTTCCACTTTTTCCTATTCCCTATCTCTCCAAACAACTCTTGCCTAATTTAACGTCCGCGGTTTTTCTTAATAACTGAGTAATTGATAGATTTACTGGTCCTACCAGTTTTTTTCTAGCCTCGTTCCAGTCCTCCCAGTCCTTGCTCGTTCCCACTAACCAAGAGACTAGAACATGGTCGCGTTTCTCCAAATTTCCAATCAAGCAAAGACACCATACAAGTACCACCAACAGGGTGATCGTGTGCTATAGTCGCAATACTTAACGGCGTTAGAGCTTTAAATCCGCGCTCTTTGTTTTTGGAGCAGAAAGGTTTCTCTAGTCGCTAAATCGTTCGTACGAATAATCTGTTGTTGACTTTTCGAGAAAAGGCTTGTTCCTCTTAGATGCAGATTCCTTGTATTTATTTATGTAGATATTATTTCCTTAGGATATTATAGTCATGTTATTAGTAAATATTATTTAATGCTTCAAATCTTATAATAGCTTAAAATGAAGTGATTTTCAGATCGTATTTTCATAATAGTTCATAATAAGGTCAGTGATATCGTGCTTCAGCACGCCAGTTTTTGTGATGACAGTTCCTGATTTATTTTACTGTTTACAGGTAACGTACGACTTCACGTTGCTGCAAGGCATGCCAGACATCAGAAAAGATGATCCTAAGAAATATCTTGACAGTCTACATGTTAGTTGTTATAGTGAATATTTTATTTATTGTGACCTTTTCTCTTCAACGTAATCAGAGATCGTGGTCAGTTTACGCTGATAATTTTAGTTTTAGTTTTTAGTCTAATGATGGTAGCACTTTACAGCAGAATAAGGACAAACCTGTTTCCCTCCCTTAAATTACAGTTAGAAGCTAATTTATTACAGATATATTTACAACAAAATCCCCATACCTCTACAGAATAAACTATGACAAAAATTTTGAACACCAAAAGAAATCGAATAGAGTAGAAAAAACAAGCCAGAAATAATCATTAAAAAAGTAATTGACTGCTACATGATTAAAATTCTCGTCAACCGTTAGGTCTGATTGTACCAGATCACATACCTTTAATGCCAAAATTAGCGCTAGCCTTGAAAAAAGCGGCCCCTTTTACGGACCGGTCATTATTTAATGCTTGGGGGGAAGGGGGCGGAGGATTTGGGGCAAAACAAGGTGAAATTTAGCCGATCCCCCACTTGAATGTTACTTCACTGAAGTGATCCCCCCTAAGAACATTTGATGACTTTCGCGATTCTCCGCCCATGTATTCATTTTCCAAGCAAACTTGAGTGGTCTCCCAGCTGAATCCTTTTAAAGTTTTCAGTGATCCCCCCTTTTGTTACGACTGATCCCCCTTTCGTTCTCCCTCCCCCCCGCAGGCGATAAATAATGACCAGTCCCTTAGACTAAAAAAAAAATAGTATGCACCCCCTTAACACCCGTCCTTACTGAATACAGTCGACTCTCTCTTAACGGACACCTCTGTAAAACGGACAGCTAGAGTTGGTCCCTGCCTTTCTTTGCTCCCTCTATTTGACTTTCTATACAGCTAGTATAGGTGTCCTTCTTAGAGAGAGTTGACTGTATAAGGTAAACTGTCCTACATACTCTATGATCAGGAATAAATTTTATTATGAAGTCAAGACTCTGATTCCAAATATTACCCAGATACCTATAAACGGTTTAATCAATAAACTGATGAACTCTTCTAATTACTTTATCAATATACAATTCATAAAATATATTTCAGTTTGTTTTGATGTCCGTGACAAATTATTATCAAAAGTAACGTTTTTGCTTGTGTTGTAATTTTGATTCCTAAACATAGCTTTTGCAATACTGTATGTGCTTGTATGGTCATGCAAACAAAGCTCGTTGTTGTTGTTATTAAACACTTCATGACTGGTCCCGAGGGAAACAGTTAAAGCTTTTTGTTTCCCGAGAATCCGCTCAATGGAGCCAAACCAAGCAAGCGTAATGTACTAAAAGTGTTGTGATTCTCTTGACAGACCATGGTAAAATATAAACAAGTGAACTGCTTGTCACATCCAGTTACTGGAGCAATCATGAACATCAAATGGTGAGATGATATAGATGTTAATGCCTACAAAAAAGAGAAGTGTGACGTGATGTTACCATGGTAGCAAAATTTCTGGATCTCAACAATTTTTCTTGACAGAGACGGCCATTTGCCTTGTCGAATGTCATGCGCAGGAGGGTCACACAAACATTTCAATTATTTCGTTTTTTCCTGCCGTATTTACAGGACCACGGTTTGTTGAGATCCAGAAATTTTGTTACCATGGCAACATGGCGTAACGACGTCATGTCTCTATTCAAGGCTTTACAAAAAGAAATAGCCTTGGAAACATTGTTAGTTATGTTGGACAACTGAGAAAGAGGTAACAAAGGTACCGTATGAATACTCGAAATAGCACCCCATTCCCCACTTGACTTAGCTATAGCACCCACTTGAGGTAAAAAATTTTTAATTGAGCCCACCACAGCTCTGATCAGTTTTCCTCCTCAAGAAGAAAAATTCCTGAATATCGAAAATGACCTAATAAACGTCCACCTCCAATTAAACGCCTCTTATCTAATCAACTCCTCCCCTAGGCTGTTAAAATATCTTTAGACGCCTGTCTCTAATAAACGCCCCACTGTCTAATAGACGCCCCCTATGAGAATTACTCCAATATACTAGGAATTAGCTAAAAATAAATGAAATCATTCAATTCATTTAGTTTTTTTTATTGATTAACAAGGCTTTGCGTATCTCATCTTGTTCAATGCCAAGTTTAAAGTAAGGACAAACTAACAATAGCAACACAATCCTTAGCAAGGATTCTGACATCAATGTTGGGATTTGAAAGAGCGATATGGATCTCTAGAAGCCTAGACGTATTAATTGATGGAAGGGTGGATATTCGGCTATTTTAAAACTCTTTTGATATTTTCGCCGAAAGCATATTATTTTTGTTGAGTTTGTTAAAGTTATGAAAATAAAGGCCGCCTCCTATCTATTAAACGCCCCCACTTAGATCCCTAAAATATAATAGACGCCCCCGGCATTTATCAGTTCATTAGAGAGATTAAGATCCACGTTTACGCCAAACGGCAAACGTGAATTTGTACCACGTAACCAAGTGATCCCCTTGTTTTTCGTTTACTGTTTATTGCTTCTACACAAAAATAAGTAGTTTTATGCCAGTTTTATCCATGAGAATCATTCTGGACTGTTTTTATCTGCTTATTTTCTATTCTGAGAAATTTTCAACTGACGTTTGCCATTTGCCGTATGCTGTAAACGTGAATCTTAATCTCTCTATTGGCTCCCGTAACTCGGAATATCCTTGGCAAAGATGGCGTCTCATTTCGAGACATTTTTGGAAGACGTAATTTGAACGATAAATAAAGCAGGCATACAAACAAATACCAACTTTGGCTTGGCGGTGTTTACTGGTAGATGGAAAATTATAGTTTCATACTGAATTTGCAACAAAATCGTAAAAATGCAGTTGACAAAATCCCCGAAATGTTTGAAAATTGTAAACAAAGTTACTACTAAGTGACGTTTTTAATTTACCCAAATTTCCTTTTTTTGTGTGATTTTTATCCAACTGATCATGTGTTGGTAAATACTAAAACAACTATCCCCCTCAGGTCGGTGAACAACACTAGATATATACCTCGACGCTTCACTATTCCCTCCCCTTCGGGGGATAGTTGAAAAAAAAAAAGGAAGATAGAATTAGTTATTTGATTCAACGCGTTTACTTTCAGGCGGAAAGTTGGGTGGAAGGCTTACGTCATGAATTTAGGATTTTACATTTTATTCCTTGTTATGCTGACTACTATGACTATATTACTGGAGGAGAAAACACATAGAAGCTCTCTGTTGAATATACCACGGTTTACTATCGTAATAATGAGTCTTTTTCACCTGCTGAAGGAATTATTTCAAATATGGGACGAGGTGAGTAGTGGATAGAGTCAATATTTTTTCCATAACGTTTTTTATCCAGCAATTTTTAGTCCCAAAAACTTTAAACTTGGCAAGTAACCGGAGGGTCATGGCTTACTTAAGAGTAAATTGTGAAGATGGGCTACGAAAAACGCTGTTTACCTCTGCGGCAAATTTCTGATGGACGTAAAAGGCCAGACTTTTGTGTCGATCCTCTTGAGGACGAGGACTCAGTGTTACATGTTTTTGCACACCAAAGAAAAGGGTACTCTCTCATTTGTTACATATAGGCTATCGCAGTATGTATAAACGTTAACGAATAGCTCATCATGGAGACCCAAAAAATACTCCGACCTAGCATAAACACCTTTCCACACTGCCACCAGGAGAGACACAGAAACCTCCAGGATAGGTGACCATCCACTTCAGTCAAGATGAGATCGGCGAGGCGCAAAGGAAAAGAGGAAAGCATCACTAGAAACACTTAAATCACCGTTCTGACATGTGAACAAAATGGTTTTCGTACTGTCGGAAAAGCTATCCAGCACTAATGTAGACATGTTCTAACCAGCAAGTTCCATCTTTTTCTTTTTTTATTTTACACTTTCCGTGCCTCTCCCGTCGCCTTGCTGCTGGGATCATTCCACCATCTCGTAAATAAACTGACCCTCAAAGAAGGTGTATTTAGATTGAAAGGGCCAAGTTTCAAACTTTGCATTTATTGGTTCTATTCCCTCACAAATTGAGTCATTGAACAATATCCCATCGACCTAAGTGGACAAATACGAGAGGAGAGACCAACTGACTCCAGACCGAAGCACCGCTAACCTGCGTAGCTGGCAGAATTGTTCTCGCGCTTTTCCCTCTCCGCGCAGTTTCCAACGAAGCTGCTCTGCCACGATCCTGCCGGCTACGCTTCGTCATCGGGATAAAGAATCAAACGCGGTACAAGTAGTTTGTAAAGTAGTATACGCTCTTTTATGATAGATACTGAATATTGACGGACTTCTGTTTATCTTTTTTAGAAATTCAAATATCTTTTGAAGATAGATAACTGGATGGAATGGTTTCTGTATATGACAAGTCTTGTTTACATGTTTCAATATCGGGAACTCAACAGTAAAGCCGGAACGAACACTGAGTTAAATATCACGGCTGTGGCTGCTACTGCAATTTTTATCGCTTGGGTTATATTTGTACTTTATTTAAGAAGGTAGGTTATAATTAGACGTCGATTCCTTTCTCCTCCACTCACTCCTCTTAATAAGTAAAACAACAGCTTTGCCTGGCAGCAAACCTCATTGTCCCTTTCTTTGCCTTCACTGCACGACTACGAAGTGAAAATGCCTAATTTTGGTCAGTCTGCCGTTTTGGTCCTCTAACTAATTTGAATGGTATTGTGAATTCTATCTTTTAGAAGCGCAAAAGTTGGCGTAAAAGCAAAGAGCGATAGCGTCCCCTAACCGGTTTTATTGTTGCCCCACCAGTTCGGGAACTGGTCAGAAGAGTTTTTATTAAGTAAAATTTGGTTTCATTTCAGGTTTTCTACGTTTGGTATTTACATTATCATGATGATGAACATTATACGAACTCTCGTCAAGGTAACGATAGTTTATTAAAATAATAATGAATTTCGCGATTGTGCAACAAGTTACCTGTATAGAGAGGAAACAAACTCAAGGCAATGTCAGGGACCGATTTTTTTCTAACTTTTGATAGCAAAGCTTGTATACTTTGCCTTTCTCTTAATATTACCTTAAAAACTATGTTATGTGGCCCTTATGTGAATTCTTGGAGACAATTAGCAGTTTTTCAAGCTGATTCTTTTTCTATACGCCTTCCGTGGTTACCTGTGATTCGAGTCTCTATTTTCGTTTCGCATGGTAAATATAATCCTAGCGCCGACCAAATGAGAGCCGTCAAAATTGTGACTGATCTCAAGTTAGTCTGCGGCCAAATTGAAACAGGCCCGGTACATTTATTTCTAGTGTAAGAACATAGTATTAAAAAGTACTTTTTCTGTCGCGTGAACCGGAACCTTTATATGTTTTTTCATCGTTTGAAATAAACCTCTCCTTTTTTTTAGTGTCCAGTTTTTCAAGATTCGACTATGTTAGTTTTACTTAACTGTTTCTGAGATTTCCTCTCTCTTCCATCCCACAGATCATTATTTTGTTCATTCCTTTTGTGATTGCCTTTGGAATACCGTTTTACCTTTTGCTCCGCGACAAAAGTCCAGTGAGTAACCACTATATTTTACAAATGAAAGGAAAAAACAACTATCAGGATTATCACCCTTAACGATCCCAAATTGTACGAAATGGAGATTTTTTATGTTGCGTTGACGTGTATGCACAGAAAACATAACCTTATTGATGGGTTTAGTGGAAATTAAGTCACTGCAGATTATAGCCTGCCAACAATTTTTTTTTTTTCAACAATTTCAGTCTGTCGTGTTGAGCCTTGCAAGCAGGAGTGGGGAGGATGTGCGTTAGCCTGCGTAACAAAGGCGGACGAGGGTAGAGAAACCGCGAGGAATATTTTTCTCGCCGCTTCGCCGCTCGTGCGCCTCGGCTCGACAAAAACTGTCATGCTACACAGGCTAGGTATGCGTTTGCTTAAAATGCTCGCCCGCACGACAATCCTGAGGAACTACTAGCTTTCCGCCTGCGGATAATGGTCTGCTCATGTCCAATGACTGTGATTTTTTTCCTCTACCATTAACAGGAGAAATCGGATGAAAAAACTTACCTGTTTGAACGTCTTCCTTACTCCCTATTTACAACCTTTATGTTGATACTTGGAGAGATGAAATACCCGCATACAGTTTTCAAGTACCAACCTCTTCCATATCCTTGGATAAGCTATGTTGTTTATATCATTTTCTGCTTGTGCATGCCAATCATAATAAAGAATCTCTTGGTAAGTATATGGCCCTTTAGATGTCATTAGGAATGTATATGTTGAGTTATTTTTTTTTATCTCAGGTACTTTCTATTTTTCCTTGTTTCAACTTCATTAGCATACATTACCGTGCCCAAAAATGAAAAAGAAATAAAAATTACCTGAGATAAAAATTTGCTACGACATGTACACCACTGGTTATAGAGCTTTCTCACTCACGTGGTCAGTAGCTATGCAAATTTATCGCAACAAAAGAAAGTTGTTACTTGAGAAAAAGGTTCTACTCCCAGAGGATGGTTTTGGAACACCAACATGACCGCCGTTTCACTGTTTTGGTACAAACGCCGGCTGTATTTGCTATTTGCACATCTCCCATAATACACCTTATCTGCCACCCAAACATTTTGCATAACCTTTGTTTTTAATTTCTTCTTGGTATTTCAGTGGTCTCAAGAGAAACTGAAGACAATGCTAATATTTTTTTTATTTGGGGGGCGGGGGGAGGGGGTGAATAAGGTGTATTTAACAATTATTCCTCGAGCCCGGATGGGTTATTGACTCAGAGGCCATGAGGGCGAGAGGAATAATTGTTTTAGTAAAATCCAACTAGTTGGTCAAGAATATCGAGACAAAACAACTTTAGCTAGCAAAGCGCGATTCAGCCGCCATTGTTTCAATTGGTTTTCAAAGCCGGCGCTTTTCGCTGCTAATGGGCTATAACATATAGCCTAGTAGTAGCTCAACCAATCAGAACGCAGCATTGATAATAGACCACAAGTTGGATTTTACCAATATGGAAGACACCCTATTGGCGAATAGTTTTCAATATTTTTACATTATCAGCGCATTGCTTAGCCGCGAATGTTTTGAAACACTAAACACGTAAACGCAAAGCAAATGCTTTTTACGGTCGAACCTTCAACGTGTGTTATAAGCCAACTGAATACATCTATAAGATGTTTGTAAAGGGTGGGTTTCGCGTCACATGAAACGGGGACGTTAACTGGACAGTGAACAAAACGGAAGGAAGAGGACCATCATGAAAAATTACTAAAATACTCTAAATTTTACCGGAATATTCTTTTCCTGTTTAAACTCATCTTACTGAATTGTGATTTGTGAATCAACTACGTCCTCTCGCCGATGTCCTTAACAGGGGCAAGATATTATATTCGTACTCCGACATTTTGTCTTATTTTATGTTCTGTACATTTCGTTTTCAGATTGGTCTTTCAGTCGGTGACGTCAATAGAATTCTTCAATCTGCCAAAATGGAGCAACATGCAATGCAGGTTTGTACATTCAAATAGAAAATTGCGCGTATGAGAACCTTGTCAGTGTTAACCGGTTTTGCTTGTTAGTTATAATAAGCAAGATTACTATGTTTTAATTCCATTACTCTTTAAGATGTTTTTCTGACAAGTCTATGACACAGTACACCTCAGGTAATTCGTTGAATAACAGGTACGGTTACGCAAAAAAGGAGTTGCGTCTACCCGCGCCAAATAGGGAGCTTAAGCAATTACAACGGCGTCTGCGACGAAAACCTCACTTAAAAAGTGCATTAGTGCTCATTCAAACTTCATTGCTCTCGTTTTATCTCGTTCAATTTGACAAAGGTTGGTGAATTTTTCTGCAGTTGAGTTCTGAAGGTCTGTATCTTAGTGTAGGAAAAGAAGAAGAAGGAAATCGTAGCCTGCGAGCAAGCTCTTCAGAGCGCGGGGCGGGAAAAGGAAGTAGAACTTGCAACTACGTCTCTGGAATTTGAATTCCGCCTCCAATTCCCCTGTGGCTCCCCTTCGACAAAGCTGCCAGATTTCCGCCAGTCAGTGCGAAGCGGAAACGAGCGCGAATGTAAACAAAAGTTGAAAAACACGTGAAAGCACGCGGCAAGGGTATTGACGTCATTACTAATGTCAGCTCCGCCAATCAGCATTTCGCATCGACTTTTTCGATGTAGATATTCAAATTCCAGGGACGTAGTTGCAAGCTATCCTTCCTTTTTCCGCCCCGCCGCCAGAGCGCCCCGGAGAGCTTGCTCGTAGGCTAAGAATATCGTTGTCTTATGTACGCTTTACTACTTTCTAGTAAACGTGAATTAGACCTTATTCACGATACCTGCCGTCTTTGCGCGCACTTTTAAAAGGACTATGTCACGTGGTTTCTCAAGGGGCAAAAAAGTGAAAAAAATTTCCAATGCAAGAAATCATAATCCAGTTTGTTTATTTAAGACAACAGAAAATGAAGAAATTTTCATCTTTAAGACGATATTGGCAAATTATGGGTGGAAGTGATCATTGTTACTACTTCTTTGGATTCAGTAGCGACCGTAGATGTCCTCACAGCAAAAAAAATGACTTAAATCTTGTCGAAACTCGATATGTACATTTTGCACGACTATTACGTCGTCGCCTCTTTTTTAGAGAATAAACAAAGTCGACCGCGATTACTCGCATAGGTAAATTTTATCTCTGGTTGCCCCCAAATACCACTTGACATTTCTTTTATTCAATCGATCCTAAAGCGCGTGCAAAGATGGCGGGTATAGTGAATAAGGTCTATTGCGATGTTTCTCGTGGCAATCGTTCAACTACGGCTAAGAAATCAACAAAAAAAATGTGATGCACGTGCAAAGTTGATGTTTTACCAAGCCCATCGTTGCCGGCGCCGTCGTCGTTGCGCCTAATACTATTACTACTGCCCGTTACTAAAAACGTGTAATCATTCAATTCCGTGACAATGTTCAGTGTTTTACCGTAACGCTCCCTTTCTTTTAAGGTCGAATTGCTTTTGGAATTAGAGCGGGCCACGCCCAGGAAAGTCCTTAGGAAAATTTGGGTCCCTTACTTCATTGAGTACCCTAACAGAAAAAGGACATGGATACAGAAGGTAACTAACCGTCTAATTTCCATCCCTCAAGGTTTTTCATCTTTTAATTAACTTGGACAGATTAGAGAAAATACATTGATACCGATGGAACGAGGGCCTCAAAATAAGTAAAGCTGCCAGTTTGAGAGTGATAGAGGTTGAGAATAAACGCAAAGCAAAGGGTGGGAGATTTTATAGACGTTTTCTCTGGTGAGGGGGCAAGTTTGTGCCTCCGCCATTCACAAACCTCTGTAGAATTTCGCGGCCATAACTTGGCTAGTTTCTAACATATCAGTCTCAAACTATGCAAGTAATGAACTGATTTTAAGGCGCCCTAAATGTAGAGGTGTTGATGGATTTTCGCTAACTGGATCTTTCAATTTTGTTTGCAATATTTTACATTGGAATGTATAATTTGAATCGAAACGCATCACTCAAGTTTAGAGTCTTCTCACCAAAAACATCATGAATTAACCCGACTTAGTTCACCATAAACCAGTGTTCAATGCCATCAATGGTACACAACCCTCTTTGACTCTTATGATGGCGTCTGAACAGGCTGTCAAAATGTCAGTCAACGACAGTCCTATTCATGTCAGGACTGCACTTACGCGGATGATCAAACACCTCACCCATTTATGACAGCAATTAGAACTGGGCTCAAACCGCTGTGTATCATTCAACAGCTGGTAGAGTTGGGATCTCCTAAGAAACACACAGCCACTCAACAGACTTACGTCAATCCCGCTCTGGTGCAAATAAATGAAAAGGTCACCAAACTAACGGATAAAGTTGAACTACAAGAGGACAAGTTAGTATATAAACTTTCGTAGCTATTTTTTTGTTGTTGACACGTCGATACTTAACTGAGTATTCATCAATGCAAGTACCTGGGCGTAACCAGGATTTGTGGCATCTCGCGTGTAGTCAAATTATTGAGTATCAGGGGAAGAGGGGACTTAAAACGTGCTTGACACCCCTGCGCGTTTTACTGCGTCTAGCAATAGCTGCATGCTCTTTTTTCATACTAGCAGCATATCAGTTCCCAATTCAATTCAATTTTTATTTTCCACTTTTAACTGGAAATTACTAATTAAAATTACTAAAATATATGTATTACATCTATAACATAATCTATTAGCAGAAGTTCTATGCAAGCTCAGCTGAGCTTTTTCCTAGAGGTCCCCTTTAATGTGTGCATTACAAACTCGAGTTGAATTTGGTGGCCTTACATATTATTAAGCAGCAACAGTAATACACTTTATATATGTTCCACCATGTAGAGTCGATGTATTTCTGTTGAACAAAACATTTCAATTTTCTTTTAAACAACTGCAAATGACTTAATGTCCTTCAAACTATTTGGCAAACTGTTCCATATCATAGCACCTCTATATCTAACTGAGAAACGTCTATAATTAGGTCTTTCATCGTTAATTTATACTTTGTTTTGTTCGCAGACCTTGTATTATAGGAATGAATAGTATTATTAATTCTCCAAAAAGTAATCTGAAAAAGATGGCGGCAATTGTCCTCTAAAGTAAGAGTTTAACCCATATATTGTTAGTAAATTCAAAGAAAGGAATACAGGTCTTATTCCCTCTGCCCCTTTCAAGTGTCCGTTTCAGTCTGACGCTGTTTCCGCCTTTTCCAGCGGAGACAAACATGTCTCCAGCATGTCTACTTCCTCTTGTGATTAGCAGTTCTCTTTAATGAACGCTTGAGACTAAGGGGGTTGGGGTGGGGGGAATGTGATTTTGAATCGGTGAGTTTTTACTTCTTTCTTCAGATTACAAAACATCATTCGCCTTCTTGGAAGACTTGATCAAAGACTGACGGAGATGAGTCCTGGAGGGAAACCGCTGACTAGCACAGTGGATGGACATCAGGCAGTGACCAGAGAAACTTCGGTTAGACCTTGTCTTACAGAAAATAGCCCTTTTTCACGACACCCGCCATCTATTACACGGGGTAGATTTGAAGGCCGTTACTCTAGCCCGTTCAAGGCTCCAAGAAATGCGCGAAAACCGTGTGGGGGCAGGGAAGCGACAGGGTAGTGGAGCCTGTGAGCATTATTTTTAATACTTCATCTTGGTATTACCTCCTGACTGGTAAATTTCGACAGTTTACGTCAACACTAAGGTCAATCACTCGGCTTCTCTCGCACAAGGCCAAACAAACATGGGTAATTTACCAGGAAGAAAACGTACGGTTTGGGCCGTAAAATGAATGAGTTTGTTGCAGCTACCAAGTGAGATCATAATGATCCCACTTGGTAGCTGCAACAAACTCGTGTTGAGTGTGAGTGTTGAATGATCATCATTCGCAAGTAAATAGGGAGCAAGAAATCCCCAATCGTTGAAATATTCAAATTGAGGGCCCTTTATTTTAAAATTGCTTCTAGACAAAAAATGGCGGAGAAGATGTTTGAACAGCAGCAACGGCAGCAATGGCAAAGAAAAATTTTAAATCAAAATTATTTAATGAGGGGAGTGCACGTTAAGTCGAGGGCATTCTTATTATTCGATTATAATCGCATCACTGGTCTCTTTTTTTGAAGGGGGCTTCGCACAGGGGTTTCTCACCGGAACGTCAGCCTCCCGGAATCATGCGGAGGCCATCCATGGTAAGAACTCTGCATTAATTCAAATAAATTGCATTAAATATTGCAGGGACCGCTATTCTTTAAAGAGACTGACTTGGATTATGCATGATTCTTTTATTACGATTTTTGTTGGTGACAGTGGTGGTTTTGTTGCTCACGCTACTGTTTTTCTTTGATACGTATTTTGACTAAATCTAAGGAGTAGAGGTTGAGTGATTTTTACTAAAAGGTCAACAATTACATAATGTTGAAAAACTGAAACTTCGGATATTTGATAAAAATAAGTGTGGTTAAAATAATGACAGTATTTTACTTTCCGTATCTCTATTGTAGGAATCCACCGTTTGAGGAGTCTCGGCGTTCTTCATGAAACCATGAGAGATCTGCCACAGAAAAGTGGTACATTCGAGATTACTAGGCAATAGCTGCTACAACTCAGTAAATGGCTGGATTTTGATAACTGAGTTTTAGTTTAGTTCCGGTGGGACTGCAAAAGCGGATACCACCGATACAACTGACCGCGGTATCGTCATCATCGTTACCATCCCAGTGATTATCGTCATTATAGTTGGCAGTTTTTTTTTATTGTCGTGCAAGAGTTCTAATTAGTGTAATGTCTCACGACAAGTCAAGGACAAGCCATCAAAGAAAAATTTCCCAGTCGTTGTTATTGAAAGTGTTTTTACCAAAAGGAAAAAATCCACAACTCAAAGTCCAACCCGGGTCTTTCCTATCCTGACATCTGTCCCTTACCACTACACTATCAAACCCATCCGCCAAGACTGTCTTTCATAAGTGACAATTTAATGATAGGTGACCCGGCCTAGTCCTTTCAATTCAACTTTCCCCTTTTTTCTTGCTAATACCATTTCAAAAATGCCTTTGCCTTATTTTAACTTAATCGAGTGCGCATATTGCATCTTACGTGGTTAAAGGCAAGGTTGTCGATGATCGTATCGACCTTAAAACATGGCAAAGATGAAGCCATGAAAATTGCTTAAACATGTGCAGAAGAACGTTTAAGAAATGAAGGAAGAGATTGCAACACACAAAATATCTTTTTAGGAGCAAATTGCAAGAAAGAAGAAGTTGGCTTGAAACCGAAATAAATATTACGTGAATCATTTCAATGACAATTTAGTGACATAGAAAAAACTATTTCTTAGGTTACGTACCAGGAAAGAAATGCCCTTTTGTGGAGTTGTTACAATTAATTGTAAAAGGACATTTAAGACAACGAAAAAGATCATTAAATACTTTCAGTTAGTAACATTAAAACTTCTCCTTTTTGTGGCGCATATAACCATGATAACGTTTGCCACTGGAAAGAACGCATTTGACGCTTGAAGCGTGTTTGTAGTGTTTTATTAGCTGAAAATCACAAAATAATTAAAAGTGATTTGTCGTTTTATAGCCCCACGACTTATTTTGATGAGCATCTTTAATGTAAATATCACTCAATACGGAGAGATTTGTCCATAGTGTATATATTTAAATCTCGACATATTAGCTGTGAATCGTTTTTAAAAAATATTGCTGCCACAAATCCCCTTCCATCAACCAGGCTTGGTAGTGAAATTTGCTCATTTGAAGTAAACACGTATAAGGGCTAGAAGTTTAACTAGATAACATTTAAATTTCAGAGATATTTATAACTTTCTATGAGATATGAAGATCCTAACTTGCTTTTTATTTCAGCAGGCATGTCAGAAAATAATGAAAAATAAAATAAAGTTGTAATTTAATTTTTTCTCGTTGTTTTCCTTTTGTTTACCGACCCAGAACCAAGGCAGCACTAAACTCTTTCAAGCAAGATGCTTTGCTGTTTCTTTTTCTTTTCATCTCCGATCCATTAAAAAAATCTTCTTTGCCGTGTGTAGAATATCTTTTATATCTGTAAGCATAGCAGACAAACCTTTCCTTAGGGATAGCAAATATATATATAGGGGATTGCGCGTAAAAATTGCCACGCGGAAGGAAGAGAGAACTTAAGAGATTTTTTTCACGCGTGCGCTTATAGCGCGTTTTTCGGTCGCTTACTTGAAGGAAAATAAGGTATTACTCGTATTCTGTGAGCACAGCCATACATAAAACCATGCAAACGACTATTTTAATCTTTAAATAATGCTTCACTTTACTTGAACCGCACGGGGTCTGTAAAATGAGGGAGCTTTAGCATCCCCGACTGACGACGAAGTCAGTGAAAACTCACAGTAAATTTAATGCAGTTGCGTTCTTACACACTGTATAGTGTTTATTTAGTCTGGCTCAATTTGTTAAATGCGGGCGAATTTCTTCATGGCATTGATTTCTTTTGGAACGGCATACAAGCTCTGAGTGAAAAAAAAAACCATTCCTCGTAGAAGTGTGTTCTCGTCCCCCATAAAACGTCATACAGTCAACTCTCGCCTTGCGGACACCCCGCTATAACGGACACCCCGATAATACGGACAGCAGCTAAATCCCCAGCAAACAGAAATTACAGATGTTTGACTGAAATCAACTCCAGCTATTACGGACACTCGCTAATGAGGACACTAACTCGAAGTCCCCACAGCGTCCGCTATCTGAAGGGAGTTGACTGTATTGGGAAGTTTCACGTCGTTGTCGGGCAGTAGACTGTAAATCAATTTGTCTTTTTGTACGTTTTCTTTATTATTGTCGTCGTAAATAGTTGAGCTCCCTATAAATGTAGCACCAAGAGTCACCATCTCTGCAAAATAATAGGCCAAAAGCACTAGACCATTCACATGGGAAAACCGGAAATTCCAGTTGGAAAACAAATGGTTCGCGCCACTGAATCCGTTTGGAAAGCTTCAGAAAATATGGGCTGTGATTGGTGGCAATGAAAAATTTCTATCCTTTTTAGTCTGTTCAGCTGATTTTGATTTGCTTTGTAGCGGTTCGTTCTCCCACCAAGTGACTTTTTTTTAGTTTTATGTTTATGCACGAGATTTCCACCCACAGGTGGTTTGTAAATTGTAAGCACCCAATTTTGTGATGGTCCCGTTTTAAGTTCAAACTGAACAGAATGTTTTAAGACGCTTTTTCATGAATAAATATTATTAGTAAAATCCAGCTAGTGGTCTATTATCAATGCTGCGTTCTGATTGGTTGAGCTACTACTAGGCTATATGTTATAGCCTACTTGTAGCGAAAAGCGCGCGCTTTTTGGCGGCAAAAAGGGATTTACGTCTAGCTTTAACCAGCTAGTTGTTTTGTCTCCATATTTTTTACCAACTAGTTGGATTTTACTAAAACAATTATTCCTCTCGACCTCATGGCCTCTGAGTCAATAGCCCATTCAGCCTTCGCCCTCATGGGCTAATGACTCAGAGCCCATTCGGGCTCGAGGAATAATTGTTAATTAGTTTTTGTGAAGAAGAAAAAGATTACAATATTTAGAATTTTTTTGAGTTCAATAATCAATTTAAACTTTAAATAACTGCTAATAATGAGAAATACAGCTGAATCTATGAATGTAAACCTAAATCCAAATGAAGGGATGCCGACTACAAAACAGTTGAATCAAATTTAAACAATCTGTTCAGATGTTTTTCGCCTTTTCTGTTGTTAAATTTACTTTTTCAACATTCAAGAAAAGGCTTCCTTACAATGAGATGGCAAACTATGTTAATGTAATATTTATGTACTGTGCATAGAAATTTATAAAATCCGAACCTGTGATCCAGTTCGGAAATAGTTCAGTTGAGATACGGTGTGTGATTCAAGATGGCAAAGTTCTACGCTGTTTTTCTTCTCGCTCTTATCACTGGCTGTATGGCACAGTTTCCTGGTGAGATTATTACTATTCTTTTTTTTTCAAGTGAATTTCAGCCTTCACAGTTTTTTGATTTCTTATGAACATCGACTATAACCGGGTTTAAACTTCATTCAAGACGAAACGTTTTGAGTATGTAACTTCACTTTATTGAAATCAGTTTTTGAGTTTGTTTTTATGTCCGTGTGTTGAGAACATTTTTTCGTAAGCTTACATATATACTCATATTTGGCATCATTAGGTCCTCAATCATGCAGGAAAGGTGTAGTATTGAACGGCTATAGTATCTTTCTCGCTTAGCCCGCTCGCTCCATTACTGCGCGCGGCCGATGCGTTTCGGGTCGATTGGTCCCAGCCAGTTTTTGGCCGTTCGTCTCGGATATATCACCGAAATGTATTGACCGAGAAGGCATGGCAAGACGCTGTACATAGGCACGTATCGTTCCACTTACCTATGTAGTTGGAGCCAACAACTGATATTCGGCGACTCTTCGGCAGCGGTAATTCGTATGCAAAAGGAGCGTGGAATTTGTTTTGTCACTAAAACCAATGATTAGAATATTTTGCCGTATGCCGTTAATATCTAATCGCATCATTTTTGTAAATTTCAGTGCGTTTATTAATCAGTTTTTATTCATCTTGTCGTCTTCTTTGCCAGGCCAGGGTAACAAATACTACGGCTCGATCTGTGAGAATAAGAAAGGAATACTGCGTTGCCCAGGAACTCAAACCATTACAATCAAGTTTGCGAACTATGGCAGAACTCGATTCTTTAAGTGTGGGATGGGCTTTAACACCAAATGTATCTCTGAAACGTCTCTTAAAATAGTAAGTATTTATTTGAATGTATATTTGAGCTTCTCTTGACAGCCCGTCACAGGATTAGAGAACTTAAGTTACAACATTTCCCGACTTAAGCGTAAGGGGAAATGACATGATTGTACCCTGTTACCGACGTAAATACACGAGTGGATTGCCTCTTACCCTGGAGAGGAGAATCAAGACTAAATCTCGATTGTTGGAGCACTGATCTAGGGACAGAGCCATTACTGGATTCCTAGATCACTGACAGAGCGAGGCATTGCTCAATTTTAATTCCTTTGTTCTATCCTACCCACAATCCCTTTATCTATGGAAACTGAATATTATCTGCCATTTTTGAGATTCAAAGTAAGGTGAATTATTGTTCTTATAGGTGAGTGATCTGTGTAACGGAAAAAACAGCTGTGTTCTACACGCCTCAGATGATGTATTTGGTGACCCGTGCTCCTGGACTAAGAAGTACCTCGCTCTTTACTGGGAATGCGACTGACGGTAATTATAAACTATAGAGAATCTTATGTTTACGATCGAAGCATATTGCTCCTTAACACTTCAAATGACGACATCTGGGAAATTTCAGAGCGGAAAAAACGATAATATTTCCCAAGCAGAATTTTTCTTGCACAGAAGAAGGTTTCCCATATCATATTTGTTTGAAAAATAATTAGATTTTAACATCACCTTGCTGTTTGGAGGTTACGAACTGCTATCAGAGCAGCCAAAAATGCAAACCAGAGTTCAAATGAATAACATTTGTTTCTGCTGTTGCTGTGACTGATATTGTTGCTGTTTTTTTCTTTTTTAAAAAAAACGTCATTTTTTAATACATTTCATCACTAATGTTTAATTTTGCAGAGCCTAGAAGAAATCAAGCGAGGGATTTTTTCCCCCGAAAGAGTGTTTTACGTTTTAAAAAATAAAGTTTGCAAATCTTAATAAATTATTCGACCTGTCGCTTACTTGTCTTTTTTCAGTTGTTTCTCCTACCTTATTTGACCGTGTCTTTTACCAATGATTAGCCTGCGATCTTAATTTCCCCTACATCTCTCTCTGTCTAAAAAAACGCCTTATCGCAGGTTAACCAACGATTACATTCTGTCCCCTCTGAAAACAGAAAGCGCGTGTGGGATCTAGCGATACAGTGTATCCCTATTGAAAACGACACGCGCCTCGTGAGAGCAATGGTGTTAAGTATAATGTCCATTTGGAATATAAGGCGGAGAGCAACTGGCAAGTTATGCCAGGAGCCCTGGTTAGGCAGATAACTCCATTGACACCCATATAAATGGAGAGTCTATTGCATTTATATAAATCGTTTACAGAGATTTCATTTGGTACTAGGCCTACTGAGTCCCAGCACTTTTAACTCCTTAAACAGAGCCTTCCTAATAAACAAAAACCACTCATGGTAGACATTAAAGCATGAATAACTTAAGCAAAGCAAACTACCACTTCCCAAGTTGCAACAGTTTCAATTAATTTTGCACAATTTATCCCCCCATTCAAGGGAATCCGGGAAAGTTTTGCTTCTGGAATCCGGAACATTGGGTTTTGGAATCCAGAAAACAGTTCAAGGAATCCGGAATCCCACTAGCGATTGGAATCTGGAGTCCAAGTTCCACCGTCAAAGTCCGGCGTGGAATCCAGAATCCAACACCGTCTTGACACCCTTGCGTCGGACAATATGTATGATGCTGATAGTAAAACCACAAACTAAGTGGCGATAAAGCAAAAAATCAACAGACGTAGTCTTCATTTTAGAGGACAATTCTGATAGATTGGAGACGTCACTCGTATTTAATTTTAAAACAAAATCTAGCTTATACGATGCTCTATCTTAAAATTTATTGTGTTACGACGGTACACTACCTGAGCAGACAAGAATCAAATACCGTTCGTTTCAAATGAGAATGAATTGCGGCCATGCTTGCGTTTAGTCCCATAATTAGTTTCAAGGATGCAATTATTTAGCCAGTACTTTAATTACTGCGGAAGACTTACAAACTTTGGGATTTGATTTTTGAAAGACGGAAAAAATGTCAATTAAAAGCGTTTAATTGGATTGCCATGAGAAAAACAAACGCTGGAACATTCAGTAGATTCAATAGATCTGAATGAATTTACGTAAAAATGGCTTCAGTGAGTATCTACAAGTCCTCAGCTAAGTATGTCCTGGATAGCAAGAATTTCACCCTCTCCACCCAGGACACTGGGTAACTGTCCGGTGCCTCCCCCTCAGCTCTGCATTTATCATGATAATTATTGTCAGCAGAGGCCTGATTCAGCTGGCTAGGGCCAAGTAAAAACAAGGTACTTGCCAGTCAACTCCTCTAGTAAACTGAAAGCATTTTGTGAAAATAGCCCCCTCCCTACCTCGATAGTTTTGCCCCCCAGGCCTGAGACACTCACCCACTGTTAGGGCAGTCCCGGGGTTATCCGCCTGTGCCGACCAAGACGCCAAGCGCCCTACATTTTTGGAGACCGCATTGGCATTGGCATCAACGCTATGTTCATATCCTGGACCTGTTATTGCAATTTAGCCAGCAAATTAAAAAAAAAACAGAGTCATCTCAGTAAGTCCCCTTTAATTTCTGCCAAAACATAATCCAGGCGGGGAGAAGAATAACGCAATGCACTTGATGTTAGGAGAAGGCAGCCCAATTCGTCTTAGTTCCTGTTTGAAAGTTACAGGCCTATTCCTTTCTTGTCATATATACCTTAACCTGAACACCGGGAGCCTAGCCTGTGTACAGGATATAGGTAGGTAGGTAGGGGGCGGCTGTACACAGGCTGCCGGGAGGCGGATCCACGAAGAGTTCTCAGGATAAAACTTTTCCCAATGATTGCTCCTGACCATAGTCTATTTTTGTTAAAATCACTGTTTTTAAACAATAAACAAAAATTGCAAAGCTAAAAAAAAGAGGAAACATTTAACTAGTCTTTACAAGTGCTCTCTATACTTCAGGGTATATACCTTGTAAATTCATTTTCATGCTGACTTTGTACAGCCAATGAACGTGTTTAGCGGGCTTTCAAAACCATTCACAAGCAGTGAAGTCGAGTGGGAACAGAGGCCACAGCCCAAATTCAACATTTCTTAACGAGGCCATGTTGATAGAGGTCAAAAATGACATTTCACAGGTACTTCCAGTTAAAAAAGAAAATCATCTTAATTACTGTTTCTCAAGATTTATTTTTGTTTGCCACCCATCCTTCCTTTAAAGTACACATCTGATCTGAGTGACCGTATTAACGAAGTGAATTGATAAACAAAGGGCTATACCCGTTTGGATTTCACAACCTAGTTGCATTGGTAATTGAACGACGGAGGTGGCTGCATCAACAGGGTTCTCTTATAAGAAAATTTACGGCCCTTACGCGGTGAAAAATCAGAGTGTCTGACCATTTTTTGATAATAAAGAGACGGCTATTATTATAATCAAGGTAGCCGCATGGCAAGGGCCAGGTCTGGGCCAAATGATTCGTTTCTTAAATGTCGCAGTTATTTTAAACTACGCCAGAAACATAACATTTAATGCCTTTATTAATCAAGCAAACGATTATACTACAGTTTTCAAAAGAACATAACCTGCGAATACTGTTAATTAAGAACAGAGTTGAAGTGAAGGAGGATTATAATAAATATACAAAAAGTACTCAGTACAAAACTATCGCAGATTGAAATCTAATTAGATTATAAAGACATTAACTGAGAAGTTTTCTCATAAAGCTTGCCGTGAGTGAATGTTAAATTCAGACAAACAACCTGCCTGAACAGTGGGTAAGCTGACGCGTTATAATGAAAGAGAAAAGCTAGGCTGCCTTGTCTGCTTTTGTCCAACTGAAAGGTTTGTATGATTTGCTTAGTATTACTAAGAATAAATGGAACGACGATTGAAAGAATAGAATAAGGTTTCCTAACAAGATGAATGATTTAGGCAGCAGTATTTTCTTCATTACCAGTATTTCCTTCACTACTTTCCACCCCAGCTCCTGTAACAGCAAAAGAAAAGAAAAAAAGGTTGTAATTTATTAGTTATTTTATGGTATAATTTACTCGAACAGTATATTTTCACTTAAAGTCGTTATTTGAACATTTAAGGTATATTTCCATCCTGGACATAATGCATTTGATGCTAGCGTCATACATTTTAGCAATCCTATGCAATTTGATGATAAAACGTACAGTAATTTTAACCCTTGGAAGTCAAGCAATTTCATACCCCTCCTACCCCACGGTGTTCAAAAGAGGATGTTGTTGCACCTCCCTCCCCTTCCCGACTTTTTTGGCGTGTTAGAAATTACTGTAATTAAATACTTTATAGTTAGTGTGCGACGAGCTCTATCAAATGAGTGGCACCTGCAGTTTCATTCAAACTAGATTCCATATTGGGAACCACTAGGTCTAATCACGAGATACTCCAAGTTTTCAGAGACGTTGCCAAAGAAAGCCAAAATTTGCCCAAATATTGCGATGTCAAAAGTTGCTCCAATTATGTTTGTATATATGTATCTAGCCGTATTTTTGATAACGTTATCGCCAGATAGACCTTTTGCGTCTAACAGTTATTTTCGGTAAAAAAAAGTAGCTATTATAAAAACTAAGAGTGCAACCATTGCTTTTTTCTCTTCTCCCCCTTTCCTTCTACTCGCTCTTTCTTTTTCTCCTTTACTTTTCCCTCGTTACTTTGATTTTGAAGCTTCTCGGGCTCAAGAAACGTGCCTTTTGACGCTTTTTCAGGTAAATGACTGCAAATTTCGTTAGGTTGGTTTTCAAAAAATCGGCTAGATATACATGTATATTGTATTATATTGCCGATCAACAACCTTCCTTTTTTATAAATTTCTTGTTTTCTTAATTTTCATCGACTTCTTATGGTAAGAGGGCATGTTTCGCACTTCCCTAATACCCCTAGCCCACTGAGAAAGTCGATCCAGCCACTTCCATGCATGGAGCTTTTTGCTATTTTCTTTGTATATAAAAGTCCTAACTTGTCTGTCTTAATGTCTAACAGAAACGAAGAAAATTAAGTGGAATAATCGTACCTCACATGTCTAAAAACTATTAATAATAACAATAATAATAATGATAAAATATCAATAGTAATAATAACATTGATAACAGAATTATGTTAGCAAAAGCAAACATTACCTTGACTGAATTCTTTCAAGTTTACGTAATCCAAGTCTGAACAGGCCCTCCTTCTTTGCCCAAATCTATTCTCGAAAACCCTTTCGTGAGTGAAGGTCACGCCGTCGAGATTGTCACACAAAATCCTGGCCATGGAAGATTTTCTTATCTCGTCCAACTGAGTGATTGTAAACCCTGTCTGGTGGTCATCTCTCTCATACCAAAATCGGTCACCATGGCGGAACGCAGAAAACTGCTTTAGTAAAATCGCTGTAAACACGCTGCCCAGCCGACTTCCTGGAGCGGGATACTCTGTTATGCCGCCCATAAATATATCAATATCTCTGACATTTTTGTATACCAGCTGAAATTTGTTAATCTGGTTTTGGGAGAAAGTGTCCAAAAGATCTGTAAACTGAGTGACTCGTCCTAAACCTAGTGCCTCTCGGTACTCGGTGTAGCCCGGTAAGCCATGATCCCGAGCACGCTGACAATTTATGGCAGGAAGATCACCAACAATACCATCAGGGGTTGGTCCTTCGATGATGAGTTGCTCGCGTACGATGTTAGAAAAGAACCTATAAAAGGAATATGACTCTATAAGTGGCTTAAAATCTATGGAAAAGGGGGAAATAAAAATAAAAAAAGAAGCAAGAAAGAAAGAAAAGGAAAGAAAAGCAAAAGACTTAAGAAAAAAATCTTGACCAATGCTTATTGTCCCTCGACCAACAAGGCTGAAGGCTGAAAAGAATGTCGCACTGACGAAAATGGCAGTGATCATGATATTATGACAATAAGAACACTGATAGAAATACCTCTAGCTCTCTCTATTAAGTCCCAGTCCCCCTTTTTATCAAGCTCCCCCCTTTTAACGAGAGATGAATGTGGCGTTCTTATAACGATTTGACCAGCACAGGGCTTTAAAATTTTGGTAGGGTAACAGGATAAGAGTATAGCAGAAGACAGTGTAATTGGCGCGATTACTTCGATTGGGACATCAAAACATAGTGAAACTGACTGACTTTACCTTTGATAACAGGTGCGGTTAACGCTATTCAGACTCAGCCACCCCTCCCTAAAAAGTTAAATAGCTTCAAAGCCGTTCAAGGTACGATCACCAAACTTAGCGCCTTTTCCTAAAAATTATCAGGAGACATTTTATTTAGTAAAGTCATCTCGACGCTTACGTCAACATTGACATTACCACGGCAACCGAGTTTTGACAGCCATGTTTTTCAAATTTGCTCTTTTCCTACAAAAAAGGATTTATTTTTATCTTTACTAATTGGGTTTTAGAATTACGGTTAATTTAGCAATATTTCATTAAATTCATTATAACTGATATTGTAATCCAGTCTTTTCAGTGATTGATTTGAGAAAAAACATGAGTGACCAAATGACAGATTCTGGGTCTAATTTTTAACAGAGATAATTTCTCTCGGAATTTCATAACTTGCGGATTTTTTTTACTTTCTAAGCATTCTTTTATACACAGATAAATTTTTCTGTAACGACTACCTCGATTTATACGGGTTTTTAAGGAAAATGGAATATATTTCATCAATTCGAAATGAGTTCATTATTCCGTGTAATTTGGCGGCCGTATCATGAGCGGTTTTGAAGTTATAGAGGGGGCCTCCCGGTCGCAGGAAGCAAAACAGAAAGGCCCATTCTGAATAGGGTTACACTAAACCTATTTCCCCTGAGCTTTGGGTTCTAATAAATATCGTGTTTGCGGTTACACGCTGATAACTTGTAATGCCCAAGGGGAAAACAACTTAAACACGATTTCGCGGTTTAACGTCCTTTTCTACCGTTTTTTTTCACTCTTAATAAAACCTCCATATCAGGTACGTTTAGCGACAGTGATTCAGCGCTTAATTTTGAGACGACAACAAAGAAGGCGTTGACTTCATTCACGCGTTTTCCAGTGCCATTGAAGCTTTTCTTTTCTTTTATTTAGAACCGGCATGTCAGATTGTCGCTCGCCAGCCAACGTACCAATCACCAAAGCTGGTTCCAACTTTTTTCTAAGGAAAGAATTCTCTACTACTGATGCAGCGAAAGCATCAAAGTGTCTGGAGGTGATTTTGAATAATTATTAAGAGTAAAAACATTGACACTAGTGCTCGAAATCCCGCAATGAGTGTCAAACGTTTTAAAAGTGTATTGCGGTGCAGTTAGGCTTTGGCACAGAGAGGAACACGGCACGTGAACAGCACGTGACTTCTAGTGCTCTGCTTATCTCTCTGCCTCTTGATTGGCTGAGCTGCTTTGGGTTCTTGTTGACCCATGGATTTTTCATGGGCAATTCTGTAGTTCTTTTTTTTTTACCTATCCATAGAAATTTCCTGGAGGCAACTTCAACTATGGGAAGATCGTTCACACAAAAACACTCTCCCTAGTGGACAGTAGCCACACTTCCCCAAACCCCCCCCCCCCCCCTCCCTACGTAGATGTCTAAAACAACCCCACTCTAATTAACGTTAAGATATATGGGTCCTATTCTTACTTGTCAATAGCCCGAGCTTGTACTGCAGTCAGCCCAATCAAGATTCTTGATAAAAAGCTGAGTTCTCCTTTATTGAAGAATCTTACTGGGTTAAAAAAGTCGACACGAGGCTCAATCTGTTCTGAAAACGGTCTAATGGTTCTATCACGCCCTCTAAACCGTCTAAAAAAGCCGTCTCCTGTCCTCAGCGTAAAAGTAGGACGAATCAGACTGTGACCCATTCTCAGAGCAGCTGTAGAGAAAACGTTTTTGCATTCCGGATTCACATTGGGGTCATATCCGGTGAAGAATGTTCCTTTAGGATTTAGAAGAACCCCAGATTCATTTCTCTGAAATAAATATGTAAGAATATTTTTTAGATGCGCTTTGTTATATTAAATGTGTTAAGGATGGTGCATTAAATGTAAATGCGCTCCCCGGCCAGCGTACCCTGCGAGCAGAGGCCCTTCGATCTTCCTAGATAAGTCGGGAAGAGGAAGGGACCGACTTATCTAGGAAGATCGAAGGGCCTCTGCTCGCAGGGTACGGCCAGCGATGTACGTAGTTGGTTAAGTTCAAATCATAGAGGACAAATTCATGGTCTACGCATACAATTTATAATCTCTTTAACCCCAATTGTAACATTCATTAATTATCCATCAAAGTCATAACCAATTAATTTTTATATGTAGTATGTGAGTCACATGTACACCTCTGTAAACCCTAATACAAATCAATTAGGTTGGTGAATTTTTTAACGGTAGAATTAACTTTTGATTCAAACTCCAGCTCAGCTAATTAGTATTCTCTAGTTTTTGACACAGATCTATCTACTAACTGTTTCATTTCACAAGTTTTATAAGATATTCACGTCCGATCTGTATGGGTTTTACAGTGGTTCTTTTTTGACTTGCCATCGTAAACTGGCCCATAAAGACCTCACGCTCATAGCGAAGCCTCCGCGTGCGAAGTGCGCTCGGCGAAGCCTTCATTGCTGTAGAATGATGGAAACCAATCGATGCGAGAAAATTTGATTATAACGTCAGCGTACGACCGACAACCAATAGGGACTGGCAGGGAGGGACTAAGTAGATTCTGCAAAGGGAGGGGACGGGGAATCCAAGACATGCATCTTCTGTTTGTTTTGGAGAAACGTTAAGCCGTTCTCATAGCGGCAGGCAATGAAGTTTTTCCAGTAACGATATTGAATTTCGCTTGTTTGACTTACGACGAAAAGCTTTTGAAAATATAGTTTTAAGGATGTGTGTTTAGCTTAGTCACGCTTTTCGAAAAAAATTTCACATAACTGTTCCATTCCGGAGCCGATAGAAAGAAAACATAATAAACTTATGGCGAACACAAAAGTCGGCGAGATTTCTTTTATATCAGGGAGCTTTAGCAACGATGAAGGCCGTCCCATGAAAGGAGGATTCTTTTTAATGGCTTAGAGTTTATTACATTATAAGTTTATAAAACGGAGGCTTCGCTTTTAGCCCTGGCTAAATCTATATATTATTTTATCTAGTACTTAATGATAAGCACATGTAAACGTTGGGCCAAACGTTCAAACAGAAAGATAGAAAAAATGAAATAATAATAATAATAATAAAATTATTGGTTGACTACAGTCTTTGAATTCCTTCACCGTTCACAGTGATATTTAACCACTGCTGTTTGTTGTTGTTTTACATAGCAAAACAGTTTAGAAACTTTATTCAATTGAACTAGGCTCAACTAGAACAAGTGTCCACACTAGGAGCAAAACTAAAGAATTAACTGCAAATAGATTTAAAATGTGATATTCCTCCTAAAACTATTAATAAGCTATTGGTACACCAATTATGGTAGGGAACATCACCTAATAAAGTCCTTACCAAACTTTCATCGAATAAAACTGGAAGCCACTCATTGTAGGTGATATGTTGAAGTTCTGCTATTACAATCTTACGCGTCTCTTGAAACAGTGTCTCGTCATCTGCGTAGGGACGGAGTAATTTCAGGTTTGTTGCTATACGGTTGTGCTCGCGTACCCACAAAGTGTGCATCGCCATGAGAGCTATCAATAAAAATACGCAAAGGTTAGTCTTAAAATTCGCCAGCTAAGGGGCGAGTTCTGAACGAAACGTCGACAATTTATTAATTATAATAGTATTAGGGGATGGCATACGCGTTTGCCAGAGGGTTAATAGATGTTCAAAATCTTTATCAATTTATAGACTGCTTGCAGTCCGCCTTTTCTCTTAAAATCCGTCTAGTCCTTATCTCATCCAGCGCATTCCAAACCACGACGTTATTATTACGCCCTCGTTTCTGGCGGTTCCCTGCTTCGCCGCTGGCGTGCTTAGGTTTGCTTAAGTTACAGTGCAAATTGTTTCTGGTGTATCTGGTGTCATCACTCAAATAAACATGCCAGGTGCATATTATTAGTTTCACTACATCTTGCTCTTCTCCTCATTTTTCTTTATTCTTAGAAGTTGTTGAAAAGAATATGGGAGAAAAGAGAAAAATGAAATACATAAAAAACAACAACAACAAATGAATAAATAAACAAACAAATAAAAAAATAAATAGATAAACTATTAATAGTGGGAGGAAATTAATACGATGCTATTTCAAATTTGTTAGATATTAAGGTTATCTTGGATTTTTTTTCTGGATTTTTACTAGCAAAAGGTCAAGGAGGACTCGAAGGCTTTCCTACCTTGATTTTCATTAACTCGAATATCGCCAGCAAGAAAGCAAGGTTTTTCTTCTGGATTAGGAGATCTACAGAAAGCTTCTTCATCAGCATTCGGAAGTCTTGGCCGGTCTCCAACGTTTCTTAGTGGCACCACATCCAGAAGTCCGTGGCCTTTAAGGCTTCGAAGTCTTCGAGCTACTTCTTCGCTTGATCCGTACACTTGTGACCCATCCATATAAGAAGTAATAATATTTATCTGAAAAAATGATATTAATAATTATAAATCATTACTATATGCCAACGCGTATATGATGCTTTCTGTGCGCTCTGTTTACCTTTTCAGTCTTTTCAAGCTCTGGAATCCTTTTGTTTGTACATGTGACTTTTCCCGCGCTTTTTTTGGTCGCCCACACAAAATAATGTCATTCAAAAATATATTCTTTTCATATAAGTACTAACTGCGAATAAATTTGTTGTAAATTTCTTCTGAAAATAACTCCGGCTTTGATCTGTGTGTTTTTCAGTCCTTTTCAGGCTCTTAACTTTTATTTTCAATCAATTCTACTCCAACTTGTTTTTAAGGCATCTCCTGTCCGGATCACACCCTGATTCTGAGAAACGATATAAGAAAAAGGATCTACTCCGTGTATCCTATGTAACTGGACATGGAGGAGTAAAATATTCTTACTACTGACCTGGTTACCCTCACCGTCTCTCAAAGACCTGGGGAGAGGAATACACTGTGCACTTTGGTTGAAGAGAAGTTCTTCACCATTCGGGATTTTTATGTTAACACAATCAGGAATTTGTTGACATGGTGCATTATTTACGCCACAGTCCACGTTTGGAGTCAGCTCTGTTAAGGTGACATCGTGATCTATGAATTGTCCCCAGGTCATTGTCAGGTGGGTAAAATTTACAGCATTATCGTTGCTATTCGCAGTATCATTGTTCCTCAGAGTTTGAAAGCTAACTTTTCTGCAATTTGTGAGTGGCTTAAAATCAACTCCCAGACTTCGTGGTGCTGTACTTCCGGGAGGTCCTTCATAGTCGGAAGGCACTAAACGCACCAGTGGTCTTTCCGCGGATCCTTGAGTTATGTTGCACAGGTTGTTGCATGTGCCGTCGAATGTGCGATATTTGCTGGATAGGCATGCAAAAGCCGCTTTAAGGGGGCTTTCGCAGTTTTCCCTCATCTTCAGTATATCCAAAGTCTGGCTGGCAGCCGCAGCAGAAGACAATGCTTGTCGGACTTCATACGTGCTGACAATCACAACAATGCATACAAGAATGCTGAAATGAAACAATTAACAACAGCAACTTTCAGTTATTTATTGACCTTAGTTACAAGTAAGCTGAATAAATGCGTACAGAAAAGTGCATAGCAAAAGCTAATCGACGCGGTTGGGTACTATAATTAAATAGATTATTAAAAAGGTACAGGATAACTAGAAAAATGACAATAATAAGAAGATAGAGCGCAATAAATGACACACAAATAAGGAAACAGAAGCTACTTAAAGTATCTATGCTTCAAAGAAAAGATAAATTCGCCAATAAAACATGAGAGTCAAGAACGTGAAGGCATACAAGAAAAATATTTTTTTACCCTTTTCATTTCCATTCTCATTTACCAGTTTAAAAATGACAAAACGAATTGACATTAAGGTTAAGGTTCATTGTTGCGTGTATTGGCACAAATTTAGGTGGGGCATGGAATATGATAAATTAAAACAAGTTCCATAAGGAAACCAAAGAATTTCCTTTTGTCTTCTTAATAAATAGATTGATGATTGTTGACTTGTCTTGAAGATCGAAGATGACGTCCAAATGATGACGTAGGAATAAGAAAGTCACAGTCACGTGAGCAGCATACTGTCCTTTTTGGCAAAAACTCCTGCTAAACTTTCCTTGAGGCCTTCACTAATCAAAAATAATCTCATAAAAAGTGTAAACTTTTCAAAACTGAGTACCATTTTGGACAAAGAAAAGGAAACAGTTTTTCTGTGTCGTCAAACTTATGTCTTTTCTCTGATAGACCAAAGGCAACAGCTAAGCATAGATAACAGCTCTCGGCCAATAAGCTCGAGAAATCGGGTAGTTATTGACTGATGAAGAGGTTTGGTACTCATTCGGGAGAAGAGCCTAATAAATGTCATCCTCGGAGACCCAGGGGCAGTCAGTCGGGCCGGGAGAAAAGGCGCGACGAAAGTTTTCAAGCACAGGCGGAAGAGCCCCTGGGCACCGACTCTCACCGGACCATTTCCAAACGGTCAAGTGAATGCTGGCTCCTGATTGGGCACAAAAAATGCTTTGTATTATTGTGCCCAATCGGCGAACATGTTTCTCGTGAGTTCTTTTCGTGAGTTCGTACACGATGGGTATTATGTCGCCACAGTTGCCCGGTTCGTTCACCAAGCTTGTGCGTACAAGGGAAACTTCCATTTTCTACTTTCCTAACCAGAAACGAAGGACCTACCGATGAGTCGAAAAACGTTTCGGATGCTATCAGCAGGAACAATTCATTTTGCACTGAGAAAATTCTGTTTCTGACGGATCACAATGTATCGTAAATAATCAGATAATAGGAAGTTTAAGATGCGGCGGCGACGAGATAATAAAAAAGTAATAGCTTGACAAGGCAAAACAACAACTTTGCACGTGCATCACGCATTTTGCAGATTTCTTTGCCGTCACTGCACGACTACCACGTGAAGATGCCTAATTTCAGGTTTTGTGAAGGAGGTAAACAAACAATGACAAAATTTTCTTTCTCTTTATGAACTTGGATATGGTTGATAGAAAATCAGCTCCAGAAGAGTTCGCTTGCATTTGACAAAGTAAGCGAGTTGGGAGAATCACGATAGAGACTTGAAAAATGTGAATTCACTTTTCATGCGACGTTTTCGTGGCTGTCAGCTGTCGTGGAATCTTAAACTCCTTAAGATTTACGAAGGCATGATCGATGCAAGTATGAATACCTATTGTAAGCTCAAGCTTGTATTTTTGGAAAAGCGTCTTTAGTTTTCGGGTAGACAGTGGTAGTCTTTACACTAGAGCCTAAATAAGCTAAGAAATATTTCAAGACAAGTAAGTTTTAATTACTTCAAGTAAAATAAAGCTTCACACACAACCGATTCTTTTTTACTTCAGGTTATTTTCCCACGCAACAAAATTAAGATTGATTGACATGTCTCGCCTTTCTCAAAGCTCAAGAAACCGCAAAACCGCAAGTCAGCTAAGTAGGTCATAAGGATAGTTTTCAAGTCGCTTGAAACTTTCTTGAACCGTTTCAACTTTCCGACTTTAATAAGATGCAAAGCAAAGTTACTTGAGATTTTACTTAGGCCTTCACCCACAAATTTTTGGTTAAGTAAAACTTAGCGGCTCTTAAGTCTTACTTAACAGCCTAGTGTAAAGACAGCCAACCAGTATTTTGAAATAAAGTGTTTGTATCAAACTGAAAGTTTCCTGACTGCGTGCATTTGTTTGGTGCATGAGCCAGACAAGCCGTGATCGAGTCAATAGCTATCGCGTCGTGTACGAACTCACGAAAAGAACTCAGGAGATGCTGTTCCCCGATTGGGCACAATAATACAAAGCATTTTTTGTGCCCAATCAGGAGCCAGCATTCACTTGACCGTTTGGAAATGGTCCGGTGAGAGTCGGTACCCAGGGGCTCTTCCGCCTGTGCTTGAAAACTGACTGACTGCCCCTGGGTCTCCGAGGATGAATAAATGTGTGGTCGGTGAAAAAAGCGTTGTCCGTGAGATACGTTGCACTGGGAAGATTTGAGGCGTGAAAAGGTATCAGTAAACAGAAAAATTTAATTTTACGAAGATAGCGAGTAACTGTCGGCGCTTGGGTAGTTTTCTCCGTGTTCCCAGATCATGTGAAAATAAATAAATTAATAATAATAATAAACGTCAATACCTTGTTGGTTTCATTTTACTCTTTGAAAATGCTTCTCCGTTTACAACTGTTAAAACAAAATAAGGAATATTTTGATGAATCAGTATTGTCTGACAGTGACACTTGAATTAAAGAAAGAAAACAAAAAATAAGAAGTAAATGTTTTATCTATGGTCAAAAATAAACAATCTAAACAGAACGTAACCAACTGGTAGGGAACGAAGAAACCACTTGGTACAAGCATGGCCAAGGATCCGGATTTGAACCAAGGACGATCGAGAAGCAAATCTAGCCAGTGGACAGAGTGCGACTCGAGCCCTGAATAATAGTGAGGGTAAAAAAGATCGCAGCAATTCGGTGGAGAGTATCCTGACTGCTAATCATTGTAAGAAGAAACAGTAAACAGTCTTTCTAATTGGTACCTTAGCTTACCTTATCCAAGATGTAGCAGAGAAACCAAGATAATGGGGAAGAAGTCCTTGACTTGAGGCCACTGTATCTCCTCTCAGG
Organism: Porites lutea; assembly: GCF_958299795.1. Lineage (NCBI taxonomy): Eukaryota > Metazoa > Cnidaria > Anthozoa > Scleractinia > Poritidae > Porites > Porites lutea. The sequence goes on from NC_133204.1 coordinate 4,483,548, forward strand.
TGAGCTTACTTCTCGCAGTGAAGTGATTTGAGTAGTCCTCTTCCTTAAATATCATTTCTTGGCTGACTTCCTCTCTTTGGGGAGGGCAGAGTCGCTCGGTGTAAAACAATAGTAAAGACCAATATTAGAAAAGGGGTTTTTTAGTGGTTAAGCTCATATGCGTATCTACGTGAAGTTGCAACCTATTTTCAGGTACCCACGCAAACGGTATAGGACTGCTAGTTGCAATATTCTGTTTATTTGTTTGTTTTGTGACGAAAGAAGGATAAGCAATTGATATGGTAATCATTGCTGAAACTCGACTGAAATGGCAATAAAGTGGGCAGTCAGGAACCCTATTTTAGGGCAAAAAGTTGCAACCAAACTGCAGGAAGTTATTTGCTGAAATGATTGAACTTCTTTGCTGCGAAAAACTTTAATTCTGTTGTCGAATTCGTCTCGTTCTGTGCGGAAGACTCCCGGTTTATGATATTAGTAAGAGGATATATTTATCCAAAATGAATATGGAATGCAATACTAAACTAGGATACATTACTCCATTTAATTATTGGAAGCGGCCTTTAAGAACTAATGGTAATAATATGCTAACGAGTTTGAGGTTTAAAGATAAGCTGATTTGATTTTAATTCCCTTATACCTTTTGCCCAACTAACTTTGACACTAAGGGGGTATAATTGTTCATAGCTATAGAATGGAAATGGGAGGAGTGATTAACAGGTCGAATTTTGTGCCCTTGTGATGTATAAAGCTATCACAAAATGTATACCAACAAACAAACAGTCCTTGCTTATCAACCTGAGAGCAGTACTGATAGCCTTGAGTTCACCGCTCACTTAAATATATTAGGCGTTAATTTTGTATCCATTCACTTCAGGTGACCGCGCTGTCCTTGTTTTATTTTACAAACATACTACTGGTTTGTGGGTGATAATGATTAGAAAAATCGAAAACGGTGTTCGACAAATCATTGACAAGCAAACAAACTAGCAAATCGGTGTTATAACGTGATGCGCAAATTTGCCCCTTCACGGATTATAGAATACACTAGATAAAAAAAACAACATTTAATTTTAGCTCTGCCATGCTGTTTCACAATGTATTGAGTACTACCAAAGATAACATTACTGAGCCAACCGTGACCAATTGAAGGCGGCAATTAGGGTGTAAGGAAGCGTTAGAATAAAAGATTTTTAAAATCTCTTTAAAGCTTAAATTCAGCTAAATGATACAGCTAAGACCGGTTGCTGAGGACTTAGAAATCCTAACTTGTAACTTTCCTTTTTTCTCGCGCTCACTAATTTCGTCAAATAAAAAAAAAAGAAAAAACGTCTGTAGACAGGCTAATCATGCGCCGCTCATATAAGGATGTTTCGGTGAGTAAAGTAACATTGATCAGTACATTTCCATCTACCATCTAGGTCTGTCACTCAATACTGAGCATTTTAGACCGCTCTTAAAAAAACAACCAAAAAAAAAAAAAAACAGAAGGGAAACAAAAGTAACTGAAATGGCGCTTATGCATATGAGCGCAAAGTGATAAAAGTGTTAATAAATGTTTGAAATTACATTTTCAAAAGCAGCCAGTGAATCGGACAATGCTATATTCTTTAGGAGTTTATTCCATTCTGTAATTGTCACCCTGGAGTAGAAGGAATACTTGTAGTGTTATCCCTAATGGCTGTCGACTGTGTGTAAGAGTACTCTATGGAGCGAGTTGAGTACGAATGGCAAGCAGATTTAGTTTGGCATCTTCGTGAGAGACTAGCCTGAAACGCATTTTATACAGCATAGATAGACGTGCTATGGTTCGCCTACTTGCTAGTGTCTTCTATTTCAGGGTTGAAAGCATTTCGGTTACATTATCTTTGCGGCCGAAGCGATTTAAAACCAAACGTGCAGCTCTCAGTTTGGACCATCTCGACCGTGTTTGTGTTTTCAGCTGTATGTGGATCCCACACAGATGAATAGTATTCCAGAGTTGGGCGTACTAGGGCCTTGTATGCTGTTTCCTCAGTCCTTGGTGGGCAATATATTAAATTCCGCTTTAAAATGCCAAGAGTTTTGTTAGTTTTGTTGGAGAGTGGTTTGTGGTTTGTGGTTTGTTCCTGGTGGGGCGCTTAAATAAACCATTTATTGACGAAGTGCATTGAAGTTAAAATTTCTGAATAAATAAAATTAAAAAAGGAAACTGTTATTCTGAGATTGTGGCGATAGCTGGACACGTAGAAGACTGGTAATCAGCCTCCACGTCACATTTCAGTGATGACAATAATTACAGGTGATACGGAAAGCACATTTAATCCAAAGAACAGTTATCAGGTTTAAGAAATTTTAATTATTACAACTTTTCTCCCAGATTGTTAATAACAAATAAATTCAACACAACGCACAGTTTTACTCATAACTGCCTAATTTATGATTAATAACAAGGAAACACCGTTACAGACAATCCCAGTAGGAATGAACCGTATCTTCTGCCGTGATGGCGTTTCGAGAAAGAGCTGATATCTGGTTCCAATATTTGCTTTAAATCCCTTTGATTAATGAGTTCATTTTTCACGCCTGTGAAACTTTTACTGATCATTGATGACGTCATTACATTTTTAAATATGTCGGCTTACTGCTATTTTTTGCCGGTTCCATTTTGCTGCCGGAAAATCGTAATTCATCAGGGTTTTTTTTTTTGCATGTGCTGTAAACCGTGGTAAACTGTCACTGAGCATCCAGCAATATTTGCGGCTTATTTCTCATAATTAGTGATTGAATAGTAGTCGACGGACTTAGAAGAAAGAGAAACTGCTCGTAGTCTCTCCCCGGCCAGTCACATATAAAATTTTCCTTTAGCTGTTATGGACCTCAAGAGCCAGTAGGACACTTGGCGGAAAAATAGTGAAAATTTGGATTGTGACCCAGGAGTTTGCAATAGTCACCCTCATTTTCCTGCGCCAGCTTCCCGTAAACGATAAATGCCTTGAAAAGACGCAAACTGTCAGAACTTGGCAAAGTCAAAAAGATTTTTTTTTTCACCGAAATTAAATTGCACCTAAAAGTTTAACAATTTTTTAATATTTTACCCTTTCAAACGCAAAATCAGAAGTAAAAGGCCCAAAATCCTGCAATAACTCAGCTAAGACAACATTAGTAAAAAAAAATTCAACTGTAGCTTTTAGAACTTTGACTGAAACACTTCATTATATAAAAAAAAGGGAAGTGGTGACATGGATATACCGTCAATAAAGGTTCCGGTATGACTATAAGTTTATAGCCTGCGTGGTAGGCGTTTGAAAGGAAAGGGAAAGGGAGTTTTAGGTGCGAGAGAAACGCCCGTGGTTCTATGACTAAAGGAAATATCAATAAATATCTTTCAATGGGAAAAACTGCCGATAGCATTTCCCACGTCACGATAGTGTGACTCTTTCCGGTGGCCTCTGAACTTGGATACCAGCGTGGTTGTTTTAGCTGCAACGGTGCAACCCACACACTAATTCACCGACAACGAACAAGCGAACCGAAGCATTTTCCTTAATTGTTTTCTGAAATAAATGGAGAAATATATTATATTGAGTACTAAGCTGAAGAGCTAAACTACAGTTAGAAGAAAACATATAAACAGAACTCGGAATCAAAAGTTAGTAATTAGGTAAGAACTAACGTAACTTTGGACAATTTAAAACAATTAATTTTCAAAATAAGGCCGGTCAGGTTGTGGTTTTTACAAGTCTGGTAACGATAATACCTTCAGCTGATGAGGTACAGTTCTGCCGTTCAATACCAAACGAGAACTTATTAGAGACCTTAAGGTGGCTCGACCCAGTATTCTTATAGGCACACCCTTCATCTTTGAAACTCTTATACTTAAAAACAAATCGATCTATATTGTAAAACGATTATGACATATGGATTTTACCTAGACTAAACTTTATTATGATATTATTTTTTGGGCGATTCAAAAACGTATGAAAAAACGCATCGTGCTAAGCTCTTTTGGTAATTTCTAAGGCTAATTTTACGAAAACAGCGATTAAAACAAATTTTGTTGATAGATTTCTTTTAAAACTTTTTTAGTACATTAATTGATCAGTGTACTATTAAATTCCAGAATTTCGTGTCGATTGAAAACTTCTAAAGTTGTCTAGCATAGGCGCAAAAGGGAGTGAATATTGATTAGAAGCGATGTCATATACGTACCTTACTAAGTTTTTGCTCTGGGATTTCCTATTGCCTCGAGTTTAGCACAACATCAAATTCCGGCATGCAGCACGCGAGAATTTACCGCGCTTGGTTGCCCTCTGAAATCCTTCCGAAATATGGGAATGCTGTAGAATGGGAGAAAACAATATAGCGAATAGATTTCAAAGGGCAACCAAGCATGGTAAATTCTCGCGTGCTGCATGGGAATTTGATGTTGTGTTAAACTCGATTGCGTTTTTCCCTGATTCAAACGTTTTCGGGTGTTTGGAAATAGCACAAGCGTACTTGCGTTCAGCGGCTTCTAGAGTGTATAAGGGTCATTTCAAAAATGAACGACGGATAAAACCTTTTCGGAAACATCCAAAACCTAGCAAATTTGTCTGCATCAAGTCCAGTCTTCAGTGCATGCATAATTTATACCCTTTTTATAGAAATTCCAAGATATCTCGAAAATCCTCTTATACTGATGTTTGTGAAACTTTGCACAGCAGAAGACATTTATCCAAAGAATATGTAGCATAAAGCATTTCAAAAGAAAATGCCGAACAGGACTGGATTCGATTTAGAGTTAAAACCACTGTAACGTCATTGCCACGTGACATTTATTCAGAGATTCTGGGGGTCATATTCCAATGCGACAGCAAATTTTCAGTACACGTGAAGAAAGAAACTTATTAAAGCTAACAAAAAATACTCGGCGTCTAAGCCTGTGAGTGTTTATGATTTCTCAGAGAGGCAAGACCGTAAAATGTTCAGAAAAGTTTCTAATTCTAAAGGACATCCACTTTGCCATCCACTTTGCCACCATGCCTCGTGTTAAACCGTCCAGTTACAATCTTAGGAAAGAAAGATTAACACTATGCGTTTTAAAAACTCTTTTAATCACCGTTTAGTTTTTAAATATGAATTAGCTATGTACTATACTAGGGTATACTATACTGGATCGAGTCACCTTAAGATTGAGGTTTTTCGGGAAATTCCTGCGAACCGCGAACGTCAAGAAGTCATGTGATCAGGGCCTTGACGACAGGTTTGCGGTTTGAGGTTCACGTTTGTACGGCTAGACCACGCTGCAGAGGTTAGTGATATACTGAAAGGTTTTTTGCACCCTAAAACTTTAGAATTCCACGTTTGCGAAGAAATACAACTTTTTACAACACTTTTGCTTATATTGATTAGCAATTCTATTTCAAAAAAAGGTAATTTTGAAGACAATTTCTCAGCTAGAAATAGAAGTAAGAGGATGAATGAAATCAAACACGACAGCCGCGAGCTACCATCCGCGAATCTTAAGTCCCAAATATGGGTAGACGGGTAGTGAAACCTTTAACCGCAAACCGCAGTTTGTCGTTTGCAGTAAAATGACCAAACCTAGGCATGAATAGATTGTGCTAGTAAATTCAGGAAAAGTTGCTTCACAATATACCCAAAAGTTGCTCTTAAGTTGCTCAAATATCAAAAAGTTGCCACCAAAATTTAGAAAAGTTGCTTGCTCTCTAGAGTCGTTTTGTTTTAGATAAATACTCAAAACGTGTTTGTTTGTTTGTTGCTATTTAAACATTTTCATTAAATATTCTTACAATCATTAAAAGAGGTCAAAACCTTGCAAAGTTTACTTGGATGGGCATCATAATGTTAACTATAAAACCAGTTTTAATAAAATCCTTCGAAATGAAACGACCTTTTATGGTTTAGATCGGTTTTATATCAATTTGTTGCTCAAAAGTTGCCAAGGAAGGCAAAAGTTGCCCTAAGTTGCTAGTACTACAAAGAGTTGCTCAAAACGCTAAAAGTTGCTCAAAAGTTGCCGAGCACAATCTATTTATGCCTAACCAAACCTCGATCTTAAGGTCTCTATTCATTTTATGTAACTCTGCTCAGTTATGTACTCTGTCGAGTATTAAGTCTCCTACGCAGCCATTATTTGTCTCGAACAATCAATAATTTTTTATTCTTTGAAATCGAGGTGATTAATTCCCGAGCCACGAAGCGGCGAGGTAAATATTCCTAAAGCCACTATTCACCATGTCGTTCGTTGTATTAAGTGCTGACCGTAATGGCGGCTCGTCGGTTGCTCGAGGTCAGACGTCGTCTTCCTGTAGCATTCTTTTTCCTGTTTACTTGAAACGTAGAATTTGAAATTGTTTTGTTAGGAAACGCTGAGTTGACGAAACGGTCTCTTCTACGCGAATAAACGGGAGTTGTAAACAAACCATCGAGCACAAAACTCAGCTACAGTAATTGGAAAAACGCCGTTTTGAATCCTTCGAAGTCTTTTGTTGCCTTAAAAACAGTCAACCCTTGTATTTTGTCCACTTTTAAAAGATCATTCAAAAAAAAATGGGAAACTGAACACCGAGCTCACACTTTATCCACTCGCTATCATACTGATTCACTTAATCTATTTGTACCACTTACACAATCCAAAAAAGTAACTATGTGGGTATCATCGTGCAGCGGACAAGCTGTTCGATAAGCAGTGAGTTATTAAAGTTTTTGCGCGTGTTCTTCCGGAAAGCTTCAATATACCTTTTTTCACCGAGAAGTTTAGTACTAACGGTTATTTAAACTGAAGTCGAGGTTAAGCCCTCTCCCGATGGCAAAATGATAAGACTTCTTATATTATTTGATAACTTGTTTCCGCCATTACGACATTCTCGCTAAAACTCGTCGTAGAATGACGACGGCTATCATGTTTTCCCGCCAAAATGACGCTGGCTCACGCGTGAGCAATACTCAAAATCTCGTACTCGTTGTCGTCCTCGTCTCAGAAACTGAAGCCCTCTATTAATGTTTCTCACTTTATGCCTGTCAGTAATTTTACTAATTGCTTAAGATAACTACTAATTATTGGCGGTTCTTTAAAAATACCCGGGTTTTTCCAATTCCTTTTTACAACCAGTGACCACAAAACGTCAGTCTATTTTTCTTGATATCAGCTATTAATAGCTGAAAGACGTCAAATACTGATGATCAATTATTTAGAATTATTACAAACGCTAGGTCTTGATCATGTCTTGATGGAAGTTTTGTACGTAAAAACCTAAAATGGAATCACAACAGAAAGGGTGAGAGATGAGAGAATATTAGACAATGGTCCGAATAAAATACAAAAAAATAACGATAATAAAATAAATAAAAAACAAAACAAACTACAACGAAAATGGTCCTTGCGGTATTGTTCTCAGTTTCAGTCTTAATATTGCTTAGTCCACAAACAAACACTATAATTACCGTCGTTAGACCTCCCCGGACTCGGAAACCAATGAGACAAGAGCGAAATATCCGCATTGACAGAGGTGTTGGTATCATGGACTAGGAATTGCATGAAGTTGTTATCAATACATGTATCTTCGAAAGGCTTTAGAACAAGTACACACAGTACCAGACGTTGCTCTCATTCAGATGGACAATTCTTGGAGTGATAAAATGAAATCAGTTTAAAAAAAAGGTGATTGTTATTTTAGTTATTGAGAGAATCTCAAATTTCTCGTTCTGTGGTTATCCGCAATACCGGCCTTTGAGTTTTACACTGTTGTTATAAATTCTGAGTAATTAAATTGATCTCCATTTATTATTTAGCGGTGAATTGGAAGCTACGGACGTCGATTAATATTATTACCTACGTGTATAACTAGCAACTTTATATAACTAGAACATTCCATGAAACATAGTGTCATTGCATTTCAAAGAATCTAGTTGGGAGCTGGTTTAAGATTTATCTGAGTTAGGCCACCGTTATCTCAGTTAGAATGAATGTTAATAAGTGATGCTTTCTTTTTTTGAGAAAAAGGCAAAAACCAACTTCCTCATGGTAGACCACATGCTTGAGAACAATCGACTGGTGTTTACTCGAATTGCAGGTGATATATCACAAAGAAAAACATCAGAACCTTGATATGCAATTCGGCAGTTATAATTATATTTATGTTATATTTATCAACTATCTCAGGGGCATCCAACGACAATATAGTTCAAAAGCACTTCAACATAGCATTTTTAAACGTATTTTAGTATTTAAACGGTAGATGTAGCCATATTTTTTATCCTGTAATGACTTTTCATCTGTTCGGGTATCCTAGCTGAAAGTCTAGTGATCCGAAAATTGTAGGGATCAAAACTTACCTTTTCGAAAATTTCAGCCAGAAAAAAGGCTTCCGACAATTCTAGGCGACCTTTTGAGGGAAGAAATCCGTTAAAAATGGGCAATTATACCATTTTTTAAATGTTCGAAAATCCTAGGAGAGGCAGGCAAGTAAGAAATTTTACAACAAATGTTCCAAAGATCCTAGATCTCAAATCGTCTTCCGAACACATATTTTCCAAAAACTGACGTTGGGTGCCCCACCATTAGTTCTGAAACCTTTCTGTTACGTAACGGGATACTTTACATCGCTGACAAAGGTCTAGCGATTCGATTCGAACTGTTGCTCTGAGTTTTGAATGAATGAATGAATGAAAACTTTATTAACGTGTCTTCAAGATAATAGCTAAGGGGAAAGTCCCCTCTACTAAGTAAGGAGACCTACTAACACTATCTTAAAATAAATTAAATAAATAAATAAATTACGTTAAGCTTAAACTTAAGATTATACATGACTACAAAGTTGCATATTTTACAATTTTTACACAGATCAGTGTCAAGAATGTTAGACAGATCGGCCTTGCGAATGAAGAATTTAAATTGCTTTAGGGATGAGATATTTCTTGCTTCAGATGAAAGTTTGTTCCATAGTTTAGGTCCAGTATAGCGAAGGGAGTGCTTTCCAAATTAACAGTCGAAAATCGGGGGGAGAATAAAGTCAGCGCTTCTCATATTATAGGGTGTAAATAAATCCTAGATTCTCTGTGGTAGAAGTTTCAACTTTACTTTGTACATGAGGATTAAAATGTCTTGTATACGTCTGTTGTATAAAGAGGGTAAGTTGGCTTTTACTAGCAGTTCTTCATAACCAGATTGTTTGTCATTGAATGTCGTCCTAAGCCCTCTTTCTTGAATGCGCTCCAGTTTCCTCCTGTCACTCTCCCTACACTGAAAAGTGCCAGGTTAAATGGCCATAGGTTAGACGAAGAAGTATGGCCGCTTTGTACAGTTGTAGCTTCGCGGCTGTTGGTACGAGGATTTTTAGCCTCATGAGAACCCCAATCTTTCGACTAGCTTGAAAATTTTATCAATACTAAATGCCTTCGGCAGAGTAGATGAAAAACGTTTGGTGATATCAAATTATTGGTAAGTAGTTTACTAAGACATTTTACTTTGGTCAAAGAAAACACTCCCACAGTTTCATTTTCACGCGAATCTGGAAAATTTATAAGCATTAGATATATATAAAATCTGTTTCATAATTATAAGCTTTACCTTACTATTTACACCCGTTCTGCTGCAGCTCAAAAACTCGCATGATAAATAATGAATTTAAAGATTAATATAATTATTTTTATCATTGTTCTTTTGAACATTTTGGCGTCCTAAACAAGACTTTTAGTTACTGATGAGTAGATAACCATATTTCTTAACTTTTTTGTCAAAAATATGGCCAAGATCCTCAGTTTTTGCCAGAGATACTTCTCCAGAATACCAACTTTAACTTTTAGAAATTCGAATGTGTTCTCGGTATTTATTCCCGACTGTTTATTGCAAAACACAGTTTGATCGGGTTTTAGGTCTTCAAGGTCCACACACGCGGAGCCCCATATCCATCCTAGAAAATTTGGTAATCACTTGACCATACACCGAGCGACGGTCCGTCCGCACCACAGGCATACCAATGTAAAATAATTCAATCAACAAGTATGGCAACTCGAGGTTATTTTGGCTGGAAATTGCATAGCCATTCGTGTCTTGTAAAGCAGAGACAACTAACGAGTCAATAGAGACGAAAACGGAAAGCGGAAATTGTTTCTGTATCCGTGTTGTCTAAAGTATTAAGCTTAGATAAATTGTCATCTCCACAAATTTGGAATACAGAGAAAAAGAGAAAGTAGGCGACGGAACAGCGAAGCTCAACGGGGGCCCTTTTTTTTCAAGCACTCACACGTTTGTTTCATTTGATTTACCATGCATTTATCTCTTGTGAAATTAGCCTCATACAATTAGTTGTGAACTTTGGCAGACTCAACAATATGTACAGATGGGAAATACAGTTTCGTCAAAGCAAACAATGACGTGCGGTATTCCACAAGGAAGTTCCCTAGGCCCAGTATTATTTTTAATCTACATAAACGATTTACCAACCTGTTCAAATGCTCTAACATTTAGAATATTTACAGACGATACAAATTTGCCTCAGCCCGCAACCTGAAATATCTTGAGGAAATAGTTAACTCTGAACTTAAAAAATTGAAAATATGGTGTGATGTAAATAGATTGTCAATTAATTTCACTAAAACAAACTTCATGATCATTAAATCGTCAAAAAAAAAAAAGATGACCAAGTAAGTATCAAGATTGAAAGTGCAGATGGTACAATAAATGTGTTGCAAAGGAAGCAAAAAATAAAGTATCTAGGTGTCTTGCTTGATGAAACGATGTCTTTTAATCACCATACATCTGTACAAGAATTGCGCGAAACAATGGTATTATATCTAAGTTGAGACATTATCTAACTCTTCTACAAATGAAACAAATCTACTACAGCTTAATATACCCATATATCTCTTATGCAATATTAGCATAGGGGAGTGCATACAAAACACATATTGATAAGATACAAACTAAGCAAAATCATTCTGCTAGGCTTATTTTCTTTGCCACCACTTATGGTGAACACACAGAAAGTGCACTTCCCCTACTAAATTTATTAGACGTTCTTACGGTACATAATGTTATCGATTTCAGATTCTAAAATTCACGTATCTCTCGCATAAAGGCCTCCTGCCAAAGCTGTTCTCAAACTATTTTCAATATGCCAATAATGTCCACAAATACAATACCAGATATGCATCGAAACAGAATCTTTACGTAAAAATAGTGCGAACTAATACGGGGAAACAAACAATCTGATATGCATGTACCATCTGGGACAAAATTCCCATAACTCTTAAAGAACTAAACACATAACAATTCCAAAAACAATTGAAACCTTATTTGCTGTCAGAACAACATAGTTAACATAACTTAAGCATATACTCTTTCTTTCTTACATTGTATTTTAAAACTGCTTCTTTGTTAATAAATTCTATCTCAATTCTCTAAAACTTTAAATTCTGGAGAACTGGCTAGAAAATCTTAGGATTATTTCAGCTCCAGGCCTTATTAAGTACAAATAAATATATATATATATATATATATATATATATATATATATATATATATATATATATATATTTTCTCTTTCATGTGTGTATGTAATTAATTAAGTACAAGGCGAATAAAGGTATTGTTGTTGTTGTTGTCGCAACAAGCCAGTATAAAAACATGTACGAGAAGTTGAGCTCAACATGTTATATATTTTTTTCATATTGCCCTTGCATGTTTTAAGGTCTGTTAACATTCCATTTCTTTTTTGTTACACTTAACTTCCAGGAATAAACAAATTGGAGATAATTTCTTTCCTAGCGAGCAATTCTTTAACGATGTCAGTTACTCACTTACGTTGAGTTAAAAAAAAGAACACAGACACTAAAAAAGACGCAAGAATTCGTAAATTCTTTCGTAAGACCATGTTGTTTACCCCTTACACCTTTACCGGCAAGATTATTTGTCACTTCAAATGACACAATGCAGACTTAACGTCAGAAGTAACTTCTAAAATGTGACGTCAAAATGAAGAGTTTGACTCCTTAATGTCAGGTTTTATTTCCAACCTTAAAATGTATGCAACTTGCCCAGGACCTGTGCGTCTTTAAATTGGTAAAAGTCAAACAGAATTTGTTTTTGAAAGTCAAAACACGGTTAAATTGATGATTACACTCAGGCAAAGCCTACGCCAGTTTTCCTAACATACGACAGGGGTTTCATATTCAACAACAACTTTGCTGTTGGAGACAAAGTTGTTGTATATGCAGGCTACGATCTCAGAAGGAAATGCAATCTGTCGTTATTGGTACGCAGTTCATTATAACACCAATTTCGATGGGCCTGTAACATTGAACAGCAATCAGATTCTTACGTCTCTCCAAGGACAAGTGAGATTTTAAAACGTTAACTTCTCTTAAAACACGAAATCGTAGCGTATTTTATCCATCAGTCAATTGAAACCCCAACCCCCCGACCCCCGGGGCATAGCGATGATGGACCCGGGAACCCAATCTGATTCCCGATTTCGCACGTTTTTAGATTCAGTAACACATATGCATACCTTTCACCAGCTGTGTCGACACTATAAAGACTTCTTCCCCAATTCATTTTGCCCAGGATAGCATCAAAAACTGCATTTGAAATTAACAGAGCGTTAAAAGCAATAAACCTTAAGGTTATTTTTAATTTTCTAATGTAGGCGTGATATACTTGTCTTCATTTTGAAGTATCTTGCCGCGAGTACCTGTACAATCTTGGATTGAAAATACTTGTACTGTTAAATTGGAACGTTGCAAGTAAATTTACTAACTTCACCAGGGGTCATGAAACTTCTTTTGGTTTCAGTATTATTAGTAGCGTATGGTGCTATCTTTGTTTTCACCAAAGGTAAGTTTAAGAACATGAGTCGAGCAGTATTTAATATTTATTTGATAGTATTTTATTTCAAATCCTGGACTTAAAAGTTTAGCGTACTGCTTACTGATTATATTAAAGACAATATTAATTACATCGGAATTTTTCATTCCATTTTTATCGTTCAGGTTAAATAGTTAAATAGTTTTATTGTGAAAGAGGCAATGTCACTTCACTAGTATTTCTTTGTAATAAATCAAGAGAATATGATTGAATCAATAAATAAACTGTGGCTAAACTATTCGATATTTCGTTTCAAACTACACATTACACTTTTTCGCTGCAAATAGCAGGTTTCCAAATCATGAACCTAGCTCTTCAAGCCTCAATGAATTAAGAACGAATTCGAAATACAAATTGAGTGCACCCACATTTTTATTGGTTATCCGGCTGAGGACCAACGTCAAACCAAAACGTCCATGAGTCTTTTAATATGAAATACATTGCAATTCAAGTTCTAAAAATTTTTATTAAAAAACTTAAAGTAACAAAATAAAAGAAATTGTTTCTTCATCTCACTTTAATTGATATTTATTCATTCTTTGGCAGCACGGTATCTAACCGTAGATTTGCTGTCCGTGCTTTCAATTCAATTCGTCAAAAAAAAAACCAACCCAACAGTACAAAATGATTTTTAGGGCTCAGATCAATTTCTAGCTATCGCTTAGACCACGGTTATACCATATACAGGTGTGTTCCAAATACCCCACGTCATTTAGCCGGAGGTTTCGTCGACCAATGGCGGAAAGAAAATTTATTTGCGGCAAAGCAGCCAGGAAAAAGAAGGAAAACTGAAACCTTTTCGTTCCTCTTTCCCATTCCTCTCACGGCTTCGTCACAAATGAAGTCACGCAGCTCTGTGTAGAATAAATTCGTTTTTTCAAAGATCGGTTTTTTTTAGAATTCTTAAATTGAATAAAACTGGGGTCAATGAAGCCGAACAGGACATTCTTGTTTAAAAAGAACGACGTACGGTTTCACTTAAGTGAAACACAATAATGGCCTGCTGGTTGTTAAACAATGGACAGGTGCGTTAGATCAGGTGATGCCCTCACTCAAAGATTTAAAAAATGCTATAACCTCTTGCTATACGCTCGGTCATTATTTTTAAGAGGGCCCCGGGGCTATACCTTTTATCATAACAGATAAAATTTGTATTTGTGTCTCGAATTATTTGACACGAAACTCCCATTTATATACATCCAAAATAGAAAAATGTGACATTGCAGTGACAAAACCAAGTAGAACCAGACAATATTGATATTGTCAAAACTTCACCCCCAATTTCGCACGTGATTGATCATGTTGACAATCTTTGAAACATCTTACAGGCATAAAGAGACATCTATACGAAGGGGACTTATTACTGACGGCCCATGAATACAAGGTGCTTAAAACTAGGACCCAAGGACATAAACGAGGTTTCACACTCGGTCGCAGGTGGCCTGATGGGCCTGATGGCCCCATGATCCCTTTCCAGCTGGACAGTGATCTAGGTAAGTTCAGTTGTACTAGAGTTTTAAAAGGGGAAATCTAGGAGAGTTAATTACTGGCCATCCTTGTCTAATTGTGCTTTAAAACTCGTTTTGCACTCGGCTTTTTTTTGAGAGGAAAACTGCCGGGGTCGGCTATAACTGCTTTTCTTAGATCCGTTTACGCCTGTCCGGACAATTTTTTTAACCTGGGCGACCCGTTTACTCGGAACTGTGCACTTCTGTCACAGATTACAGTGTTGTTGCCAGTGGCGGATCCAGTGAAGGAGCCCGGGGGACCGCTCCCCCCTCCCCACCTTATTTTTAGACTAAAATGAGGCCCGAAGGGCCGAAAACAATTTTTTCTGAAAGTCTGGATCCGCGACTGGTTGCCATTCAAAAACTTGCACGGTTCCGCGGGTCCCGTGTGAACAAAAGACGGATCTTTGCAAGTTTTGGTCCGTTCCAAATTTGTACATACCCGTGTAGAATCGTTCGGAAGGAGTCCCTACCTTATAAGCGGACTGTTGCGGGGTTGAGATCTTTCTGTGAGAGAATAGTTCTTTAAAAGGGGTTTGAGCGCATGATGAAATGTTACTTACTGTTCCTTATTGTCGAAGAGCTAGAGGGTCGACATAACCACAGAAAAAGGTAGAGTTAACTTGATTTTATTAACCGTTGCCTTTTGAAGGGAAGAGTTCGAAGGCTGGTGACGCAATTGAAGGAGCCATGAAAGAATGGGAGAAAAAATCGTGCGTGAAATTTGTACCTCGGTCCAACCAAAGGGTCTACATTACGTTTGTCCAAGATAAAAGGGATCGGTAAGTACCAAGAGATGATAAAGTACTTATGGTTTTTTTCTTGAAAGTACATATGTCTTACAAGTCAAGAAAACGGTGTACCGATTGGCGGCAGTGTGGGGCTTGGCGGGATTTTTGTTTCATCAGTTTCTTAAGCTAATTTTTCACGAGTCCTTTCAGAAAAGCCAAATACGGATTATAGTTCCATTTTGATATATAAATATAGTAATATACATTTAGGATCACCTCTTGTAAGCGACCACTTATCCAAAACACCAAACATTTTCGCTGTCAAAGCCTTATAGTTGGAAACTCTCTTAAACGTTGCTAACTCTCGTTAGAGTTCGCTTCCACTTTTTACTATGATTTCTTTAAAACTTTGCATTGTTTGCTACTTGTTCTGAACGACCTTTTGATACAATGGTCTGATCTTTGTGATCCCTTTATGTACTACGCTGCTCAGAGTGTATGAAGATCTTTATTGTAACCTAAAAAATGCATGCTATACGTTCTCTCCAAAAAGTAGATATGTTCGGACTTGTCCTCGTAAAATACTTCCTGCAGTTGAACTCTCGAAAGGGACCACTAACTCTTCGCAACTTGGGTGGTCGCTTACGGGAGGTTCGACTGTGGCAGAACATTCTATGATGAGGCGAGTCCTGTGTTTCGGTAAGCTACCCGAGCAGGCAAGAGCGGGAAAGATAGGCCTTTCCTTTTCCGCCACAAAATAAATCCCATTATCGACAAAGTTTGAGCGGGCAAGATGGTTGGAAACGTCTTACAAGTGCGTGATTTGGAGCTCGGATGATTCTTTTATATTATGCATAGAGTGGTTTTCGCTTGAGTGTCGTAAAACCAAAACCAAAGTAATTACTCTGGCCAATCACATAGGACACAGACAATACATTGAACCAATCAAAACTCGAAGTAATTACATGTGGCTGACGCAAAGCGCGGGAAAATGCATGCGAGCGCGTCACAATTGGCTTTGGTTTTACTTCTGATTGGATGAAAAGGTGGCGCGAATCTTTTAAGCCAATCGCATCGTGTAGAAAGTGCAAAACCAATTACTTTTCGACACTCAAATGAAAACCGCTCTATCTGTGATTACATTGTTCAGAAAATGTTGACCGACACCATGTGACGTTACCCAGTTCATTATACTATATTAATATGGCCAAACCGTTGTCGTGTTAACGGGTTCCATTGTATCAAGTGTTTGCTTATGTGTAAGTTTTCTTTTCAGTTGTGCCTCAACAAACGTTGGTTACACTGGTAGACCATACTCTGTGCTTCTTGCTCCAAGATGCTGGTGGCATGGAATGATTCTTCATGAACTTGGTTAGTGCTCTTTCAATAAGTTTACAAGCTTCTATTCTGGATGCTAGTGCTTGTGACGACGAATTACGCTGATTGAGGAAAAGAAATATCAATACTAAATGAGTACCTTTGTCATTTTAAGGTCATGTTATTGGATATTTGCATGAACACACTCGTCCTGACCGTGACCGGTACGTGACAGTCAAATGGGAGAACATCAAGAAAGGTAAGTTACTAAGGAGCATTTCTGCTCGTGTAGTCTTTTTGATTCCAAATACCTTAGAAGTATCAAACAAAGAAACACCAAATGATCTCTTTCCTTCAATCGATGCAGATCAGGTTAATCTTATCCAGTTTGTGGATTATAGTACGAGATCAATGCGTGTAAAACGTCTTCTTCTAAACCTCGTCAAGAGAAGATTTTGTGTTTGTATAGCGTGAACAAGTGCTTGGTGGGACAACGTACCGAGAGGCCTGACCATTTTGGTCCGTATAGCTGCAAAAAAATTTTTGCTCGGTTTGCGAATGCCTTCTAGCAAGTAATTACCAGCTGTAGATCGCAGTAGCGTCTCGTCTAGACTAGTGATTCCAAACTGGATACACCAGACCCAATTCGTGTTGACGCAAATATCAAGTATACGGGTTCAGCGTATTTGGATCCGTTTGGAAGTGGCCTTAGAGTCACGTCTACTGCAAACTTCAAACGTCAGATTCAAGTTGAGAATTTCTCAAAATAGAAAACGTGCAGCTAAAAACAGTGCAAAACAATTATTGTAGACCAAGGCTAATATGAAGCTACTAATCTTAGGGTAGACGTAATGAATAGTAAAGCACCTATTAAGGAAAAATTTGGTCAGGTGCTGCAAATTTACGTTTGCTGTTTGCCGTAAACTTCACGTGCGAAAAAGGACCTAAAACGTGCTCCTATACTACTTCCATAAGAAAAGTGAAAAAGAAAGTAAGATGGGCCTTGCAATTAAGAAACCTGAACTATTAACGAATGAACAATCCATGATGAATATCGAAAACCTGAACAGAATTAGTTGACCGCCACGATACTGTTTTTGGCCAAATAAGACTTTCTCTATTTTATTAAGGACTTCCTTTTGAATTTACACCATGCATAATTGTGTTAAGAGAAAACACTTAAGTGAAACAACAAACGAGAACTCAAATTCTGAAGGAAGGGGTTCCGTTAACCTGTTTTTTTAAAAAACAAGGTTAACCAGGTTAACTAAATAAGCAAATTAAAATGATTTCTATCTAATAACAATATTGCCGCCAATCAAACATACACGTCAAGTGAATGTTTAATATACATGCAAATTTGATACGCTTACGTTCACTGCATTCTAGGCCGAGGATGGGATTTCCAAAGACAGAACAACAGCGACCCAAGTTCCTACGCAACTCCTTACGATTACAGCAGCATTATGCATTATGGAGATGGATTTGCCTCTAAAAATGACGAGAAGACCTTGGTACCGAAAAAATCAGGGGTAAGAAGCAGGAAAAACCATTTGTCTGTTTAAAAATACTACATTGTGGTTCATTGCTGTTGAAACCCTGAATTTCGTCTTTCCCGGCCTTCCCCTTCCACGTTGATCTACGACGTTTATGCTCGAGCAACTTAGTTTATTCTATTTTTTCGTGAATTTAGATGTTTCAATTATTTATGAACGGGATTGCAGACGTCTCCTGAACAAGAGATTTGGAGATCAGAAATATTTCTGCTTCAAAGAGTAATAGATTTTTAACATACTCTTATACTCTCGCTTTCTCCAGGTAACTATAGGACACTGGGACTCCCTCAGTGAAATCGACATTCAGCAAATCAATTTACACTACAACTGTCCTGCAGGTTAGTTAAGTACTATGACATATAACATATATAACAGCAGGGGACACAACATTTTTGAGTGGAGGCACTGGTCTTGGGAATATCAGAGTTCGACAAACCAACCCGCTCTAAATGGAGTATCAGGACTTCAAAAGGGGTTAGAGGAATGGAGATTTGAAACTCGAAGGGGAAGTGAACACTCGACGGTTAAGACAGAGCTTTTTTGTATTCTAAACTCTTTGAAAAAAACAAATGGTTTATTTTGATACAACATTTAACTGGTAAAGGTCTTTGTATTAATTTATAGCTTGCGATGATAATCAGAGCGTTCGAATACAATGCATGAGTCAATCGATCATCAAATGGCGTGGTCTTGAAAGTGAAAGCTGTTCTTTGTTTGTAGATTCCTACATCTTCGAAAAATCCATCTGCCAAGATGAGAAGGACAAGATCGAATGTTACGGGGGAAGAAAAATTAAGATAACACTTGCCTACTACGGCAGGACAAAAGTGTTTAAATGCGGACTGGGTTTCTCAACCAACTGCAAAGCAAAGGGATCAGAAGATAAGGTAACGCCAGTCAAACCCCGCGGACACCTCGTTATTGCAGGCATGCAGTGTTTTGCTGTGTCCCTGGGAAAAGAAAGCCCTTACATTTTCTCTAAATTCAACCCGCTTAATACCGATATCCCGTTAATAAGGACGCTTTCTATGGTCCCAGCAAGGTCCGTATTTACAGGGTTGACTGTAATTCTTTTCACTGAAAAAAAAAAACAATAAGCATAGGCTAATCATCGGAAAAGTTACGGTGAAGGAAAGTTTGGCAGAGAGTACGCTTGAAAGATGCACAACTTTGTTAAGTTGTTATACCTGTCAGACGGTAGCTTCATCTGAAATCAAAGTATTTACACTGTTATTCCTATAATCACCAGGCTCCATTTGTTCAAAAGGTAGCACAATTTGTTTCCCTAATACTTATCCACTGGATAGTGATTTATCCGATGGATAGAGCTATCCACCTTTTGACCAAATGGCGCCAGGAAGGTGATCTATCAGTGGACCCATTCTGTAAACTGCCTTTTCCAGGATTTTTTCACATTTAATAGAGCTCCACCCACTGAATCGTTCGTAGAAACCATAAATATTTACGTCACACTTCCTTGAAGCTCTAACGAGGGGCTTGAGCTCGAGTCCTATTTTGAATCTCAGCTGGTAACAGCTTAGAAACTTATTCCGTTACCATGTATTACTCATGGAATTCGAAAGTCAAATCAGGGTGACTTTTTTAACGAATGATCACATATTAAAGTCACTCTATTAACTAAAGTTTCTATCTTGTTCTATCTATCACGTGGAAGCAGGGGGAAGGTTGGCGCAGTGGTGACAGCACTCGCCTCCCACCAATGTAGCCCGGATTTAAATCCGCTACACCATATCTGGATTGAGTTTGTAGTTACATCTCTCCCTTGCTCCCTGACGTATTTCTCCGGGTATTCCGGTTTTTCCCTCTCAAAAACTAACATTTTCAAATTCCAATTCGATCTAGAACGCATGAACACGTTTTAACGAATTCTTAAGAACTCCTAAGTGCTTCATGGGCAAACAAATTACTGTCAAACCCGTTAATACAGACACTGAGGGGCTATAAAAAGTGTCCTTATTATAATTAATAGGGGGTCCGTATTAAGCGGGTTAAATTTAGAGAAAATGTAAGGGCTTTCTTTCCCCAGGGGTAAAGCAAACTGTCCCTAATAATGAGGTGTTCCTATAAAGCGGATGTCCTAAAAGCGGAGTTTCACTGTACAATTTACAATTTGCAATTTTTACAGATAAAACGTGCTTGTGATGGGAAAGTCTCCTGTGAGCTTCATGCTTCCAATGACGTTTACGGAAACCCTTGTCCTGTTTGGTCATCCAAGTACATCGAAGTCAAATACATGTGCAGTCCCTAACTAAATAAAAAAGGTACGTTTACTTGACAAATTTTTCTGAGAAGAAATCTCAGTCCTTATCCACAAGAAGTTTCCACTAGTTTACTTCCTGGTATAGAACTTCTACACTTCTGTTCTTTATGAATTCTGTATGGTATTAACCCTTTAAGCCCTAAGAGTGATCGGCATCAAATTTCTCTTTGTAATATTAATGCTTTGTAAAACAGAGTGTTCATGAGAATTAGGGACATGGTCGCACAAGATGAATTTTCTTGATGTTGCAACAAATGAGAATTCAAATTTTGATCTTAGGGCTTTTTAAGGGTTAATAAGGGTAAGGATAGGAACATGTTGGACACTGGTTCGAGGTATAAATTAACAGCGATTGTTTTTCATCTTTTCTACAGGACATTTGAGCAAGTCAGAATAAAATGGCGTCAAGAAATCAAAGCTGTCACATGCTTTTGTCTTAAAGTCAAGAGAATACCGGCCACTTGTCTGTAATAATTTTTTCTAGGTGAAGCTACTGACTTCGAGGTTCCTTTGAAGACATTCTTTTGCCCCGTCACGCAATAAAATATTGGCGAGTAATGCATAACGAGTCACGAGAAATTTCGCATAGCAGGCAAACTGACTTGGATAAACCGTTGACGACTTAATTTTCCTGTTGGACTACGGTCTGTTGACGGTAACCTAGCGGCGGACCCAGTTGTAAGTGGTGCAGGGCGCACCGTTTAGGACTCTTTTTCGAGATGGAATCTCATTAACATGAGCAAGAACATGTTTTATTTTTTCCAAGCTTGCGAGCGAGCGGAATCCTCCAAATCCTGCAATCTGATTGGTTCCGAGAGCGGGCGGTATTTTACGATTTTGCCCGCTAACCCTGGCGGAATCGTTGGCAGCTTCATTCACAAATTTGTTTGTTGTTTGTGAATGAGCAAAAACCGTCATTTTCAAACCATTTTTCCTTCTAAACTTGCGCTATTAGTAGCATTAGCTAGGGAAAAGTGAATTTTATTATTCAGACAAAAAATCTGAAGGGAGAATCAAGCAAGTAAGCCAGGAAAACCGCTAAAGTATTCAAAGCAAAACAGGTGGCTCGTGATGTCGCTTCACTAGCTTTATAACGCCCTGTAAATACTGCAATCTTGCTTTTATGCACCGTTTATTAGACATTTTTGCTCTGTTTGTAGTTCTGTTCTCCATTTTTTCTGTATGAATCTAAATTTTGCCGTTTTTTTATTGAATTTGCTTCGCTAGTTTTCTACTTATCAGAAAAGGTTGTTGTCAATGATTGCAGTTAGCTTTCGATCTTAAATAAACAACACGAATCACTTTACCAGCAGTCAATTATCGCCGTTTTCATTTCTCTGTTTGTACCTTGTTACTCAAATCGCGTCAATTCAAAACCTTAAAACTGGTATGTGTAATTAGCTCTTTTGTACAGTTTCCATCCCGCTCAATTGAACTAATCTTAAAGCAATTTTTGAATTATTCAGCCGAAGAAAATACTTGCTGTATTTTTTACCCTGGGGCTTTTAATATCAAGCTCGTCGATTCCTTGTTTGACACTCCGATTAGGAATTGTCTAGCAAGACACAAAAACCATTCCTTACTTTAAAAGAGAGCAGTAAGTGCCATAAAATTAATTACCGAGTTAAAAATCATGTTGTAATGTTTGGTACTGGTTGTGGTATCAATTTGGTTTAAGGATGGATTTGACTAACACCTTATGCATGGTGAATACATTTTTCTTTTTTGAGGGCGCTCACTGAATAGAGTTACGGAATCATCAAAATATTCCGTGAAATGGGGTTGAGGTACACAAAAACAACCAGCAAGCAAAAAAAGCCGACATTTTCGAGTTTCAAAAAAACCTCACTTTCAAAATGAGGCCAAGAGCAATATCTTTCACTTTATGAAATGAATTTTATTTGAAGGAGAACAGAAAATGATTGCTGCAATGTATGACAGATTATGGGCACCTAGGAGGATTTGGGCTATTTGTAACTTGGAGCTTCATTTGGCTTGTAACTAGAATGCTGAGATGTGGGGTTTTATGAAGCTAATCAAAGACGAAATGTCACTGTTGTGGTTAAATTTTGTCCTTGGTTTAAATCTTGTTTTCCTTTGTTCTAAACTCATTATCACCCCAAAACAAAGGAAAATAAACATTAAAACAAGGATAAAATTGAACGAAGACATCACTTTTGAATACCATTTAAAAACATAGCACCTTTATGGTATAGAACGATCATAATTATTGGGTGCCAATAAATGGTCGTGAAGTCTTTCCTAAAAGCAACCGAACTCTGCTGTACCTTAAATCACGATTCTTCATGGAATCCTTTGACTTGTAGTTTATTACTTTATAAAGGGACTTCATTGACATTCACTATCTAATTAAGTAACTACCCTAATACAATTTCTACTTATTCTCACTCGTGCGCAAACCTTTACAAAATACTAAAGCACCACCGTTCCTATTGACCCAATCTGTCCCATTTGAGACCGCCTTAAACAATCAATCACAATATCACTGATGATTTCATTTACAACGTCATTCATGTATTACTTCTGTTTCAGTGATTTTACAAAACAAGGTAAAGGGAGTTTACCTTGCGATGCGTCGATAATTGAGATACCATGTTCAATTGTTTATCCTTTCGGCAACGTAATCTTACAATTGCACATCCAAGGTAAGAGTGGGTCCACGGTTCCGTCTCTGGTTACTTATTTTGGTTATGGCTTCGTGCAGAAATTAAAAAAAAATCAATTAAAATAAACGAAATAAACATTAAGCATGCAAAACAATCATCGAGTACAAAAAAATTCTTTCACACAAGGAACGTCTTGAGTAAACGTAAGGTCTAAACTATCTAGTGACATGTTGAAATCTAGTAGAAGCTAGTGGTTAGAATATGATACGCCACCTAGCATACAACGCGTTCAACAGTTGACATTATTTTGTTAACCTGATCCATGAGTCGTTTTCTCCACTTATTCGAAGCTGCATCTACTGGTAGCAAGACCTAACCATTAAAATACTAGCAACTGCTTGACGCGAGTTTGTTTTGTGGCTGGAACACTAAAGTCGATCCAAAAGCATGCAGTTTTCTATTTTACAGAAGTCCTTTTGTGGATATATAACGTTCGTGTTAAGTTCCTTTTCTGCTAATCCTGATCAAATATTTGGGCTACAAGGTCCTCAAATACGCTTCCCTCCTCAGCTGATGTCCCATTTTGTAGCTTGTCCGATGTGTGGGAGTTGTACAAGAGGACTCGTGGCTGTGTAAATCCCTTCGTGCCGTCTGGTCCTGTCGGCTGGCGAATCACCTCCACTCTGTTGAAACAAAAATGAATCAATTTCGAATCAGTAACTTCAGTATCTTAATCAGTATCTTAATTCACACTTACTTAAATAACAACTGAAACATATTTTTAAAGTTACATGCATAATAAGTTAATACCTAACCGGAAAAAAATAAAACTAGTATGCTAGTAACAAACTAGAATCCGAGTACAAGGCTAGCAAACCACTAGGGTTAGCGACAACGCCCCGAAGCACTTGGAATTATCAATACTTTTTTAAATGTTGAAATTTAAGACAGACAGGGCATCCGCAGTTTCTCTTACGATCTCGCTAATGCAACTACAAATAAGTGTGACAACAATATTTTGTTCAACTTTGAAACAAATGTGGAAAAAAGACTCCAAAGAGAATGGAATAACAATGCTCCAAAGAAAGTCACGTGAGTAAATCGTGTCAACAAATTTCGTTTATTCCCCCGCTTTTCTGCAGATTGCCAAGAGGAACTTAGTCCTCCACAACAAGTACATCAATCTGTTGCTCCCGTATTCATTAGACGAAGTCAGGGGCGCCCGACGACCAGTATTCTGGGTTGCCATTGGTTCGAACCACGTAAGGAACCTAACAGCTCACGACATCAAAACTAACGTAAGACGTACTTGCTAAAGCTTCGCATTAAAATGGAAAGGTTTGACTGGGTTGATCGACGGTTGTCTGACGTTAAGATATAAGCATCTGGTCCCTGATTTTTTCTCTCCCACATCACGAATAGAACATCTTTTCAAAAACTATTACTGGTAAAAAAAGGTGCATCTGGGACCATGCACATCCATAATTTCGTAATCTCGTACCCAGATCTCTTGTCGGTATCCTCGCCCATATGAAGTCTGGGTAAGTCTTCGTCGAAAAGAGATCTGGGTAAGAGATTAGTCCAGGCAAACTTCCTGACGCGCTTGTGTGTTTTTCTTACCTGGGTCCAGGACTATCTGTAGCTTCGGAATATGTTCTGCGGATGAGCCTTTCAGGCCGCTGAGATTCGCTGCGAGAAAAAACGAAACAAACACTTACTGGAACGGTTTAAACAAATTGCTAATGGACGAATTCACTAGTGATGAGATAGTTTTTTCATGAGGACAGCTTAAATGAAGGACGCTTTTCTGCTTTCCGAGGGTACCAGCTTACTGAAGCGCTGGCTTCGAGTTGGAGATGAAATCTTTAGCACCCTCGATACCATTTGCTTTCCCATAATACTTCACTGATGATTTTCTTGAATTTTTTTCAACTCAAAACATTTGATACATTTTAAGTGTCTCCATGTTTGATTAGGGACAGAAGTAAAAAGATGGACAGCCACTATATATCTTGCACTAACCACATTTTCCTCAGGCTACAAGCACTCATTTTACGAGTCTTCTGATTCTGGACAACGACAAATTCAACTTCGTCTCCTGGCTGAAGTGGGGAAAAAGGATGATTTTAGAAAAATGTTTAACATTGGTTTAAGCTCATAAAAAGATATATGGCAAAAAGCTAAGAACCTAGATGTAACAATTAAAACAAAGAAGTAACTAATGAAATACATCAAATAATAAAATATCTAGCTGCAACATCAATAAAACAGCATGGAATATGGATAGGAACAAAAAAAAATACAATCAACATTACGTAAACCAAAATATGGTTACCTGTAGTTCCATATCACCCTCCACTTCACTCATGTGAAAGAAGAGATTCTTTCCTTCTTCGTTTTCATAAGCAATGAAACCGAACTGAGCAAAACAAAAACAAAACATAAGCAAATTCTCGCGAGTAATACTTTATTTCCATTACCTACGTTTTGAAGACTTCACTTAGCAACGTCTTACTAAGTTGATAAACCAAGTTCATGTTTTTCAAAATCACGTACTCGTAAATAATAATGCTGAAGGAAAACAAACCTGGCCTTTGACTGACTCAACACGTGCTCGCACGCGTTGACGTACGCTGACTATTTTCATGGCTCTCTCTTTCCCAGTGATTTTATCCACGCCCAGCTGAAAGCGGACCTAAAGTAATGTTAAATGGAAAAAAAGTTAACCTGTTATTTCTGTGCTCAACTAGTTAAAAAAGCGAAACGTAACTCTTGATCTCTGTTTAAAGGGGCTTTGTCATAAAGATATTGATCTCTTTGGTCAATTTTATGCTTAGTCAATACTTGATGCCTGGTTACCCATAAAGAAAAATTCTCCGGACGAGTTATGAAGACGATAGAACATCTTTTATCAGGGAGCCCGTATTTTTGGTAATTTTGGCAGGCACAGCATTTCAACATGTCCTTTGGCCTGGGGCAGTTCTGTACCCTGGAATGTCAATCTTATTCTCGTTGCGCGTGTCTCTGTTGTGAATTTCAGACCTCGTTTTACATTTTTTAGCCAGATAGTCTGGAGCCAATCCCCTTAAGCACTTAAAAAGCCAGTATGCCATCCCTGTAGACAAGCATGGATGCGACAGGTAGACGTTTTAGTTCTCTAAGAACAGGAATGACGTGCTCAAATTTACACGAACGGGTTATGATCCTACAATGTAGCTGCAAAGTTTTAAACATGCTGTAAAACGGACGAACAGTAGTAGAGTTTGCTAAAGAATAGTGCATTTATAACGTTTTACCGTATTAATTTGACATAAACTCAACTATAATAGAACTGACACGATATACAGCCAGGAATATAAAACTAAAGTTCACATAAATAAAAGTGATGTGATTGATATGCATACCTTATCGCCTGGCTGCAGGACTGTCTTTTTATCCACTAAACTTGTGATGCCATACTGAACAGAAAATGACAATTCATCATCCTTCTCTGTTTCCACGCCATTCTCCTCCTCACTATCTGGACCTTCAGATGTGATGCGCTCAATCAACCCAGCATACTCTATTTGCTGCAAAAGTAACATACAAGTATGTAATAAACTGGACTTGCACAGTACAAGTTCAATAATAAAAATTTGAATGCCTTCAGTTTTGACTGGACTGCTATGCTAACTTTACCAGCTTCAGTCTGAAATTCCACGACTTCCTAAATCCTAAAACATTATCCCTGTTAAGTCTATTTCAAATTTGAGTCACAACCCTCCAAGTTATGACCATTTTAATCACCATGGCACCTAGAATTTTGAAGCAGGTGACTTGATTTGTAAAAAAGTCTCCCTAAACCTAAAGAGTTTGTCGCCAAATGGCGACCAAGCAAAAACTTTAACCTGGAGGGTTGAAACGGCTTGGAAACTAAAATTCGATAGCATTTTGTTTTGAATAAGGGTATGGGCATGATTTTCAGTTGAACATGCTTAGCGAGCGTAAAAATCGCATCCAGTCTGAGGATTAATGAGAGAGGGAAAATTTTATATATTTAGGCATGACAAAATTCAAGGGAACATTGGTACTTAGAAATAACATCTCATAGGCATGGAAAAAATGGGTTCATGCCCTCGCAGCCCAAAATTGACTCAGCTAAACTTAGGTCCCAGATCTCTCGCCGGGTTGATAATTCATTCCCAGTTTTTGCTCCTCTGGTTTGGCATGCCGGGCATTTAAACCGGGCATGCGATAATGGTTTGGCATTCAGGGCGGAAAAACGTAATGAGCATGCGTGAACTTTTTTGCCCAGATCCCCTGGCCGGGTTTGAAAAAATGGCGGGATTTCAAATATTTTCTTGCCTCAAAATAAAATGTTTCCACTCATAACCTGGAAAGAACAGGAAATTTGTCTTCAAAAGTTGCAAGCTGTGGTTATAACCTTGTCGTTACTTAATTTTCTTGAAGAATACCTCATAGTAAAACGGACTTTAACGACATTAATTTCCTTGCGTTGTACTGGAAATGTGCATGCGTAGGTCCGATTTTTTTCAAGATGCATTCACAAAATGTGTTCATATAAGGAAGTTTCTGGATATATAAGGTCCGGAGCTCCACTGTGGACACAAAAACAACATATCTTTGGACAGTGATTTGCCCAAAAAAATTAACGCTTGCCCACAATGCGTTTGAAGTCACTGAACTTTGTCGCACTCGAGCTGTCATTTAAAACCCTCGCTCGATCGGACACTCGTAGTTTCGTAGATCACTAAAATATAAACAAAATCCTCAATGTAGAAGTTATTGCGTTGATATGTGGGCAGAAAAAAGGTCAATCTTTATCCAGTAAAATCTTCCCAAAAATCGGTTTCAAAGCAAATATAGTTTTTTAAACTTGCTCGTTTCGCGCAGATATATAAATTTTGCTTTGTGTTGTCAAGTTGAACACGCATAACATCTGTCAAAAACCTACAAGTAAGAAGGATTTTTCCTTCAACCAAAGTTAAAGTTACATTATTTCAAAAACTTGTTGCTGATAATGAAGAAATGAATTTTCTGTAAGAAAACAACCTACCTTAAGATCTTAAAAGCAAAAGATCAGTTGCAACTTGGCAGCCAAGCCATGATTCACCATTTAGCTATTTTCAATACGCTTAACTGGTCCATCAGTGCAAGGGTCTTCGTTTAAGCAAATTAAACTCAGCCGATCATTAGAAAATACAGAAGATTGCACATAAGGGTTTGTTTTGCTCGCCTCAGTCAAATCAAACTGCAGCAATTGTTTACGGGAAAAGAGTCAATTGTTTTGAAGTCACTGCCGGCAGTTGTCGTTCTCTACTTCACAGCGAGTGAAAAGGACAATTTGCGTACAGAAAGTTATTCTTATAAAGAACAGAAACTTTCACAGTGCACTGGAAAACAAAACTATGTACAAAACAAAACAAAACTCTGACTATTATTACTTGAGCAACAGAAAAGTGATCTTGAGTGAGCTTGCTGGCCTTCTATTTCCGAGAAAGTTTAATTTAATTAGGCGCACAAGTTTGTTCACTCTTATGCGTTATTACAGCAATATGGTTCTTTGACTGAAGACCAAGATAAATCTGGTTCTGCAAAGGTAATAAATCTGGGCATGTAAAAAAAGTAACCGTAATTACTAATAACAGAATACAAGCGGGTTTTCATTCAACCCGGCGAAATCAACTCACAAATTAATCGGATGCGCAATCAGAAAAATACTCGCCTCTTAAGAAATGTTCAAAACCTTTTATTCCACCTCAGACTGACGGAATGATCCGTTTTTCCTTTAACGTTGGTTGTTCTGAATCCAAAGTAATTTTCAAGCGACGAAAAAAAAGCAAACATTTCAAATAAAAATGCGTTACAGGGAGCAAACGTTCGCACCTCGTGCATTTCACTCAACTTCAGCAACAAACAAACCCAGTCAACACACAGAAAAAGCCCGCCTTGAGCCTGCGATAAGGGATGCGCAGAAGCTTGCGCAGAACGTTTTTCCGCCCTGAAGGTTTGGCATGCCCGGCATGCCAGGCAAGAAATTGGCATGCCCAGCGAGACTGATTTTGATGTTCGCTTCAGCATCATATCCTGAGAATCACATATAATCGCCAAATATATCTTAGGGAGCTTGAAGTTACAGGTTTCATGCCTGGCAATAAATGCAGATTATAACGAAAAGTCATGTTTGTCACAATGTGTGTCACGGGATCGACTGGCAAAACTGAAGACAGAACCCTGGATTTATAAATAAAAAGCACAACAAAACAACATTATTCATGCATAAAATAGAATACTTAACTTGCAATCAAAGATTAATCCTTTTATTTCAAACCGATACTGACATTTCTGGGTCCAGATTTAAATTTGATCGCGGAAAAGCGTCTTAAACAATAAGATAACAAATCTTCTCAGTATAAACTTATCCATGCTTAAGTTTTATCGCGTCGGAATGTTTCCCGGTCAACAGCATTAAAAGACTGGTAAAAATTAAGCTTACCAGGTCGTTCAAGTCAGTGCGAGAGTACGACGTTAATACTGCAAAGACGTTCTGATTTGGTGAATGATTTGGACTGCCTTCTCAGAGAGATTTTACTTAGTTTTTCAGTGCGCTTCTTGTCGGCTATGCGAATCTCGCAAACTGTTTTACTCCTTGCTGACGATAGTCCTTTGAGCAACGTCATCTGCGTCATCCGAAGATGCCCCGAGCACGCACGAAATCGGCCGAATTTCCGCAGAACTGTTTTCGGATGACGATGAATCTAGTTTGTTGTAGCGTGGCAGTTGTGGCGTCACGATGTCGTCATGTCTCTTCGCACTTGTTTGTCTTTTTTTTCTGCGGTGCATGGTTGAGATGTTGGTGAATGCTGGACAAGAAATGGATTCTGCGAGAGACTGTAAGTACAAATTTAGTATTAATTTGGTAAAGAAAAAGCCTGAATATCGAACAAATCCCGTGAATTAGCCTTTTGGCATTCAGTTTATCTTGCTGTTGAGCATGCCTAAGAACTCCGGCATAAGTGGTTGTCAACTCGTTCACTTCGGATTGTTTCTGTTTGTATGTCTTGTAATCTTCTTCTGCTGCTAAGAAGACTAGAGAAAACTTCAAAAATATAGAAACCAAAGCTAAAAAAGTCAGATCTAATTTTATAGCTCGAGTATAATTATCTTTGGCACCTACGGTCATATGTTTTCACTGTACTGGTAAAGTTACTTATTTTTGCTGCATAGTTTGACGTAATATATCAAACATGAGACGCAGTGTTTCATCACCAGATGAAACACCGAGAAGAGAGTTGAAAATACGACGCGCAGCGGAGTATTTTTGACGAACTTCGAGATGTTTCATCTGGTGATGAAACACTGTGTCGAATGTTTGATATTTCTTCTCAAACAAAATCACTTTTGAAGGAGAAATTAAGGATGCAAAAATGAGCAGTTTTTCATCTGATATCCAAACACTCATTAAACATTAATTTCCTTTGAATTTTCTTTATGAATTATTAATGAGTTTGAGAATGTTGTTTGAAAGACAATCAAACGGATATTACAATCACTTTAGGAGACAAAATAAAATATCCGTAAATCAAATGCCAAAATCAGATTTGGATTTCGCTTTAAAAAAATGAACGTGCTGCAAGTGTCAATGCAAAGTTGTAAACAACTCAATATAAGCAGTCTCTGAATGTGCGTTTAGGTCCACAAAACTAATTTTTCTTTTGGACATCTCATCCAAGCAAAGACTTAAGGCTTACATTGCTTGTCTTGTGTACTACAAAATGCTTTGCTACAGTAAGCCTCTGAGAGGCGATTCTGGTAAATTTATAGGACGCTAAAATGCAAATAATTCTAAGCTTAAACAACCTGGCTGGGTCCGTCTTGTGAATTACAAAATTTTCACGTTTGCTTGCTCTACTTTAAATGAACATGGTTTTTGAAATGATTTTGTACTATTTTAACCCGAAAATTATGACTGGGTTATAAAGCTTTTAAAACGGACGAAAACTAAGCTAATAAACATGTTCAATGTAAAAAAACTAAGATTTAGTCGCTTTTTCAACTTTGCTTTGTGGGCCGAAAAATTTAACAATGAGGCTTTTATTCGACATATTTTCTGAGAATTTTATCTGATCAATTTAATGTCACTAACATTGTTTTCGTATAGGAATTTTCCTAATTATATGAGCTTTTTAATAATTTTGATACTCTATAAACTTCTCATTTGATAGCTTCACTTTTTTATACACCGATTGAGAAACAAATTCGCTCTCGTTTATCCTATTTTATGACCTATTTATTAGAACTCTAGGTAACATACGAAATCATGTAACATACGAAATGATGTAACCTTTGATCCTAATTTATTTTTTCTTCGCAACCCCTAATCAGTTGACGGGCCGTGAGAGAATATCGCCACAAAAAGATGCGAAAAAGTTTTCGCTGAGTTTCCTTTACATATTCCGGCTTTATATGGGTCTACACCTTACCTGCTTAAAAATGAAACTGTTGTTCAATTAAGTGTCAGTCAAACTCGGTATAATCTTGACTTGCAAATCCAAATGCAAAGGTTTATTTCGCAGTAGAATTAAGAGCGTGTAAACATCATCGAACAACGCAATGTAAATTGGCTAATGTGAAACCACGTTTCTTTCACTTTATTTACGATGCATTTATCTCAATTGCACACTCTTGTGAAATTAGCCTCAGACAATTAGTTGCGACCTTTAACAGACTCAGCAAGCCAGTATGAAAATATGTTAAGAGAAGCTGAGCCCTACATGTTCTATTTCTTTTTTTCATATTGCCCTTGCATGTGTTAACATTCCACTTCTTTTTTGTTACAGGTAACTTCCAGACATGACGAGGAGATAATTACTTTTCAAGAGAGCAATTCTTTGATACTGTCAGTTATTACTGACTTTGAGTTAAAAACAAAGAACACAGACACTGGTAATGACACAAAAACATTAATCCCTGGCAAGCCTACAAAACAAGAAAGAGGAACTCAGACTCCTTATCAAAATGTGAAACAAGATAAAAACAGCTTTTCTAACGTAGGGAAAATTGCGTTAGAGAGATTTGTAATTGCAACGTTATATTCAAGCACATTGCATTGTCAAACATTATACACTTAATGTCAGATCCCGAGGGAAACAGTTAGTTTTGTTTTCCCAAGAGTCCTGATGTTTCCCGAGACGAAGTCGAGGGAAACATCAGGACTCGAGGGAAAACAAAACTAACTGGTTTCCCGAGGGACCTGACATTAAGTGTTTTGTTATATTTCTAGACTTTCACTTCAACAGCAACAAAAGAATAACCGGAGCGAACTAAAACAGTCGACTCGGTACTTATAACAACGCAAATTTAATTCTCAAAATCACTGAATGAATGATTTACAAACAAAAGTACTTTCCTCATATTATCTGCATCTTTTTCCTCCACTAGCTGCTGTTTTTCTTCTGGGAGCTTCTGGGATAACTTTAAAAATCGTTGCTTTTTAGCTTGAGGCTTCGTTTTTGTGTTGTTGTGTTTATTCACGAAAAAGAAAACTGGCTGGACCTGGCGGTGTTTTTCCCGCCTTCTGTCACACCACTTTCCACCATGCTTTGATCACGTGCTGCAATGTATCCCGAGCGGGATACATTGTTTAATGTATCACGATCAATCACGATCGGGATACATTTGATTTTAGTCAAGGCCACGTGACCAAGAATCAACCAATGGCAGTCCCTGTTTAGTTGAGTAAAAGTCTAGGAATATAGCAACATAATTTACTGAATAATGAACAGTCATTTTGGGGCTAATGGCTCAGTTTGTAATGAACTTTGAAAGATATTCTATAACCTTGTATTTTTAAAAGCTTTCATGGAACATAGATGCATTTTATTATACAATGAAAATAGTCTCTGTCTCTCTTTTTACTGATTTCAGTCAATTCCATTTTATTCGCAATGTGAAATGGGAATCCTATTAAAGACTCATTAAAAGACCGGGGGTGAGCAGTTTTTACAATCCCCCGACAGGTCATCTCCACGATGACGCTGTTTTATTACTACGGCAGAATCCCTCAGGGTTTTTCTTTCTTGTGAAAATTAGAGCTTTTGTTATTTAAACTTCGCTGGGACAACCAAATCTATGAAAATGAAAGGAATAGCAATGACGTCATCGTGTAACCGTACATCAAACGATAAGCACTGTGATCTGTTTAGTTTTTTTTTTTTTAGCCAGGCTTAAAATATCTGTAGATTCAAGGAATTATAACCTGTGCGTTGAGAGCATGCCAGAGACCGATTTTGGCATGCCCGGCATGACCCAGATTATGGCACGCCCGGCAAGCCAGAGAATTTGGCATGCCGGGCATGCCAGAAAATTTGGCATGCCCGGCATGCCGGAGATTTTGCTGGCTATGAGTTACTTATTACTAGAACCTAGGCTTCTCGCGGCATGGGTGAGAAGGTCACGGAACCTCAAATTATGCTTACAAGGCATGCGAAATTCTGTTGCATGCCAATTTCAATGCAAAACCACTCTGGGGCCACCCCCTCTTTTACCAGTGAGCAAATCATTGACGATAGGCATGGGAAAAATCCTTGCATGCTAACCAACATTGAAAACGTAGCAGAAATGTCCTCAGTTGCTGAGTCATGCCCTAGGGGAGGCTTTAAAATACAGAATTTCCAGACATGGATGAGGGAATTTTCCGTAAACAGCATGTGATCATGCCTGCTAGGACGTATTGCCTCCATATTGCCCCTTTTTACAGCTAGCTAGGCTCATTTTTAGGTTCCATGGCCTGAAATGACGATAAATTCATGCCCTAAATGTAAAAAGTCCAAAAACATCCTCGAAATTTTAGTTTCCAAGCCGTTTTGAGTCACCAAATTTATTGATGTGTCAAAGGGTTAAACAGCATCATACTCATACACTGCCCCATATTCAATTTCATTTTCTTGCTAAGAAGTTTTAAAGTCAAGTCTGTCCTAAATTGTCTTGCCTGAAGTTAACTAGTTAAAAACTGATGCCCTACATCTGTACATGGTGCACATAACTGCCTTCTTTTTTCTATTTCTTGCTTCCGAAGAACAACAAATACACATATTTACTGTCTACAGCTATGCAGACAAGTCTCAGTAACTTTGTTTTGTCATAAGCTGAAGTTCAGGGACTAGTTGTTAGAAAGGTGGATAATGCTATCTACTGGATAGCGCAAGTGGTTTTCCATTACACTTATCCACTGGATAGAAATTTATCCAACGTTCCAACAACCGAGGCCAGACCAGGAAAAGGTTTAGAAAAGCACTTTACTCACCTGTGGATCAGCCCTTCTTAGAGACCTGAGCACTCGTCCAATGTAAACTTCTGGTAGAATATCCTCCCGAACAATTGTCCCCTGCGGCAGCTTAACAACCCTTTCTGCACTGACTTTGCTATTTTTACATTTGATTGTATATTCCATCTCATCACCAAGTATCAGCTCGTTTGGATCACCATCATATTCACTGTAATGGAGGTGGAAATTTGACTGTGGAGATTTCTCAAGAGCTTTAGACCTTCCCACGGTTTTTTTTTTTTCAGCCTTTGACATGGATGAGTTAGTGAAAATCTGTCAACTCCACTATAAAGA
Source organism: Porites lutea (assembly GCF_958299795.1). NCBI lineage: Eukaryota > Metazoa > Cnidaria > Anthozoa > Scleractinia > Poritidae > Porites > Porites lutea. The sequence continues at coordinate 4,518,035 of NC_133204.1, forward strand.
GCGCAGATTAAATTAATAAAATTACCAAGTTTGAAGGTGATTTGTTCGAAACTAACAAAGATATAGCTTCTCAAAGTTGCAAAATTTTACAGACGTTTGTGTGGTGGGGGGCACAAACTTGCCCACCATTTAAATGTCAGTAAATTTTCTCAAAGCTATATAATATCTTTGCTCGTTTGAGACATATCACTTTCAAACTTAGCAGGGTTGTCATTAAGAGCTGGAGGTACTCAGAGAGTGGCCCCCGGCTACTTTTATTGGAAAATAGAACAAAAATCCCTAGCCGTTTGATTCCCCGCCTACTTGTTGTATTTACCTGGCAACTTGAAATCTTAGTGACAACCCTGAACTTAGCAATTTCACTCATTTTTGTCCATGTCAAAAGTTGAAAAAACCGTGAAAGGGTCTATTGAATTATTTAATGAGTCTATTTTAAGGCAGTTACCAAAAGTCAGACCCGGCTGGCCAGTTAAAAAACTTATAGTGACAACATGAAACAACACATAACTTACTGTCAATTAGAAATAATTTGTTTGCAATAAATTTTCTTCCAAACAGTAGACGTGTCCAGACCACTCCCTAAAACCCCAAAGATTTGCATTTTGGGGGTTGCTTAGAGGTTAACTACAGCTGTTGAAAAAATTACGGCTTACAAGACAGTAGAATAATTCTAAGGCACGTTTATATGCCAAATATTGTTTAATTTATTGACTTACAAAGTAGTTTTGGTTTCATTTATTAATCAATTAAATTATCTATTTATTTTTAGTGCACATCTGATACATACCTGTAGTGAAAAAACACTTCCTTGTCATGTTCTGATGTTTCCAAAAAGCCAAAGTTTTCCTTTAGTGTAGCAACAAATCCCTTAAAAAATTAACGTTGTCTGGCAGTCAATTGACATGATTGACAAATCAACTCTGTTAATGTTAATGAAACACATGGCCCCAAAACTCTAATGACAAAAACTTTTGAGTAGGATTTGTTAGCCACAATCATATTCACAATCATCATGTGCAAGGGTCTATTAAAAGAACATGACTTCTCTGTTAAATTACAGTAGCTGGTTGGTAGGAAAAAAAAAGAAAATTCATGTCATACTGGGGTTTTTCTTCAGTGAAAATATAACCCTTCAAGCCCCAGTATCCATAATATGCAAATTCTTCAGGCTGATCTCACAATCTTATTCCTTAAAGCAATAATTGATAGAATTTGAGAAGGATCAAAGCAGTTTTCCTTTGGTGATTACTTCATCAAAACTCCCAACCTTTCTTGAGGGTGTATGGTTAAAATAATTGTTTTGGACAAGATTGGAGTAGGTCACTCTCAGGAAATTGGGACCCATTGACTTGATTATAAATGGACGTGTTCTCATAAACATAACAAGCTAAATTACAGTAACTACAAGTAAGACACATTTTATCTCTGTTGATAAAATATTATTATCTTACCTTGTGTCTTACTTCACTGTTTCTCTTCACAACAGTCACATTCACAGCCTTCCTGAAACCAGTTCTTTGACTTTGAGACAGATTGAACTCCACCTTAGATACATTAAGAAAACAACATTTCATTCAAATTAATTTAGTGTATTCCTTAGGTACAGCTGTTAAACCACTACAATGCCAATGGAATTAGAATCCATGCTTAAGTCTTTATCTAGCTCTACTTAATTTATGCAGATTTAAAGTACTTCACTCACTTTGAACTCTCACGTATTTAGTTTCCAATTCTTTAGCTAACGGCATAATGAGGTCACCGAAACATCAGAACATTACCTAGTTAGTTTTTGCATGTTTATTTTTCTCTAAATCACTGTCAATAATTTTGTAAATAGTCATAGCTTATTACCATGTCTCCAAACTGTGTTGCCCCTCTCAAATCAAAGCTGTTGATTTCAAATGGCAGAGTTTCTCTTGCTCCATTGATGCAGCAACTGATTAGGCCAGACTCACTCTCTCTACAAAACAATTTGACAACACTTTTTTTGCAGTAGTGTTGGTAAAGTTATAGAACATGTATAATTATCAACTATTTAAGGAAGCATCAAGCTCTTAGCTACATTATTACAATCTGTAAAACAAAGTGTACTCTTAGCAAAAATTCGCTGGAAGTTTAAATTATTTGGCTTTAGCCAACAGAACAGGGAGACAACCTCAAATAATGGAAAAGGAAGGGGAAAAAAAGGAGAAAAGATGACAAAGACATTAAATGTGGCATTTACTCCACCCTGGTCAACTGAAATGTTTTTGTTTGGTAGCAAATTGAGGGGAAATGCGTTAGGAGAGGCACTGTCATTGTGGTTAAGGGACAGAACTTTTAAAGTGCCCATCACCTAAAATTTTTTATTTTCTTATCTGAAACTATACCTTATTAAAATAACTTGTGCGAAAAAATTTTGTGATTTGAACAAAACCCGATTTTTTTACAATTTTTTGAAAACGTTCAAATTTGCCACCATTTTACACACCATTCGTCTTAGTCTTCTCTCGGAGTATGACGTACTTTAAGGAACACGTGACCTTATCGACAGGAAAACATTAAGAGTTCTGATAGGTTTTTCTTTTTCAGAAAAACTTTCTTCTTACGAAGACATTGTGATTCAATCCTTACTTGAAATTTATCTTTTTTGTGTACAGCCGGTGAAGGCAAGGTAATGCGAGTTCCTTAATTTATGTCACATGACGTCATATGTGAGCTTGCTAGTTTGCATGATCAGCAGCGCGAGTGTACTGCAAAAATGTAGACTTCAAAAAATTGTAAAAAAATCGGCTTTTGTTCAAATCGCAAAATTTTTTCGCAGAAGTTATTTTAATAAGGTATAGTTTCAGAAAAGAAAATCAAAAATTTTAGGTGATGGACACTTTAAGGAGTGGTTAAAGCTGGTTCAAGTGGTTTTCATCAAATACATGTTATGTGTCTGATTTAGTAAAGCAAGATTACAGCTGTACTACAGAATATAACTCACCTATTGCTATCCTTTCTGGGACTGCGGCTGCTATAACATGGCTCTCGTTCAACATAACCTTTATATATTTGGGATGATACACTCTGTAAAAGAATATATTGAATTAAATTCATTCAAATTTAAGGGTACATGTCTTGGTATGTTACAGTATTGGCAGCAATCTTAAATGCAACTTTGTTTCAACTTACCTCCATCTGAATGGTCCCTTTGGGTACAACTCTTACTCTGATAGCATGCAGACGTTTAATAGCAGACATGTCCTAACAAACACAGCAAAATGCACTAAGTAGGTTGATAAATTGGGCACTTGTTCAAGTAATCATGGTTATTACATGAATGGAACACTTTTAAAATAAACACGTTTGTGCCACTATAGAAGAAAAACTCTAGATGTTAAGAAACATGCATAACCAACCTCTGAAATTGCAAATTCCACTTCATCACCAACTTGAATCTGGTGTGCCTATCAAGAGAGTTTAAAAATATTATGCAAAGACATTCACTTTTAACTTACAATTTTTATATTAAATACTTTACTGCAAATAACTGAACACTGACTCCAGGCATAAAAATAGGCCATTTTGTTAAACTTGGTCACATAAAACCCTTCATTACAACAAAAATATTAGTGAATTTGATGTAAAACAACCAGTAATGCACCTATCAATGTAAATCCCGTGGGGGGGGAGTGCGGGCAAGGGGAGGGGATTTGATGCCTGAGACTATCCCGCTGTCGGGCTTTTGATCATGTGAAGCGACCCCGGGGTCGGGACATTTGACTTTGACCGACAGAAGCCTGGTATTCCTGGTATCAATTCAGAAGCGGTTACCAGGTCCGTTCCTCGAGGCTTTCTGAACGTCACGCTGTTGGAGAAAGGTATGAAGTTTTCATTTGTTTTAATCGCCATAATCCGATACTTTAAACTGTCTATAATGTCTATTGTAAGAAAGTTTTTATCTTCAAGTTCCCATCTGATTGTAAAACTCGATTGAAATCGAATTCCACCATGAAAGTCAGAGGATTTTTTTCGAGTCACTGATCCGACATGTTGACCAGATGTTATAAAGCATTTTACGTTTCATTAATATTATTATAGCAAGGTCAGTCTTCCTTGAGTGATTTTGTTGTTCAAAATAAGAAATGCTAGTGGAGAGAGAAAATACTTAATTACAGCAAGTAACTTAACGGAGCTTACGTTAACCTTAAATAAAAGTAGTAAGATTGTACTTTTGAAATGTTTCTTTATTCGTTTTATATAGTATTATAGTATTGTTTGTTTAGATTTTTTCCCCTGGGGTGGGGTCTCTTTTGACACTTTTGATTGATCTTTCGTTTCCCACCCTGGGGAATTTGATCAAAAAATTTTAAAATTTGTCAAATCCCCACCCCTTGCCCGCACTCCCCCCCCACGGGGTTTACATTGATAGGTGCATAAGATTACATAGAAATTTTAACGATTTCAAATTAGGAAGACTTTCTTGGGAAAACAATTATTATTCTGGCAATAATGTAGGTCATGGGAGAGACAAACATTGCATAGACTCACAGTTAAATATGCAGTGTAGGTCTTGTCAGAGGAAAAAACACTTACACCTTAGACTGGGTTTGAAAATGTTAACGCCACTAAGCAAAATTAATACCACGCCCTATAATTACCTGCGGTCACAAGTACAAACCCACAACACTCATTACTGATATCCAAAATACTTGCGGAGCCCCATAGTTAATAAACATAAATATAAATCCATACTACAATTCAACAGTCAGTCGCAAAAATTAATATTAGTATAAGAGCTTGTCTCTTACGGAGTCAAGAAGTTCACTGTAGTGGAAGAACATCCGAGCATCTCTGTCACAGCATTTTATAAAACCAAATCCTTCCTTTAATGACACCACAACACCCTAGGAATACACACATCCAACATGTGGTCAATAGTATAGAAATAGTAAGAAATCTTGGACCATTACCTGTAAATCGATGGAAAATTTAATAATTACGGACTTAATTAACTTTTAAGTAAGTACCATTTCTCTAATTTCTCCTTCATCTGCTTCTGCTACATCAACCAAGCTGATATTTGCAGCTCTTTTAAGTGAGTCGCGGCGATCTAAATAATAAGACAGAAAAAAAAATTGTCAGAGAACCCATAATGTACAATAGCTAGACATTTACTGGCAAAAAATGTATCATTTTTAACCACAAACTAATGAATCAACAAAGTGATACAACAGTTACTGAAGACTAATCCAGCAGCTACTGAGTCTGATGTGCAAAAACCAACTTCATATTATGTTAAAAAAAAATACCACCCATGGGCGCTTAAGAGGTAAGAAGGGCTAGTGCGAAGCTAAAAAACAAAAGCATAAGTATAGATTCAACATTTTCCCAAACTATGGCTAATCACCCAAACGGCAATAATAACATTGCTTAAAATAGCTATTTTGATTGAGACATGGGTCCCAGGAGTTTATAACCCACCTACTGCAATATTGAATTCCACCAAGTCTCCAGCCCTCAAGGAAAAGTCTCCTTGCAAGTCTCTCTCAGAGAAAACAATCTCCTCCTCGATATCTTCATTATCAGGCAGAGTGTAGACAATTTTTCCATGTAATGGATCATGCTGCCTCTTTGCGGCAGATTTACTCAAGGGCCGGTCCACAGTTCCCTGATATCTAACACTGCTGACATCTTCAAATTTCACTGTGCCTTCAGGTAACTTTTCCACACGTACAGCAACTTCCTTACCCTGCAAGACAGTTAATGTTATTTTTGACAAGAGCCACTTTTTAAATTTTTATAGATATTTTTGGGGGACAGTGTAAAATAAAACAATCTGTAATTCAATTGATGTTCACCTTTTGTTGAATAAATAGATAATGATGATGAACACAATTCATAAAGACAGAGATGAAAATAATCACTGGACAATAACTGACTACAACTGACTCATAAACGAGTTAATCATAACAGCAGTTGCACATGACATCCAAAAAAAGCTAACACCAGGAATTATCATTTTTGGTTGCAGTGAATAGCCAGCAGTAATCAGTCTACCTGTGAGTCCTTCACCTACAATGCAATATTTTCATTTAAGACGCATAAGGCTTCCTTGATTGAATCCAACCACATTTTTGTTTTGTTTGACAAAAATGGAGTCAAAATTATTTGCAGTTCTTATAGAAATGTTCTCCTCATTGAATATTGTTTTTTATTACTGATTGCATTAATTTTACTTGAGCACATTTTATTTACATGTATAATATAAAGAGATAATTTGCTTTGATAATTATTATTAGATTAATTCTAATACATGTACGTTTCTGTCACATACATTTCTTGTTTGTATTCCAAACTCAACATCATCTCCCAACATGAGTTCATTAACATTTCCACTGAATTCACTGTAATGGAAAAAAATCTGCAAGAAACAAAAAAACATTAATCCTGTTTTGGATCATGCTATTAAAGTCAAAAAACATCTTTTATTAGAACAAAATACCAAAGAAATAGAAAGGACATTAGCATCATCAAATTAAACATCTCTGACTTTCACAAAGTCATCATTCCGTCGACTTAGTCCATGGAAACACTAAAAAAAACGCTCATTTATATACTAATATTATTAATCAATGGAAACACTAAAAAAAAAGCTCATTTATATACTTATATTATCAATCAAAGCTGTTCTCTGTACAACTAATTTGATGCTTGAAAATAGGCTGAAATTGATGTCTATGTCATAGTTAATTTTTTATCTCAGGTACAGCTGTAATTATTTTTGTTTTTCTTTTGTTTTTGGGTATGGTAGTGTAGGCTAATGAAGTTAAAATAAAATAAAAACAAAAACTACTTGAGATAAAAAACTACAACACATCTACAAATCATATTCGGTGTACTGTAGCACTGGGAACATCCACATGCTCTCAACTGAAGATTTTTTTTTATCTTCAAGAAGGTTATTACAACACAAAGTTACTACTAAAGTGTCTGCATCAGCGAGGTTAACTTTCTACATGTATGAGAATCTGTTCCTCGGGCAAGAAACAAGTGTCTGTTGTCCACATAAATGGGTGTCCATATTAAATGGGTTTAATTTAGAAAAAATGTAACAGCTTTCCCCAGGGACAAAAAAATTCTCTGTAATAACGAGGTGTCCCTACAGCAGAGTTTGACTGTATTTATTGAAAATTGGATTGACTTTCACGAATCTCACCTCACTGACTTTGTCTGCCCTCTCAATAAATCCAAATGACTCTTTCATTGATGAAACAACTCCCTTTCAAAAGAAAAAAACATCAATGAGACAGGACTAAAGATAACACAGCAACTGATGAATATCCACACATACAAAACTAGATTTGAGGAATGTCAAACATTAATAAATTAGTTAAAGTTTCCAACTTTAAAGCAAGGCTTAAAATTTAAATTATTCTTTAAGTTAAGAACAATAAGCTCATTAAAAAGCATAAAATCTAGTGCATCATAAAAACTTTTCAGCTTTAATAATCATGAAAGATCTAAAAACAATAAATGCACAAAGTTGTACTGAATGGAGAGTGATTCCTACAATTTAAGATCCTTTCCTGTCCCTAAAACAAAGTGCACGAGCCTTAAGGACAAGCCCTTTGCTCATGTCGGCCCCTCACTATGGGACACTCTTCCTTTAGGGATGGAAAACTTATGGGGGCGGGCAGGCGAAGTACAAAAAAACTATTTGCGCAAGGGAAAATTAAATGAAAAAAAAATTCATGCACGCCAATTAATCAAAAAAAAATACTCATTCTACAGCCTAAAAAAATTCTTACAAGGAATTTGATGACAAAAAAAATTCCTGTGGCTCGAAAATTCTCCCCCACCCCCCCATAACTTTTCTAATGGTCCATCCCTTAGCTAACATTAAGTATCCAGGCTGTTCAGGGTTTTAAGCAGGTTCTACAGACTTTTGTTAATTAGTTTCTACAGTGAATGCAGTGTTTTATTTTCATTTTCTATGAGTATAATGTTTGTCATGTGTTAGTGTTTGTCAGCTTTTATTAGTGCTTTAGAATAATAATTACGTATATAGTTTTAGCACTGACTAAATAAAGTATCTTTAAAAAAAATTTAGTTACATTTCTGTAAAAGTATTTCTTCTACTTGTTCAGGATTACCAGACAGGGTTTTTTTCCGACCCCTGAGTCATACAAATGTACTGGTCTGTGCATGTACAGTATATTTTGTGGCACTCTACTCACATGTTACTTGTATCATTTATTATTTTTTTCTTTGTTTACCTGGCACTTCTCAGTTTCTGCTGCTTCCAAAAGGGCTAACTCACGAGCTCTGACAACCCCTGTTCTATTATAACACAGAAAATGTTAGAGTACTCCTCAATCAGATACCATTTTCAGAAAAACCTAAATACCAACTGCAAGTATTAACAGCACTGTTTTAAAAAATCTAAACTTGCTTCACTGATGCATTTTCAAGACGCATTTTTCCTACAGTAGATGTGCATCTTTTCCTAAGGTTTCAGGAAAATTATCTGTAAGCAACCAAAGATGAAAGAAAAGAAAGAAAAGAAAAACATTCCAGCACAGCAAGCTTTTAAACACAACTATAAGAGTATGAGTACAGTTCACTTTTGTTTGAGCTGTATGAACAAACTTTTGGTAGGCAGATGGTACACAAGCCTGCACAGACTACATCCGCGATGCAGGCTAAAGGTACAGAGTCAACCTTAACGTTTAACCCTTTCAACTCTCACATTTCTCACATACTGTTCCCCATGCGATCTCTACGGTTCTCATGAAAAGAACTTATTGCTTGACAAAACCTGACAAAACTAATTTTATCATTACCTCTTGTCTGTAGCTACATAAAATTCAACTTTATCTCCCTTGTGCAGGGGAGTACCAGAAGTACAAACATCACTTGGGGAGAATGATAGATAGAAATATTCCTGAAAAAAGAAAATTGTACTTTAAATGACTTGTAATCAACATCGTGATAAACAAAATAAAGCCTTTGTAGCACAACCAACAATCAGTCAATTTGACAGCATTGCAATACAATGTACATTTTTATTATTCCCAAGTAGCTGGTATCATATACTTTGAGAAGTAATTTGAATGTAGGACTCAAAATGGTGTCATTGTGGGCATACAGTGGCAATTCTTTTTTTTTTGCTACATTGCATCCTTTCCGAGTAAAACACATTTTGAATTCAGTAGGTGCAATCAAGGCAAAGAGGGCTAATTAACGTAACCATGAAAGAAAAGTAGTATTGCCGCCATTTTGGAATAAGGTGTACGTGTATGTATACAGAGGAGACTGCGCTACTGGACGTCTCAAAAAACTTATCTAACAAAAATTATGCTAATTTCTGATAGTCAGAAAGATGCCAAACCCATTAAGCAGCCATTTGCTGTGATTCCAAATACAATTTTCAGACTTACACAGAAATGTAAGTTCCTAGTGATTCTACTTACCCCATTTCTCTCATAGCTGACTCGACCCATTTCAGGATCAATAAATCCATTTGAAGGCTGTAATTAAAAGAAACAAATAAAGAAAAAAACAAACACAAAGAATACAGTATATTCCACGAGCAAGAAAGGTAAAAGTTTATGGCAAAATAAAAATTGTCTTTTATTCACTTAATATCAACTATGTGATATAGTGAAGCAAAATATTTATATAATCACATAATATCATACTCACAGATTTAACAGGGTTCTTATATGATAGTTTAGGTTCAGCATCTATGATTCCAACCACTTTGTCTTCACTTCGAATCTAAATCCAAACAACACATATGATGATGATGAATGGATACAAAGGAAAATGAAAGCCATTAACCATTACACTGCATGGTACACAAAGCGAGCAGAACCTACTTTTGACTTTTTGAGCAAAGGAGCTGAAAAGGAGGCACTCCCTAAATAAACCATTTTACAGTTATAAGTGAAAAAAAGGCTGGAGTTGATCTTTTTTTGATACAAACCCTCACACTCTATTATTTAAATAATGTTGTTCTTATGCTGACTAGTATTTTCTATGCACAATTTCCATAAGAAAAAGAAAGAGGTTTGGATTCAAAAAAGGTCAACCTTAGCCTCATGTCCAGTCAAAGGCTAGGATACTATGCCCACAACTGTAAAATGGTCCATTGCATCAAACCTTTTGAATTCCAAGGTTCTAGATTAGTCAATCTTGCTCTTTCTCATTAAAACTAGTTTTCTGAGTGCCAACAGCAGTTATTGCTAAATCAATGGTCATAACTGTGCTCGCTTTACCAAGCACACTGCTGTATATCAGGCCTGGGTTCAAAACTTTATTCCAGCAATGAGTAGCTCATACTCAGCTAAGATTTTACTTGATTCATGCAGAGTCTTTCAAAGAGTGGGCCGGAATCAAACAAGTGAAGGAAAGGCTCTGCTGGCAGGCTGTGTGGAGCATTACAAAACTAGTAAAAATAGATGCCAAACATTCTGACCAAAAGGGGTGATATGGGCAATTTCCAAGAGAATGTTGTTAGCTATAACGATTTTATTTCAAAAATTACTCTTTTAATCTGTCAATTATAAAGTCAAAAGTGAAGACATGTAAAATATTTCTTACTTCTAATCTTGCATCAGATCGGGAAAATACTACAGAGTGACATTTTCTTCAGCATGCAACATAAAATTAAATTCATTTCTAAAATTTTTGAACTCCTGAACTTTTAGGAGTGAAATATTTTCATGCATGTTTTAACTAAAGGAAAAGAGCTGTAAATAATTATTAGTTGATACCAGTGACATACCTCGAAGGACACAGATCCCACTTCAAGCCTCACCACACGACAGGCAATTGGTTTGCCTGTTCTTTGATCTGAAGAAATCTCAAACTCCATTTCATCTAACAAAGTCAAACAGCAGAAAAAGGCTCATTACAAATGTACATAACTATTCTTTCAATATTATTTTTTTCAGTTCAAAGACGGTATTAAAACCCCAGTTTAAGAAAAAAATAGAGCCAAAGAGCCACAGGGAAGTGCAGAGAAGAGTACACTCAGTATAAGCGCTACAGCCCTGACCGATGGGCTGTTTTAGGGTGAAGACAAAAATTTATTTCAATGCTATATATGTAGATATAAACAACCTTCCAAAAGTTCAGGTAAGACTAGACTACATTATTATGTGAAGCAAACAAAACATAAATGTCCTAACCTCCAATATTCAGGTCCTCAGGGTCTTCATTAATTTGACTATAATGGAAGAAAATCCGCAGGTCTCTCTCACAACACTGAATAAAGCCATATGTGGGCTGCAACAATGAACCAACAAAATTAGTTAATGGAGTAGCATATACATTGTACAGTGCAATGCAAGAGTGCTGTCCAATAGCCCCAGGCAAGGGCAGCAAGCCGTCAGACTGGAATGTTTAGATTAAAAGCTTTGCAAAGGGCAAGCAACATTTGTGTAATAAAGTAATTAATAATAAGGGGGGTTGGTAGGTCTGTGCAACTGTTCCGGGCTACATGCAGCAAACATCAGCTAAAGGGCAAGCAATTTTTTAAATTTAATCTAGCCCTAAGCAAAGGATTGTGAATAAATGTACACTCCCAATATCCATGGCATAGTTGACCTGACAATTACCTCACACACAAATTCTCACAGCCAGCAATTTTGCTGGCAGCCTAAAAATATGTTGGTGATTTTCTTAACACTTAATTTCAACACTGATTTTAACAACATAACAAAGGGCTCCACTGTACAAGTACAGTGAACGTATGTTGTGGTTAAACTTATCACCAACAGATGAGCTTGGGCACTGGTGCCTACAAAGTTGGTGGAGCCGGGCAATGCTCTAGCACAAGGAAGGAGGTATAAACCATGGCAACCCTGCGAGGGGCCCCCACCAGGCACTGTCACAATGAACTGGTCAGTGGAATCCTTACCAACCAATATGTTTTTTTCCCTCACCTGGCCCTGAACTAAAGAGGGAGGGAGGGCTGGAAAAAAACACTGCACAAAAATTGGCAAGCAAGCAACAAGGCTCTAGCGCACACACTTTGCGAAGAACTGCAAGCAAGCAATTGCTTATACAAGTCACAAGGTGCCCCTGCTAAAAGCATCGGGCTGGCCACCCCCAGCACTGTTGGGAAAACTGCTGACCAGCATTGCTGTGAGGTTGACTTTGCCTAAAGTACATTTAGCCACATTTAAATTATTTTTATTCTTTTTTTGTTTCAAACATTGAATCAATAGCAAACTAAAACATGAGTACATGTACATAGTATGCAAGAGAATACTTAGTTCTCTGACAACGTTATCAAAAATGTACATGTGGTGACATTTCTTACCAAGAGTTTCTCTACTACACCAGTTTCTCTGGATCTGAGGGTAAAAGTAACACACAAAGTAAATCTTGACAATAACATCTGCTTAGAAAAACAGAGGTTGGATGCCTGAGACATCCAGAAACTTGTACTACTAGTGGCCAGCTTTCAGATAAAGACTACCATCGGGGCAGCACTAGCAGGCACCCATCACACTCATAAACAGTGGTAATAGTGAAGAAAGAAAGAAGATGATTGTCTATGAGAAGAAGACCCCTGCAAGCACACTCAAGGGAAAAAACACTGACGGTCATGAAACACACACTGAAAGTTGCTAAATGCTACAGTACACTTTGGTCCAAGGGCACATGAAAGCATGGCACAAGACTAAAGCTACTTGTGGTTAACTCTTTTAAACTGTATTTAATCACACTATGCACATTATTATGTTCAAAGTATAACTATACTGTACAAGTATATAAATGTTCTGTAGATATAGGAAAAACACATAGGGGAATCTACATGAAGATGTATCAGAACCTCTCACGTGCTTGAATCCTGACAATGATATAACATTATAAAACCTACAGAAAACTTTAAGAGCAAACATTGTTTCAAAAAAGCTAACCCCCTCCCCCCCCCCTCTTCCACCCCCCCCAAAAAAACTGCATAATGTACAGTGTTTTCAGCTTAGGCATACATCTAGGATAAAAACTTACCCAGAATGACTGGAGAAAGAATTTCCATCATAGGAAAATGCTCTTCCTCTGTTATGATTGCCAATGTAATAATCACGCCCACTTAAGTCGTATGGACTTGTCCTTGTGCGATCTCGACGATCAGAACCCTGCAACAACAGTACATATATCTTACTCTTATTCAGGATGCTTACCTGAAGCTAACTACCCTTTTAAGTTTGGGAGGTTCCTGATCTTAATAATTTTGTTCTCAAGCTTCAAAAAATTACACTGGGCCAGGATGAGTGTTGAAACTCTTAAACTTCAACTTCTCAACCTTATTGGAATAAATAATTAATAATTACAAATGTACAAGACAAAGAGACTGGTCCACAAGGAACATCTGCTAATCTGGGCCAAACAGCCACACACACACACAGACACAAATGTAAATTACAATGAGAATAATCAATATAAATTTACTAAAATTACTAAAGGAGACCTAACTACTTAGAGAAATTTGGTAGTTTGCATAAGAGAAGACACATTACAAGTTCAGTTTCAGTAAGTTTGAATGAAGCAACTAACGTCAGTTCTATTTATACGTTTTCAGAGCAGATGTAATTTGGAAAATATCAGTACAGTCATCATGTTTCTTAAGATGTGGATTTTGCTCTAATCAAACATATCAACCTCTCAACAGCAGCCACCTTGGGAACAGAAGAAAATGGCCATTGTGGAGAGGTTTAAATAAGAGTCAACAAATGGACTGTCTAGAGAGATAAATGTAGCAACAAAAGTAGTTTCAAATAACCCGGGATAGGCAGTCTGCAGGGCAAGAATGTTTTTTATTACAAGTTGCCCAAAGGGCAAGAAACCTTTCTTGAGGGAAAGTTTAATGCTGGTGAAAATAGGCCTGTTCTGAGCTACTAAAAATAATGTCAGCACAGCTTGACCAAAGGACAAGAATTCTTTAAATTATCTCTGTCCCCTTGTCTGTTTTCAATATTCTGAAGTTTTTAAATTTTATTAATTTATCTGTGGTAGATACTGGTACATACGTGTATTTGTATGTGTCTATTTCAGGCTCACAAAATGTTGTGTTAAAATAAAGATGATTGATTGACTAATTGATGTCATTTACCTACAGTAAACAAAATGCATATGCTAGTTATTTTCCATGATCTTTATGAAATCACCATGTACAGGTAACTTGAAGCTTACCTTCCAAGTATCTGTTGCCATCTCCAGAAATATTTAACACAGTTTGCAAAATGAAAAACAATACAAATCCTTTGATATCTCTTTTTAAAACGGCTTTTCTAAACAACAAATTCTAATAATACAAAAACGCTTTGAGAACATTAATTTGGGCCTGAAACTCCAGTCACCAATTTTTCCTGAAGAATAAAAAGACAAAGCAGGAGCTTAATAAAATAGTATCATATGGAAAAAGTTATAATTTTGAGATTATTAACATTCTCAACATTAAAAAATTCACTCCTTATTCTGCATTGATATTAAAGTCCCCCTTGCCTGATAACAAAGTTGCATACAGCACTTTTTTTTCTTCAAAAAGCACCCTCCCTCAAATAAGCATGTAGACAGGGCTGAAAATAAGTCCTGTCCAGTCATCAGGGACAAGTAGATTTTCTTGCTGGGCATGTTACTTTTAAAATTCACATGCCCAAAGGGCAAGGGCCTAAGCATGTCATCTTCTAACCTAATCATTAACCCTTTGAATGACAGGGACGTATATATATCATATATGTCCTCAAAGGTATGTTTCTGCTACTAAGGACGTTTCGGTTGCTCAGCGTTTTTGTCTGTGGTTGTTTGAAAGGGTCTGAGAAGAAATAATGTTAAGTGCTGACCTGAATGTTTTTTAAGGAAGTTATCAACAGTTATGTTGTGTTGTGACGTAATATTAAAGTAGCTGACATGATAGTTGTGAGTACCTTGCCAGATCACTTACATTTTTACTGTATTTACTAGTTTAAGGCAAGATATACAACTAAACAAAGTTATAAAGTTCTTACATTGCCAAAAATACATTTTTGTGAAAAAATCCAATATGGTTGCCGGTTGCTAAGGTGTGTTTGGGTTGGCATTCAAAGGGTTAAATACGACGAGGAAGAAGTGGCCCTGGGCAAGAAAAATGTAAGAGCTGCTTGCTCAAATTCAAGTTTTTTAGCCCTGTGAAGAGAAAAGAAAAGTTGCCCCACTACCTTCAGCTATGTATGAAACAAAGCCTTCTTTCACTCTGACCCCGCTTTAATCATATTATAATAGACATCGAAAGGTAGTGAAAGATATTAAATATTGGCTTACCAGAAGACAACTAACTAAAAAAAGCCTTTGCAGTCAAGCTTGGGTATGAACAACGAATTTCACAGAATTTGAGGCAAGGAAGGCCACTACAGATGAGTTTGCATCTCAGGGATGAAGTATATAAAATCATCATCTTGTTTTTATTAGGTTCCGGAACTTCCTGGTTAAAGAAAAACAAAAGATTTGATGAGTATTAATAGAAGTGATTTTTTTTAACGTTGTCACAGAAGTGAATATAGTCTTTTTGTTGCAATAAATATAAACACAATTTTTGACCTTAAGGCAACAATTGATCTGCAAGTAAACACAAGAAAAGACAAATAATTAGAGATTAAAAGTTTGGAGAGTGTAATTAAAATAGGTAATAATAATTGTGTCCTTGAAGGAGTTAACAACATGTCACCGCTCCGACACAAGCTAAAGATACATGTTCTCTAACCTCACTATTTGAAAGCGCTCAAATGAAACAAGAAGCTTTAAAATCATATTGTCAACGATGCCAGTTGACTTTGTAATCTTATAATCTTTTCAGAAAACAATGGCCAAAGACAAAACGTTCCAGACACATACCAGTTAGTGCAGACATTGTCAAAACGCCGTGTGGCACAAAGCACTTTTTCAGCAATTATTAATATTAAGCAAACTTGTCCCATCAAGATTAACTCTATTAAGAAGGAATTGTTTGAGAAAACTCTCACCAGAATAGCTGAATTTCTAGACGATGGCAAACTGACAAAAGATTAGCCAAGAAAAAGCTCTTCGCCGACATGTATTTCCAGTGAACGTCGGTAATTTTGTTGTTGCCGAAAGATGGAAAAATAAGCTTATATTAAGTCTTATATTGTCGCTCTTTTTGTGAGAATCGAATGCTCTTACTTTGACGAAGAAAACAACTAAAAGAGTAACCTATGTAATAATCCTCAATTAGAAAGTGATTCTACCAACCTTCGGAAGGAATATCGCGTACAAGGCGACTGATTCCTCCCCGTTCGACAGGTCCTACATGCAGCCATCTTGGATCTTCTTTACCATAACAGTGATCATGTGACCGCTGAGCCACATGTGCCCCCCTCAAGAAGGGCGGAATAATGATTGACGGATGGCTTTGCGAATGGTTGCCCACAGGGCGGATAAATGTTATCCGCATCCATCTACGCGCGGGTAAGTGCGCGAGGTACTTTGAATTTTTGCAAATGAGTATTCAGTTCTGATGATTATTTAAAAATAAGATTAAAAAGTGTGCGTACATGACAGGGCTTCTTGCCTTTATTGTTTCAAACACCCGAGCATTCATAGCTGTGGACCTGTGTACGAGTACTTCATTTCCTTTCTTCACTCCCACACACTTGCCGGCCGGGTATTTTCATTTTCACGTCCGATTTTGTGAGTTCCCACGTGATTCGTCAGACCTTCCGAGGCGCCCTAAGCCTCTGTTTCAAAGAGAGGCTAAGTGCAAAGATTCATGCAATAGATGCATAGCCAATGCATAGCTTCGTTTTAAAATTGAGAGTTTTTGGAACTCGGAAATGGCCTGATATCTTGCAATCTGAAACAAGGCAATCTGTGGTCCTTACACTTTCTTACAGTAGGAAAACGCCAAAAGCCGGACAAATTCGCTGGGTTCAAGTTACAGCTGTGCAGGTGTGAACCTTTACTCTATAAATCAAAACCACCCTCAGCTGCACCTGCAAAACGAGGCTAAAATCTAGAAAAATGTGTCTAATCTCCACAAAATAAATGAACGCCTTCTGCGCTTTGCATTCCTTTCTAGTTCTTCCCTTTACCACGCTCCTGCATTCGATGTATGCATAACCTTAGTGGGCGCTAGAAGTAGCTTGTGTACGGCCGCCCCTCCCCTCAGAAAAACGCTTGCCTGTTCACAGACCCTCTATTTCCTCTTCATCAGTCTGTCAAGCGCGCGTGATAAAAAATGAAAAACCGAGGGGGATTTAGTGACCGCCAGCGCAAAGGGTAGTTCTTTCTCGCGCTCCGCGCTCGCCGATATTTTCGAACAGAACGGAAAGAAAAATAAACCAACGGCTGTGTACAGGCTAGAAAAACGCTTGAAGTCAATAGAGGGGACCATTTTTCCTTTTTCACCAGCTTGACGAGCACTCCGTTTTGCTTCAGGAAAACAAACAATGTACACAAACTTCACTTCTTTAAGAAACAATCAGCTTTATATAGTTTATTTCCATGATTCAAGTAAATGTATTTCTTAGCCTGCCGAGCAAGCTCTCCATTTTCAGTAGAGAGCGAAGCAAGCCGTGAGAAAACATACTCGCGTCACCTTTACTATGCATTTCTCAAAAACGTGTAATTTGTATAGGTAACAGCATGATTTGCAGTGATATTTGGCATAAATACCATGAGTGATATTTCGAAATTGTTATCGGCGAGTGAAATTTGAGACAATTTTGAAATATCACAAGTGGTATTTATGCCAAATATCATGCACAAATCATGCTATTATTTGTTTATACTACTACCCACAAAAGGTTTGTAATTTTCACATGTAGGTATTTCAAATTAAGCTGAAATACCACTGCTCTAAGCCAATCAAATTGCAGAAATTTCTCATGTAGTGGTATAACGGCCAGAATAATTTTTTTCGAGTTGATTAATGAAATACAACAGAATCTCTCCTTATTTTGTCTTGAACATCAAACAACAAAAACTCTCACCTTGGACAATAAAATAAATTATTCAAAGTTAACCAGAGTTCAATGAAAACAGATCTTGGAATTGGCATTCTATAAACAAGACTACAACAAAAAATTAAGGGTGTTCTTATAATATTCTGTGCATAAAATATTTTTGTCATAAGGGACTTCTGGTTTTTTTTTTGAGAAATACAAGCCAGTTAGAGAGAAGCCTTCTGTGTAGATACAGACTTCTTCTAACAGGGAAACCACATTTCGCTACAAATAACCCTGGCTTGAGACATTTATCAGAATGGTAAGATAATTTATTATATAAGAAAATTCGTAAGGTAATAATAATAATAATTTGTTTTCCAAATAAAAAGAAAAAAGGTAATTGTTTCTCTATAGCAGTGAGGCACTTAATGAAATAGCCCCCAAAGAAGGGAAAGTACTTGGTGAGCAGAATCAGTGAAGCCAGGTGTCTAGTCAATTTGCTACAAAGCCCTTCCACTGCACAGTGTTTTTGCTACAAATGGTTGCTTGATATAATTGTCATGGCAAAACTAAGCCTGGTGAGCAAATGAGATTGATGTGACACACGAGATTTGATTCAGTTATTTCACCCAGAAGCTCTCCCAAGTGGGAGAACTCAGATTTTTTTTTTCTGAGTACCCTGTGTTACTCTCGGAAAATACATTCCCAAACTACACTACATTGCAGCTTCTTCTAAGTATCAAAATGTTTGCATGTTAAGCAAGTTGAACTTCTCGCCTGGTATATTATCACACATATCCAATGTAGTGAATAAATAAAACCAGAGTGGAGCAGAATGGCTTTGTAGTGAAACGCCTGGTAACTTAAGTATCAATAACAGGAAAGAACACAAGGAAGTTTTGAAGTTTTAAACATAAGCAAAAGGAGAAAGTTCAAATAGCTATAACAAGAGAATGAAACATGTTCTATTTTGTTTGTTTTGATTAACATAAATAAATGAACTGCTCACCAAGTAAAATTAACTATAAAAATCTTTATTTAAGGTTACTTCAAATGCTAAAGGGTACTGTATGCTTTTATACAAAGTAAAACGATCCTTAATCCTGGATAGGTCCACTTAGTCTCCTTTGCAGCTATTTTTGCGTTCCTACACAACTCTCCTACGCACAAATTGCATAACGACACAGAGAATGGCTGCGAAGAAGACTAAGGTCTACTCAGTTCTTAACAAAAAGAGCCAAACAAAAGCCATGTTTTCACTACAATACCTAAAAGACAAGATCACTAGACCTCTGGGACTGGTCTGACACACAGAAGATAAAATTCCCAAATCATACAAGTACAGTTCCTTCCCATAAACTAGTCTACTGAATAAATCCTACCCTTCTACATGTATGACTACTGTACAATCTCTCTCAGGTGGGTTTGAAATCCCACAATATTATAATAATTTTAACACTCAAAATCTAGCCCCCTCACTGTGCAAACAGATTTTGGGCTCCAAGAGCTCATTCCCACGGCCCTCTCCTACCCACTGGGACAGGTAGGAGAGGACCTTAAATGTAGGAATGAGGTTGTTTGGGCTCATCATGAAACTAAAAATTAATTTTCTCATTGATGGACTAAGCCAAAAAATGTCTGCAAGAGAGGCTTCTTACAATCCACAGCAATGGCATTCCATGGGTGCTACACCAAACTGAACTTTTTTTGATACAAGTAGAATTAACTATCATAAGGTTTCCAAGAAACTCTGCTATCTCAAACTCGCGTGCTGTGTACCTCAATTTCCTCACATTACCTTGAGTTTGATAGACAACGGGCAATGTGTTGCAGAAAAAAATCACTGGGACAAACCCCCTACACTGTATGTGTACCAAACAATTATGCTTCTCTTACATATCCACTTTTGCTTTAGCAAAAAGACAAATTAAAACTCTAAGATGCTCCTTCCATTTTGCATTATACTTGTACTATTATCTTTGTCAATCAAAGAGAAAATTTCACATCGGATTAGGAACTTTTAAGGCCTTACTTTTCCATGTCTCCATGACTAACCTTGGTCTCAGCCTAAATCAAACCAGTTGCAATTTATGATATCCAGTGCTGCAACCACATTTCAATGTTGTCACACAGGAGGAAATGTTCCTGTGTCAGTGAATAGTCCCTTAGACAAATCATTACAATGTGAGACCAACTGTGTTTTGAAATTAAGAGAGAGCAGGATTCTGCTGTAAATGAGTCAAGTTAAGATGGACTTGTTAAATTTTCTCCGTGTTCTATCATTTTTTAATTTCCCCAATCTTCACCAAAGTGTATAAAATTTATTTGATTGAATCAGTAAAGGCCTTGATTCTCATGGTCCACCCAATAATTGATGAAAAAATGAAGACTATAATTACTTTGGACTAATCTAGGCCACTTCAACGTTACTCAGCCACAATAACACATTATTTTAATAGCTTTAACCTATGATCAACTCATCCGAAAAATGTGGGGCATGTGTAAAACATGAACAAAATTATCTCAAATGTATGAGAAGTAAAGGTGGTAAGGGAAATACAGAAAAATATTATCAAAGAGAAGAGTCTTTTGTAAGTGTCAATTTTCTGATTTTCTGATCATCTATGATTAGAGGATACAGAAATTGGAGCAGGCTACAATGTGTATGGATGGACTTGTGACTGGAAAGCAATGATATAAAAGGGTCCCTAAGGGCCACTTTTATGAACATTCTGAGGAACATCCTTGCTGATGATATCATGCACTAGCCAGAATAATGTGACTCTAATAAGCATCCATCTTTTAACCAAAAAAGATAGTCTTATAACCCAAAACTTGACTCATACAGAGGAGAAAGCCACCTGGCCACTACATATGTTGCAATCAATTCCTCATAAAGGAATATCCTTGCTTTTAGAAATTTAAACACTCTACAATATTGTACAGCGGAAAAACCCTCTGGATTGCTTAGGTTGTTGTGTAACATGGATTGTTGATGTAGCTTGAGGACTGGATTGTTCCTGAAGAAGAAAAATAAGGCAAATGAATGTGTTGTTCTTAAGACAAATTCACGCAAAGCCATCTTGCTACAGACTTACAAGTTTCTTGTCCATTTTAAGTTTTATATCTCTCGCAAGTGTGAAAAAGGCCTGTGTAATAAAATTAAGAAAATTCTACAGTTAGTAACGGTTAATGGAAAGATTAATAACTAATAATTATCTAAAAAGGAATAAATAAAGCAAAACCTTCTGCTGGTTCTAAATAAAACCCTTGATGTGTAGCTAACAGAGCATGTTTTGACCAACCATTACGATTTAGTACTAATGTAGTTGTTCGATTTGGCAAAATTGACAAAAAATTAACACCCGGCCTTGCTCCTTAAAATCAAGGATGAGAAATGACACACTGAGTTGGCCTTCATACAATTTCAGAGTTCCATTTTTTCATTTCCAGTGTGTGGGGGATGCTTTTCAATTTTATTCTGTCCAAGATTTAGCTAATGAGTATCATTTGATCATGTCAAAGTCAAAGTTCCCTTTTTTATGGAGTCATGTCGTAAGTGACTTGAGCTCCCCAAATTGCACTGTGAGTGTCTGAATGGTTGATAACAATACAAGAAGACTGTAGCACTGCTGTCTCCAAGTCCAATAAATCAAATCAAAGCCTTTACAAGACAGTCCATACCTCCTCCACGTTAATGCTAGCTTTAGCACTGGTCTCCATGAATTTTATTCCATATTCTGTAGCCAACTGTGTTCCTCTTTCTTTAGACACTAATCTACGATCCTCCATGTCACACTTATTTCCCAACACCATTTTCTCAACATCAGATGATGCATGCTAAATAAATGTACAAATTTGTTATATACAGTTCCACGAATAATAATTTATGTGAATTTTTTTTTTTTACTTTTTATTCTGTTTTTTTTTTTCTAAAGAAAAAAGAGAAATGTAAAGAATTTGCACTCAGTTGTTAGCTTTTCAAGGTGGTACAGCTTAAAGAATAGCAATTAACCAAGTTCCAACTTCCGATTGCTTTTCTTACACTTAGAGAATATGTGCTACATTCATTCAATGAATTGGCTTGGCAAAGGAAGTGAACCCATTTTCACTTTTTACACTTTATTTCAATTATACAGTATCTATAAAATAATGTGTATTCATGATTTTTTTTCTCTGCTAAAAAATACATGTATGCTCTTCTTTTGTTTAGTTGTAGTACAATAAAAAGTCATTAACAATTTCTTTTTCTGCGATCTGTCTGACAGAGTGTTACTGTCAAATTCTGAAAACCTTAAACACCTGAAGTGTTTAAGGAATGCTGAATGAGTACTGGCTAATAATCACTACAAAGATCAGGACACCCGAACAAACAAACTTATTATTGGTCTTCCCGATTTTCACTGTTTTAACTGCTTCCTTGTTTTGTTTATTCATAAGAATAGTTGCCAACACAACCTGGATCAGACCAGATTTGTCTTCTATGTGTTTGGAATGATGACATGGCACTTTTGTTTTTTATGAGTAGTTTGAAATCACTGGTAAACCCATTAACCAACTGGTTTATGCCAACCATTTTCTATTTGTGTTCCGTTTAGAATACTTAATAACCTGTTCAGCCACTCAATGGACCTGTTCAAACAGGGGAGTAAGCCATTTGCCTGTTTGTGTTCACCATTTGGAAAACTTAATAACCCGTTCAGCCAATCTATAGCCCTGTTTGAATGGGTAAGTAAGCCATTAGTAACCTGTTCAATAACTGTGAGTTTCACCCACTTAATGGAAAGCCATTACTGTGCATTTTCGCATACTTACCTCCTCAATATTTCTGATCCAGTTTTTGATATTCTCAAAGGACTTGTCATTTGTGATGTCATATACAAGCATGATGCCCTACAACGAAACAAAAATATGGGTAAACAACATTTTAGTAAATATCACATTACTTCAAAGCTTATATACTTTAACTGTAATACAAACCGACGTGTTTGTCTTTTTTTGCCTCTCAGTACAATTTTGGTTTATGAGGGAGATTAACAGATTAAGTAAAAGCTCAATATTTGACTTCTAACTAAACAAGGGTAAAGGGTTCTTAAACATGAGCCAGGGACTCACATTCCTCAAGTCCCAGGACACATTTCAGTTGGTTTCTAGATGGATCACTGAAAGTATCTGCTATTTAACTTATTATCAAAAATGAGACAAAAATAAAAGCAAGCGGGAAAAGAATGAACATAAAATTAGTTGAAAGAGAAATAAAAATAAATCAGCTTTCCGGAGGGAGATGATGCTCCACCAGTTTAATAGCCTTGAGCTAGGTTGCATGAAGCATCTTAAGATTACAAGAACTGTAATCCACAACAACACTTAAGAGCCATCTTATCTGAAGAACATCTCCTGCAACCTGCTCCTGGCCCTAGTAGTTCAAAAGGTGGATAACCAAATCTCTATCCTGTGAGTAAAGTAATTATTAGTTTTCCTAATAGTTATTCACTGCAGGAGGATAGTGCTATCCACCTTTTGAAAAATCTGGGCCCTGGTGCTCAAGTGCATTGTAGGTATCTCATGCTTATTTAGTACTCTAATTACCAAACTTTCACAATAACAAACTTTGGTTGCTCTTTGGGTAAGTTGTATAAACAAGGTTTTGAACATAGAGGCTGACCTGAGAAGTATGTCATTGTACATGTATTTAAAGAACATGTGGCTGTCTTCACCAAAGCGTGTGAAGTGAGAGAAACTGTTAAAACTGCAAATTTTGGTGGCAATTGGAAGTAATGCAGTTTTCTTTCAATACTTTTAAGCACAGAAGAACCTCAATAACTCAAAACTCGGATAACTCGAATTCCCCGCTAACTCACACTAAATTTCCTTTTCCTTGATCACAATTTCACCTAAATCTACCTTAATAACTCGAAATATTTAATGTTTCCCTTCAGAGTTCCAGTTACCGGGGTTCTACTGTATCTGTCTCTTATCATGGAAATCCCTAGAGTCAGAGCAACACGTGTCAAAACCCATAAAAATCCTGAAGAGGAAAGGCAGCGGTTTGACTGCACACCAACTTTTGGCTCTTCCAGCAAAATTGGTCATTTCAACTTGTATCAAAATAGCTTTGTATTGAAATGACTGTTATCTCTCCCAACAAGAATATAGAATACTGAGCCACTTATTTCTAAATCATAAAATATGAGTGGCAACTTCTGTAATGACATGCTTTGTTCTAAAAGGCATTGAGGGATTATTTAATAAGTAGCCAGGTATTCCAAAATTAATCTAGCAATCTTAATTACCATAGCCCCACGGTAGTAAGCGGTGGTGATGGTACGAAACCTTTCCTGGCCAGCTGTGTCCCTAACAACCAAACACATGACAAAAGTAGCAATTAAATAAGATCAACTTGATTAAGGAGACTATTGCAGAAATTTTAACTATTGCAATAGGCCACATGGATATTGCGATAGTATTGTGATAGAGGAGGTACTATAGCAATGGCATTGCGACAGTTTTCAGGAATATCTGTTTTTACAAAATGCCTTATACTTTAAGAAATAACTAAGAAGAGGTGGTCAGTCAATACAGGTACTACGCGGTTCAAGAATCAAGAGGCTAAAACATTATAGACAGGGTTCACTATATATAGGTGCAGTAGGACCGTAGATTGTTTTTAATTTCTTGTTTATCGTTATTGTGACCTTAGGTATCAAAGGTGGGTAAAAAAAGGGTGTCCTTATTTTCCAAAGAAGTTAAAAATTATGTTAGAAGAATAAAATTAATGAAACTATCAATAGTTCACTACGCGATCGCAGCATTAATATCGCAATTAATTGATAGTGCAATGTATTGTTCAGGGTTTTCAAAACTTGCCGACGCCCGACGCCATGTGCCGGCTACTTGCCGTGTTCGTGTCGGGTACTTTTGAGCCAAAATTTCACTTTGTTATAATGACGTTGATTTTGACCTGCTAAAAATCACGTTTTGAGCCCTGAAAATGCACCAGAATACATCATTGGACGTTCAAATTTTCAAAATTTTCTGGGGGAGGCCCTCCCGGACACCCCCCCCCCTAACAGGAGGGGGACACCCTCTCCCGTACCCTCCCCCACCTGCGCCTTTGCCACACGACGCCGCTCCACGGCACATTACTGAGTCAGGTAGAATTCAATTTCCTCCTGCTACTTTTTATAAAAATGAAAGCCCTGACTGTTACCGCCTTATTGATGCTGGTCTACTGCCCTCTGTCATCACTCATTAGATAAAAAAAGCATTTAGTGATGTTACAATGTAATTTGGGTACACCACTGACATTTAGGAAAGCTTGTAGCTTCTAATTATCAATTGCCTCAAAGACAAAAAAATTTTTGAAGAAGTTTTTAAAAACCCTATGCACTCAAATTGCATTTTATCAAAATTACACCTCATGTTACAAACAGTGGTGTATAGTACTTCTTAGATAGCAAAAGGAAGGGAATATTTTTTCAGGTTATCTTATCACCAGGAAAGTGCTGGGTCAAGCACGCAAAGCATAAATAAGGATTTATAGTACCAGCTTATGCACACCACAGCATGTAATAAGACACACGCTATAGTTATAAGGTCGATTAGACACTTAAACGCGTAGGAGCCTAGTTAAGGAAAAGAGCAATGCCTCTCTCACTAAACCTAAAACGGAGAAGATGACTGAGTACAAGTAGCTTGCTTTTAACTATCATGTGCACTGTGATTCTTCTCTCACCATATTTGAAGTTTTATCTTCTTCCCATCCAACTCTATCGTCCTTATCTTAAAATCAATGCCTGAAAACCACAAAAGAATTCCTTCAATATTCTGAAGTCACACTGAACCCTCTAAATTCCAAAGCAAAACACAGTACACCCGAAGAATTCTTCAACGGTTTCTCTTCGATGCACCAACCTATGGTAGAGATAAATGTCGAATTGAACGCATCTTCGGAAAATCGGAACAGTACGCAGGTCTTGCCAACTCCTGAATCTCCTATAAGTAATAGTTTGAAGAGGAAATCATATGTTTTGGCCATTCCAGAACACTGCTAAATGACTTTCTTCCCGACTTTGAAACTGTTCAACTGAGCAGGCGTGGCTCCTCACTGCGTCTGCGCGCCCCGTTACAAAGTAACAGCAGCCAGGCCTTATTACAGAACCGCGCCAGTCTGGACTATAGCGCTTTTCCGGTGAAATGTGAAATGAGAACACTTCCTTTTTTTATGTTTCGAGAGCTTCGAGATGGGGGAGAAAGACTACGAAGTAACGTACAAGATCCTCATTCTTGGAGACAGTGGTGTGGGAAAAACTTGCCTGATCTTCAGATTTATAGAAAATATTTTTTCTGACTCGTATATATCCACTATAGGTAAGTTAGTTGTTTTGCAAAGTTGCAAAGAAACCTGCATATTTGATGATGAGCTTCATAAGCTTGAGCTTGTTTATGAAAAACGCAAGCTAATTAATCAAAATAAAACGTTTTTTAGCTGAAAGTAAAGAAAGAAATATGCGTTCAAATAAGTTCAATTTTGGAGGTTATATATATCGTTGATCAACCTATAAGTGGAAAACAATAATTTATTGCAAGTATTTGAGCAAACCTTACTTATACATTAGCCCAACAATACATCGTAGTTTAGCGCATATCAGCTGCAGTGTCTGCCAGGTTTCAAACGTGCACAGCTTGCTTATAGAACTTATGTTGTGATCGTAGTTAACCTATCTAAATACGCGCTAGTTCCAATATAGTTCCATATTTCAAAAGTGAAGACATACCTAATATGTCAAGGGTAATTGAAAGTTTCACACTTACAGTTTTAATTAAATAATTATGAGCTCGATCCGAATGCTCAGCGGCAATGCTTCATCAAGATATTTTAATTCATTTCCGTTTCAAAATTTGCGGAATAAAAAAAATCTTTAAATCTACGCATATTTCTCTATTTCTCTATCAAGGTATTGACTGCAGGAGTAAAATAGTAGACCTTGATGGCAAAAGAGTGCGTCTACAAATCTGGTAAAATTTATTGCTATTTAAGTTATGTGGATTTCTAAATTAGCTGTCATGATTACAATTTTCGTCACTGGGTCTGGTTCTCAAAAAGGAATCTATGGTAATTGAAGCCTGAGAGTTTTTTTCCTTTGGATCAAGTACATTAATGTAGAACTGGACCAGAAGCAACCTACTACCTTTACCTTACCTTTAGATACTTTGAAAACTTTATGTAGTTGTCTTTTCTTATCTTACATCAATTATTGTAGTTTAATATGGGCATTTACATATGCTCCTTATTACCTTGAACCACTATATGTACTTATTAAAAGAAAGCCATTCGAATAATTACGTTTTCTAATCTGCGCACAACCTTCAAGGGGCACCCAATGACTGTTTTCCGTAAAACATCTGTTCGGAGAAGCAAATGTTGCCTAGAATTTTGAGGACAGCTAAAAAATTCCAGATAGATAGATGACCGTTCTATTCATCTACAAGTTTTGAAGCTTATCTAATAAATCCTCTGTGATTTTCTGAAGTCTAATTTTTCATGATTCATTCCCCAGGTAAGGCAATTTTTTGTTGAAAAAAGGAAACCTTAAATTTTTGGATTAAAAAATGCAATGGAGAGAGGAATCAGGAAAATTCTTACTTTGATAATAAATTAAATTGCATCTAAAATTTTCAGGAAAATAATACTGAAGCCCTTGTAATTTTGAAAGGCTCAAGTTGCCCTAGGATGACTGAACAGATACAAATTTCATAGCACCGCTTAGAATAAATTCTAGAGATCTTAAAGTGCTCTGGATAGCCGAAAAAGTGATTTCAATGTGTGTAGG
Organism: Porites lutea; assembly: GCF_958299795.1. Classification (NCBI taxonomy): domain Eukaryota; kingdom Metazoa; phylum Cnidaria; class Anthozoa; order Scleractinia; family Poritidae; genus Porites; species Porites lutea. Next base: position 4,545,789 of record NC_133204.1, read on the forward strand.
AGGAGACCGTCGTTGGGTGCCCCCGACCCTCTAAGCCCCTTTTTTTCTCTCCACTGTATCCATAAATTCCATGCTGCCTGTTTTGTATTTTCACATTTTAATAGCCTTTTACCTACTCCTGTTTCCTCAATCCTACATTTTAATTCTGAATATCACGATTATATGACTCGTTCAAGTTTTAATCTGCATAAAACCTTGTCATAAGTATCAATTTGTTATCACTTTGCAAGCTTCTATTATTTGGAATGATATTCTGTTAACTGTGCACAATAGCCTTCACAACAATTAACTTTAAAAAAAGTACTTGAATTAGCCTATGCATAAATGGTTGAAGGGCTGTAGAATTTATATCCCTTAAGTTTATAGTTTAATCTAATCTCTAATGTCACCAATTTTGTATACCTTGTTGGACTATTCTAGGTGTATTTGTTTGTATGGTCTATAGGAATATGTTATCGAGTGTTTGTAAATTTAGTAGTCGTAATTAGTTGCTGAGTATTTAATAATAATTACTTGTTAGTTTAATCAAGCTTAAACTTAATTAAACATGTTAAAACATGTAGTTTAATCAAGTCTCCTGTCACCAATTTTGTGTACCCAGCTTTGGTTGTTCTCATGTATTTTTCTGAGTGTGTGATATGTAATTAAGTAAAAGTGAAAGTTAAGTTACTTTAATTTTTGCAGTTTTTCTGCTGCCACTACCTTTGTTCCAGAGATTCCTTGCATGGATCTTCGTCAATTTGTCAGACAAAGGCAGAATAAACAAAGACAGCACTAGCTAGAAAATAATTTCCTCCAAAGAAAAGATTAATGTTTGCAGAAAATTTGCAGTCAAATTATCTTGATTAATAGACTGCTTTATGCAGGCCCTGGAGTGTAATATAGTAGACTGTCTGGTTGTGTTGAATTTTTCGGAAAATAGTGGAGCTGGAACCCTAAAGCCCTTTTCCAGGTTGATGATCACCTTAGCCTCAATGTTGGTCATGACAGCTTATGCATGATGTTCAGCCCGGTCAAACTCTTTCATAAGCTGTGAGTCTGACATTGCCATTTATGCCACTGCTCTGTATATTTTATCTTCAAGCCCAGCTGAAGGTCTGCCATCTGGAGCTCTAGACCCATAAGAGGCTTCATCAATAGCTCCATTATTCTGTCGCTCAAGGCCATAAGGGGGGTGGGGAGGGGTCAATTATTTCATTAAGTTTGCCCTCATCATATTTATGCTCATTTATAGGAGCAAAATGCTGAAACTGGAAATTATAAGTGGTCAACTTGTTTAAGATGGAAACTCTTTTGGTTGTTGGAAAAAGAGGCCAGAACATAGTTTTCCATATTTTGAGACACAGAATAAACTACATTTGCCAGCCCTGTAGAAATTAATTAGAACCAGTTAGTCAGATTCATAGGCTCAATTACAAACTAATCACTTTCATATTAAGTATGTAACAATTAAATTATGTATTTGAGAAAGTGATTTTCCTGTTCCTGTTGACGTTAGGGATACTGCAGGACAGGAAAGATTTAGAACCCTCACAAGTGCATATTTCAGAGGAGCAATGGTATATTTTTCTAATTTATTAAATTGCATTTGTATTTGAATAGATACAGTATTTAATTTTCAGTTAACTATATCAAGAAAACAAGGCCAAAAAGTCAAATTGATGGTAAGCAGCAAGAAAGCATTTAAGACACTGTACAAGCGTAGCTCTTTGAAAAAGTCACACAGCCGCACATTAACTGCTTTTATTAATGATCATCACTCTGACTCTTTTAATATAAAAATTATTGTTGTTGCTTGGTTAAAGAACTGGCCTCAGTTGTTCAAAAGGTGGATAACTTATAGAGATATTTACTTATATATGTAAATGTAAGAGTGAACTGCATTGAAGGTTGTTAATGTGAGCATAAGTCAATAGGTTGTACATAAAAAGTTGAGTTTCTTGGAAAGTGAGGGTTGAAGCTGCTTGGTTTTTGAGGTTTTTAACTTTGGCAAAATTTATGCACAGCATAGATCTGATTAGCATGGTAGTGAGATCTTGGTTAATTAGGTTGAGTGAACTTTATTTCCTAGCAACACTAGGATGTATACAAAACATGGACCCTCGGTCCAGCATGGACCACACCTGTGGACCTAGTCCATGGACCCCTTCATGGACCCAGTCCATGGACTTTCCCTGTGGACCACCTCTAATACGAGTATTTGAAGATGAATCTTACCAGGTGTCGAAAAATTAGGGGTTGTCCACAAGGGTAGTCTATGGACCTGGTCCACGAGGAGGTTAATGGACTGGGGGTCCATATTTTGTATGTGTCCGCAACACTAGGCAAGCAACAAAGCAAAACCTCAACTAGATTGGTTGATTCTTTTTACTGCCATTTTGGTGGTCACCTGACCAAAGTAAATTTTAATATTTGAATTCATTTGACACCAAGGTAAACCGACAATAAACTTGGCGCATGAATAAGTTTCAGGTCCACACCTCAGCAGTAATTGTATTACCACTACTTCTGGGCGAGTTTGCACACGTTGACCTTGCCAAATGTATGTTTTTCATCCTTCAGGTCAAACCATGCCAAATTTGTTTCAAACCTCATTTCAGACTCATTACACTTTGATAATTATATTTCAGGGTATTGTATTAGTGTATGATGTAACTACTGAGGACTCATTTAAACACATAGCACAGTGGCTACAAAATATTCAGGATGTAAGTGCAGCAGTCATTAGCCTTTGTAGTTTATAAAATACACTGTATATATGACCAGGCAATTCACAGGAAAATGCAAAAAACCTGCAGTTTTTAAGACTTAGAATTCCATCAAGGAGAGGCCAAGATGTAATATATCAAGCATGAGATGCAGTATTTATCACGAGATGAAACACCAAGAACAGAGTTGAAAATACGACTCACAGCAGAGTATTTTTGACGAACTTCGGGTTTCATCTGGTGATGGAACACCATGTCGAATGCTTGATTTTACTTCTCAAACCAATTGATTTTAGAAGGAGAAATTAAGGATGCAAAAATGAGCAGTTTATCATCTGTTTTCCAAACACTCATTAACATTGATTTTCTTTGTATTTTCTTTATAAATTATTAATGAGTTTAAGAATGCCATTTCAGACAGGCAAATCCTAAGTCTTATTCATTGAACCAGCTCCTTTAAATACGTGTATAATAAATAAACATTATAACTTAAAAGCTAATGTAATAGACAAAATAGGAGCAGCAGACCTGCATGGGTGTTTACAACATTGAGCCAAAGGCTCACAAAGGTATTGTAAGTTCCATTTGGCCTGAATTTCAACCAATTCTTCACTAGGATTCTCGAGGAGACAGCTTCCATTTCAATAACTTTCCTTGTTAATTTGAGTTATAAATCTTAGCTGAGTATATTGAAGTATAAGGACAATTCTTCTGGACACCATTCTGTTTGAAGTTTTACGGATGGTCATGATTTTAAACCTTTTTATTTCATTCTTGAATCATTTATCAATTTGCAATTTTTATTGTCATACAGCTCTTTTTGTTTTTTTTTTTCTTTTCAGAATGCATCGCCTGATGTTTGTAAAGTCCTTGTTGGCAACAAAATAGATTGTGATGATGAAAGAGTCATAGACACTGACAAAGGCAAATCGGTGGGGCTGGTCTTTTTCATAATTAAAGAACAATGTTGGAGTCATAAGCTCTTCAAAGAGGCATACATTTTACAAGTTAATCCACGTCACTGTTTTAATGTTTTTATTACATACCCTTCCGCTGCCACATTTGTTGGTAATGTCCTTGTTCAAGAAATGTTGAACAGTGATAATTTTGACGAAAAAGGCCGTTCATTTAAACTTATGTAAAAAGTCGCAACTTGTTTAGTCAATCTTTGAAGACTCTTTGAAAAGTTTTGAAAAATGCCCAACACTTGGATTATATTTTCTACTCACTCGACAAACTGCAACATTTCTCACCATTTGCTGAGCAACAGAAATTCAAATATTAATTGCTGATAACGTTTCCAGGGTTAATCAAGAAGAAACGGCAGGGAGTTTGTTTACCGCGGTTCGCACCGGGTACAGTGCGCCTTTTACGCGGGAAATTTCATAGCCACGCTCAGAAAGGTCGTTGCCCTTGTAGGTTAATTAAAGATCTTATGCCGCGAGGTAAGCTCTATATGAGATAAATTTTTCCTAGTTCAAACTGGGCGTTACATGTTTAATATTTTAGTGATGTTAGAGGTAGAATGATTGTAGTGTTTTAACTTAAGCTTGAGCTTATATTTTCAATGATTCCTCAAGATGTACCACCGCCGTTTTCACTCTCATTTATAATAAGCTTAATTTTTTTTTTATTTTGTTCAAGTTTGAAGTCTTTTTCTTTCCGCCTGTACAGATTAGTGAAAATGCTGACTTGGAATTTTTTGAAACAAGTGCCCGAACGGGTGAAGGAGTATCAGAGGTAAAACACTGAATTAAAAGAAGTTTTTATTACTTGGAAAAAGGCAGGTCTCCGCAATACAAGTTCCTTTGAGTTTTCAGCCATTCAGAATTATTTTCCCCCATTTCAGGGGCACCCAACGAGAATATAGTTCAAAACCACTTAAAGTAGCATCGTTAAACGTATTTTAGTATTTAAACGGTAGATATAGGCATATTTTTATTTCCTAAAAATTTTTCATCTGTTCGGATTTCCTAGCTGAAAGTCTAGTGATCCGAAAATTATAGGGATCAAAACTTACCTTTTCGAAAATTTCAGCCAGAAAAAAGGCTTCCGAAAAATTCTAGGTGACCCTTCTAGGGTAAAAATCCGTTAAAAATGGGCTATTATACCATTTTTTAGATGTTCGAGAATCCTAGGAGTGGCAGACAAGCAAGAAATTTTATAACAAATGTTCCGAAAATTCCAGGTCTGAAATCGTCTTCTGAACAGATATTTTCCGAAAATTGACGTTGGGTGCCCCTGCCATTTGATAGGCTGTGTTGTACTGTCTAGTTTGTAGTTCACCAAAATGCTTTGGAAGTATTTTTTTTGTCTGTTTGTTTGTTTTCCTCATTTTGTCTTTAATACTCTACAATGATACAAATGTTCCTTTCTAAATGGTTGAGAAATTAGCGACCATAGCCTTGGCGTTCTTTTTGTGTGGTTTTATCAAGTACTTTTTTTTTGACACTTTATTTGGGCAAGATTGCAATCATGATAGAATTTACAAGAAGACATATAATTAACGAAATAAGAGTAATTAATTATGGTTATAAGAATAATTAAAAACAATTGCTGATCGGCAAAAGAGCAAGTGCAAATAGGTCCCTAGACCCATGCAAGGCACCGTCCTGTTGTTACTTACAATTACAATTTCAATTTCAATGCTGTTAAATAGCTCATTTACCCTTGAAAAAAAAATTAATTCAAACCTTAGATGTACGTTAACAACAAAAGTAAATAAAAATTCCAGGAAAGTGGATGCGGTAGGCACGGTCACTTTCACAGTCACTTTCACTGTATTGAAGCTCTCGAGATAAGCTCACATGTAATTATTAAGGCCCGGTAAAAGGGTTCAAACGTCCAAATGTTTCACATGCCGAATTCAATGCTAATAAGGAAACTCTATTATTCTCGGTCATTTTTAGTAGAATCGGCACATGTGACATGCATTTTTCGTTCGAGCCTAGACTTTCTCAAAGTCATTCGCTTCTCATTTCCAGTTCCGGTAGTTGACCCCAGCGCGAAGGTCGAGCTCCCACTCTCTCCCTCACTTTTGCCGCAGAAACATAAAAAATATACCGCTCGCACTTCGCGTTCGTGAAAAACATTGAGCTCGACTTGTAGGCAAGCCTAGTTTGAGACGTGCTTTATGAGACCGCTATCTTGATAGTTTGGTTTTGGTTTTGTTTTTCTTGCAAACCTTTGATTTGATAACATGATTGTTGTCTTGTTTTCTTACAGGCTTTTTTGGCCGTTGCAAGACAGATCAAGGAATATCACCAGAGGAGGGTTAGTTCAGTATAAAAATATAAATACAATCACGGACATGTTCATAGGTGACAAAAACAGACTCTGGATATACAAGTGTATAGATCTCCCCAGGAGATTCTTACTTTTCTGGGATCCTATGAAGAATTTCTATGGCGGCCAAGTTAACCAGCCCGCTGTTTAATCTGGGAGATGGGTTACCTGTTTCAGTTTTCAGATTGTCCTTTGTCGTTTTTCCTGCTCGATTCTTCCAGTTTGCTATTGTGTCACTCAAATTTGTTTTATTATGACAATGCTGTCGTTTTTGGCGTGAAAAACGCATCGAGCCTTCAATCAATCAATCAGTCAGCTGATCAGTCAATACACGTTACGCATATTGAGCTAAAAGCTAGTTCATCATGAGTACAATTTCGTGTTTCCCGTTCTACCAGTATGCAGTATGTACATGAGTTCTAGCCTCATGTAGCTTGTGGAAGAGCTCAGTTCTGGACTAGTGGCCAGAAGGTCGTAGATTTGACTCTCGCATTTCTGTCCCCGAATCATTTCTCAAGATACACATTCTTGCACTGTGTTTTATCAGAACACCGTTTACCCTGACAGCTACCCTGAAACAAAATGTAGTCTCAACGTAGTCAATCAAGTTCTAAGGCTCCTCATCTCTTAGTTTCTCTTCCGCGTACTGTTATAACTCCGTTTAACAGTTATTTGAAGAGAGGAGGACCCGCCATCGTTCCCAAGCTTTATGTCTTCTTCCTGCGGAGGAACTGACGAACGAAGTCCCTAGTAAGGAGATTGAGATGGAGAATTCGATCTTCTCATAAATAGTGCCATTTAACAGTGCTACGTTTTCCTCTTTATCCACTTTCTAGAGGGATAGAAATGGTCAGCTCTTTTACAGTGAATAAGGGTCTCCCTAACTGAAGGCAATTGTCATATATTTATCCTTAGCCTAATTACGTTATACTCTGAACACTAAGGTATTTGACGGCCTCTCGGGTCGTGTCTGACTTGTATTCGTTGTTTTGATTTCCAGAACGCAAGGTTAAATGATTTGAATGAATCAGGCCTCACTCCTATCCTCGGACAAGAGGGATCCCAGGGCAATACTCAGTCTTCTTGTTGTAGTTCGTGATGAAATTATACAACATTAATTATCACTATCATATGTAGCTTGATATTAACAGGGCTTAGCTTGGTTCCATATAATTGTACCTATCGTCCTAGAATTTTAGAGTATGACAGGGACATTGAGGGTTACATTGGAACAAGGCTTTAGAACTCTCTTAAAGCAAGTCTTTAGAGGATAATACATATCAGCATCTCGGTCTGTAAGTACAACTCAAACAATACTGAGAAGCGGACCCCTTAGGGAATTTAAAGAGTAATGTCACAAATTCTTGCGCGGCGAATAGAAAATCGCGTTCAGATTTCCCCATTCATCGGCTTAAGGGTTGAGTACTTTGTAGCTTTTTCAATAAGTACATTTTTAGGATTGATAAATTTTTAATTCCTAAGGTATTTGACGGCCTCTCGGGTCGTGTCTGACTTGTATTCGTTGACCAGTTTTATTAAATAGATACAAAACGGTGTATATCACTGAGCTGAGGCTATAAAAAAGCTTTACCACTCAAATACCGCGAGTAAAAAGAACATGAAACGTGTATCTAGTCTAAACTGACTCACAGGCTCCATTTCCCTTAAACTTCGTCTATGGCTTGTCTCTTTGGCTCTTCTTTTTTATTCTAATCTTACTTTGCCTGGGGATGAGTTTGACTTCTTGCATGATGACGTACATCGTACTTACACGCCAATAGAAAGTCATTTTAAGTAGTTCACTGTAATCAATGCAATGCAGATTTATGTTCCAAATATTGTAATAAAAGAGGAGTTTATATAGTTCTTAGGATTTCAAGTTCCTTTTATTCAACACTATGTAATGTATCTATGTTTATATTAAAGTAATAAATGCATTTATTCACCGAACTATCAATTTCATCTTACACCAAATGCCGATCGGGCGTTTACCACCAGGAAACCCATTTCCCCATTTCTGGGTAGCCCTTTGAACAAAGCCGATTAGGCTTGTAAACGTAGTTAGCCCGTCCCTCCTGCTCGGAAGCCAGTACGTTCAGCATCTCTACATAAATTTTGTTTTGTGCGTCGCTGTCTGGTGCAAATTCTTGTTTGATAATTACGTGCTGCCCGAGACATTTTCAAGCTATTTCCTTCATCAGATTTCTGCCATAAGTAGTCACTATCGCGCCTTTACACTTCTTCACAGACACTTATTGATAAACAATTGAAACTTCTTCTTCGATGCTTTGCTGATCCTCAGAAATCAGAAGCCTAAACTTGAAGTTAGACGTGAAGAGTTTGCATGATGTTTCAAGTACTCCATGGCATCGGGCAGGGGATAAACGTGCCACCCTGCGAGCAGTGCCTTCTCTTAGCTTCTTGATCGAGGAGGAGAAAAGGAGACTGCCTGAATCGTGTCAAGCCTTTGAAATCGCCGCCACGCGACTGTTTAAACTAGTCAAGCTTGTTTTCTCTTGCTAAACTGGTTTTTTGATTGCGGGCATGCAATAGACCCAAATGGAGCAAGCGAAAGAAAGGCTCTGCTGGTAGGGTGTGAATGTGTCTTTTTGACGTCATTGACTGGCGATGGTGTCACTGCCTTGGTGCCAAACATTTCATGTTGCCCCTGTGGCAGACTGGATCTTTTTGTGTCAGTGGTGAATCCTAGTGCCCTAGTGAATCAAAGGTATATCTGACCTGGGTTAAGATATTGTCCGGGTTGTGACCTTTTTTCTGTAACTGAATAGCCTAACAGCAAGCTCTGTCGACTTGAGAGTTACGCCAAGAGCCGGGGCCAAGAGGTCAGAAATTGAAGATCGTCAGGCCATAATGACATCCGTGTCTCATGAATTCCATTGCTCATGTTTGTTACAGTATTTCGGATAATTCAGTGAATGTCCAGGAGAAAATAAATGGTGATAGGAAGTACCTCTACCCGACTCCAGTAACCCAGTGGAAATCTAACCATTGATGTATGACCTCACAAGTCATGCCTTGTAGGAATTTTTATCCCCCATCAGACCTCCAAGAAAGCTATCTAGGCTGTCGTTTTGAGCTAGGTAGTTTGCAGGAGGAAGTAGTCCTTTTTATTTAAAAGACCAATTCGGAGTCGAACTGACCATCTACGCCTGTATCTGGAATATCTTGCGGGGCGATCAACAAGTTCTTTTAGGCATTCTGCTTATCTCTTTCTGATTGAGTCCGTGAGCAAGGCTCCCTCCTTGCTTTTTACTGGCCCAGTACACAATGATATCTTCCAGAGATGTTATTTTTATCTGATAGCAACACTTGTCAGTTGCCTGCCTTTCAGTAGCCTGGGGACCGAGACGTATTTCGGGTCGTCTCATGGACTTCCTTGGCTAGGGCTTAAAAAAAAATCATGCTTTTCACTCCTGATGAGACCAGACAACTCGGGTTTTCTTCTTCCTGAGCCGGCTTTATCACTAAAGGACGTGCTCTTACTTCTGTGTCTATGCAGAAGGGGATCCAGGGGGGAGGGTTGAGGGGGTTGCAACCCCCCCTTTGAGAAGTTTTCGAACTTGTCTGGTCACAGCTGGATGACGAAGTAGGAGGCATACTGGGAGGAACACAATTCATTTCCCAAATCCCTTGGAAATGAGGTACGTAGATGGAAAACACTCTGTCAGTCAACAGATATGGTGCTTCCAAACAAAAGCTGAAAAGCGATTCTCTGATCGTGCAGTGATCGCCATGCAATTGTCGAGGTAGACGACCAGATATGAATAGTACCTCAAATTCCTCTGAAATCCAAATGAAAAAATCTACATGTTCAGACATAACCCTAACTCTAACCCTTCCCCCCATCCCACCTCTCCCATTCCCTTGGCCTTGGAACGTTTGCCCTGAACTCTCATACTTACAAGCGCCTTTTTGAAAAAATGGTGGATCCGCCCCTGCCATCTCTGCAATCTGCCTTGGCAGAACAAGTGACACTGTTGTCAACACATATGAATTGTCTCTTGCAGACTGACTCACTAACCCTCACCCAATGCCACCAAGCATGCACTTTTATAAGTTTTCTTAGCGTATACTGATCCATACCATAATATTCTTTGCCTGTTGCAACTGGGTCTGCGGACAAAGGTACCAGACACTGTTTGATGAGAACACGTACGAGCTTGGTAAATCATGGTAGTTACTCTGACTAGGTATCTTCGGGGGATGGAAATAACAGTGGAAGGGAAGATAGGTAAACAGAATCAAGCCGCCAGACGATTCTTAGAGAGTCCTAAGATCCAGTGTTTGAAGAAGATTTGGGGTTTTTAAGCGTGGATGAAAGAATCCAAAATGCCGGACATGGGAGAAAGTAGCTCTGTTGTTAAATGGTACCCATTTGGTTTCAGTTGAAATCATGTACAAGAATACTTCAACCAAAGTTTATCACGCCAAATGGCCCAACTAAACTGCTGAAGTATTGCAAGGTTACGCCGTTGCTACATATCTTCTAGATTAGTCAGATTATGCTCTTATGAAAGCTGTAGCAGGAAGAAGAGTTTGGTTCCGAGAGAGAGACGGCGGAGCGGAAGACATCAACTACTTATCCAAGATTTCGACATTGCCCTTACGACATAAACGGCAAAAGACGGCCCTCTTGTCCAATCGTGGGAAGGCAGCAGGAGACGTTGGCTTGCACATTTAAGCGAAAAAGACCCACTTCATGACATTCAATCAGAAATTCGCACCTCATATCGCCACTAGAAATGGAGAGAGCGTACAAAGAATAACTTATTTTAAGTATCGAGGTGGTCACATCAAAAGCTCTGAGAAAGGCAAAGGCTTGGAAAGCTATGGACAAGACGAAGAAACTGTAAAAAACAAAGATGAATCGAGAGAGGAAGGTCGGGCTGTTCAAAGCCAAAGTTGAACCAGGGTCTGGAATGGTATTTTCCGGATCCATGATTTCACCAAGCGGTACGTTGCTGGATTTGGGAAAACGCAAAATATCTTGACAGGAAACGGTATTTGACTGCTACCCGGGAGGCGGGATTCACGAAAGTTTGGTCACGTGACGCAGGTTTTTTTGCCTGTCTGTCGGAGAATGCGACAGAGTGGTTTCTGCTATCAAAGCAAACGCTAAATTGACCCAGTTAGGTTGTCAGTTAATCAACAGACGAAAGAGTTTTACGAGCGGACAGAAGACCCGACTGTCTCAACTGAATGCATGCCAGTAATTGTTCAAGCTTTTTGCACTAATTGTAAATCTTGAAGAAATAAGTTGATTAGTCATTCTCTGTGTTAAACTTTCAAGATATGGTAAGCAGTACAGTGATCTCAGCACAGCTCCCTTGAATTAGACAGTCATAGTTTTGGCGTCGTTCTTTCTTGCGGTCACAGAAGAGTCTTCTAGCGCCAGAATAGCCTGCTCCAGGCGTTCAGAAAGTGGGGGAGGCGTAAAGAAAAGTGAACAGGAAAAAACAGCGAGCGATAAAGTGGGGGTTAGGAATGAGGGGGGAAGAAACCCTGATCCTCTCTCCCGCTTTCCCCCCTCCGCTTCGTTATGCTGAGGTATAATTCAAAATATCAATAAAGAGGGACAATCCACATCTTTGCAGCAATTATCGAATTTTTAACTTATACAGGTTTTTTGGAAACAAGGCCCTGTTGAACCAGTTCATGAAACGTGGACCATCACAAGTAAGATTGTCCAGATTCAAGCAGCTTGATGGTTGCTACACTAGTCTTCCCACATTCATTCATAAGATCATCAAATAAGGTCACGAAGAATAAAACTGGCTCGGTATTGCTTGGGACAACAGAGAGAACGTCTCCTGTTACGGAGCCTGATCCACAGTAGCGGGGTGGGACGAAGGCTACCTCAAAACTACATCGACGTGCTTAATGAGGGTGCTGGGCTTGCGTTTCAGGAATTGGAAAAAGGCAATGGAGGATAGATGTCGTGGCAAACAAGTAGGCCTCGGTAAAGTAAAGTAAAATGTTCTCCCTTTCACTTAAAAAGTGAACATGAGCACCACAGAGGATTTGGAAGGGAAGAGCAAGCTGGTAAATCTTGTTTGAAAATCACGTTTACCAACTGTAGTAGTCCCATTAAGTGTATCCGAATAATGGCCGCAAAAGCCTGAAACTTGATTCAACAAAAGATTTGAAAAAGGGGGACACGAAGTTCGGAGTTTCCATTACTTTGCCAACGGAATTTCTGGAAACGTTTTGGAAATGGTAAACCATCTGTGGGCGTCACTCAAAGACGAACTTCTGGAGGGATGGGTACGGTTAAGAAATGAAAAGGCTAGAAAAAAATCAAGATTTGGCGAAGTAAGGAAACCTCCTGAAGCTACTTTTAGACCATGAAAGGCATCTTTGACTTTCCAAAATAAACAAATACACCCTACTAATACTATGGCTAGGGCTATTGGAACAAATGAAGCAAAAACGCAGAAAACCGTATTCTTCTAGAAATATGCGTCAAAAAGCACTTGATATTTTGGGTGGCTTGTTAACATCAAACGTCAAATATCAAGTTAAGGACAAATTGAAGCCCAACCTCGTCCCCAGGGCTTTTCCCGCCCCACCCATTTTTTGCGGGAAAAGCGCTGGGGACGAGGTTGATTGAAGCCAAAGTTAGCGTAAACCATCCATTCGCCATAGCAAACCATTGTATCTTATCATCAGGATCACTGAATCTGAAGCCAATGCCTAAAATCAAAACCTGAGAACTCCAGGAACAGAGCCCGCTGTACCAAGCGCACGGATATCAGGCCTGGCATGGGTTCGAAGCACTATCCAAGCAACATGCAACACATGCTCAACAAAGATCTTACTCGATTCATGCAGTCTTTCAATTCTCGAGGACCCAATGCATTCTCGTTCCCAGAGCTTCGATCCTTTTAGTCAGCGTCGGCGAGAATGTCGAATACCGTAACCACTTTCAAATATAGGCCTCTTACCTAATTAACGCCCCCGCTACGCCTTTTAAGTTCTATTAGACACCCCTCCCCAATGAATGCTCCCTCCCTCATGAGAAGCAAAAGAAAGAAGTAAAATCATTCAATTAATTCAGTTTCTTGCCAAAGAAGGCTTTGCGTGTTTGATCTTGCCTAATGTCAAGTTCAAAGTAAGGAAAAACTAACGACGACAACTCAATAACCCTGAGCGAGGATTCTGACATCGATTTTGGGTCCCTAGACGACCTAAACGTATCAATTGATGGAGTGGATATTCCGCTATTTTTAAACTCTCTTGATATTTTTGGCGAAAGCATATTAGTTTTGTTGAGCTTGTCACAGTTATGAGAATAAACGCCTCCTCTTATAAAGGCCTCCTATCTATTAAACGCTCCTGCTTAGACCCCTAAAAATAATTAGACGGCCCTGGCGTTTTAGGTCATTTACGGTACGCCAAAATAGAATAAGCTAAAGAAAGGCTCTGCTGGGTAAACATTTAATTTCGTCGTTAGAACTCAGCGCGCGTGTTTGACCCCAGCGAAGAAAAGTTAACGTTTCTTGCAGGGTCTGGTACTGCCAAGGGACAAATTGTCAAGGAAGAAAAAAAAAAACACGATTGAAAACAACTAACACCATGGGACCATACTAACGGAGTGGCATCATTTAAATGCATCTGTCATTAAATTTTGACCTGCAGTACGGGGATCCTCAATGAACAGTAAAGAGAGGAGACTGTCTGTATAACCTACTAATACGGATTGTGACACAATAATGCTCTTATCCCTGAAAACAATGGAAGTGCAGATTAAAGGGGACCAATGAAATGGGAGGTTTAGAACGGTGCAGATTGAGATTGGGGTTTTCGGGTCTGAACCCCAGGAAAACACGGAGTGCTCGTGGGATTTCCGAACCTTTTTGGCTTGGAGATGGAAGTACCCTCCTCAGCCCAGTTGTTCGAAAGGTGGATAACGCTATCCAACAGATAAATCTTTACCCAGTGGATAAGGCAATTTGTTGCCTAAAAGCAGGGGCGGATCTAAGGGTAGGGTGCAGGGGGTGCGCACCCCCCCCCCCCCACCCCTGAGATGACCTGCGGTTTTCTAATACAACTGGTATTCTGCAAAAAAAAAAAACTATGTGGTTTATTGGTGTTGAAGTAGAGCAAGAGACGAGTGCACCCCCTCCTAAAAAAATCCTGGATCCGCCCCTGAAAAGGTATCCGCTGGATAGTGATTTATCCGGTGGATGGCGTTACACGTTTGAACAACCATGGCCTGGACAATATTTTAGAAACGGAATTTTTCATATGTCAAAGTTATTCGTTGTAAGTTTTCCAGTGGAACGCCCCAAAAAACTCTTGGTATCAAATGGAAAGCACTCATAGTCCTAGCTGTTTTCCAGGCTGAAACGTCTGAATGGATTTCCGTATTCCATAAACGTGTTTCCCTTAATCTGGAAAATTTCAAACTTGGGCCCACGGCAATAAAATGATCACGGGTGTTCGATAAACATGAAATAAGATGAGGACGGGCTTATACGCAATACCCACTGGACCTAGGTAGCCTAGAGTTACCTTCATGGTTTCTTTTTCCGTTGCACTGATCAAACTCTGTTCAAACAAGGATGAAGTGGCCGCAGTCGATAACACCTTTTTGCTTTAACATGGCATTTCTTCTCGAATCAGCTCTAATTCAACGCAGATGCATTCCTTTTAGATATATATTTCTCAAACTCATTAATAATTCATAAAGAAAATTCAAAGGAAATTAATGTTTAATGAGTGTTTTGGATATCGGATGAAAAACTGCTCATTTTTGCATCCTTAATTTCTCCTTCAAAAATGATTTTGTTTGAGAAGAAATATCAAACATTCGACACAGTGTTTCATCACCAGATGAAACACCTCGAAGTTCGTCAAAAATACTCCGCTACGCGTCGTATTTTCAACTGTCTTCTCGGTGTTTCATCTGGTGATGAAACACTGCGTCTCATGTTTGATATATTACTTCGTAGTAAGAAATCCCATGATTTGTCAATTTTCTACGGACTGTACTCTATTGTGCTGCACACTGGTGTTCTTCATAGTCGATTCAAAGTAATACAACTTTGCCGTTTCGTTCGGTTTTATTACCTAACCAAGGCAGAAGGGAAAACCATATCAGCCGCAACTCACAAAACATAAGCTTCGAAGGGGTTTGGCACAAGGTATTTCCAGTCCTCCTGGGGTATCAGACGGAAATCGTACTTTTTGGCGATAGAATGCTTACTATTTTAAGAAAGTATGTTTCAGATCCTAACACATGCTAGCGGAAAAAATTACCAGAGCAACATAGACTCCATTTAGGATGTTTATTTCATAGCCTAAACTTTGTGTATAATAACTTCTGAAATATCTTCAGTTAAAATCTGTTATCTTAAAATAATAACAATCGTTTCTATTAGATCTCGAAAATATCGACCTTTTAAAACCAAGCTCTTTAATACAAGGATAAATTTTGATATAAGTAACTTCATCTGCTATTTGGTAAACGAATATAAGTTAGACAAGTCTAGAACGAAAATTTTAAACTTCCATCACCTTTTTTGTAGGAAAAAAAGAGTAGAATTGCATTTACACTTCAAGAATAGGCCATTTTACAGTTGTCTGCTTAGTGCCCTGCCCTTTGAATAGAAGCGAGGGTAAAGGTGACCTTGTTTTGTTACCTTCCTGATTTTCACATGTAAAAAGCTGGAAATTTCTTCCCAACAGCGCGCGCTCTCATTGGCTACTTCGAGGTCACATACCATCTAACAATGAAACTGTTTCCCGCCAAAATCTCTTAGAGGGCGAAATTGAAAATCTATGACTTCAGAGGGTAACGACCGCCGTTACAGTGCGGTTTAATGACTTTCCCGCTTCAAAATTTCCAGCAATATAACCAATTACTTGAAGACTAGTCCCTCGGGAAACAGTTAAATTTTGTTTCCGTCGGGACCAGTCAAAGGTGTTTAATGTTAACGGGCGCGTCAGCATGAAAATACACTGTAACACGATTTGCAAATGAAGAGCAGGAGGTTTGTAACATAACAGGGCAACTTCCAGCCTCGCTTCTATTAAAAGGCCAGGGCACTAAGCACACAACTGTCAAATGGTCTACTGAAGTAGGTTTCCCTTGACCTTCGTAAACCAAAGTCAGAGTAAAACCCCAGACCAACCAAAGAGAAAAAGAGACGGACCAACAAAAATTGGAGGAAATTTCTTCACGTAGGCGGGAAAACCCAAGCTGATGAATCAATATCTGGTGCATCAAAGGCTTTACAAGCCGGAGAAGTGCAAAACCAAAATAATGCGCTCTAATATTCTAAAAAATTGGGAACAACTACAAGGTGTCAGTGCACCATGGATGAGAAATTTGGAGCAATAGACCGATGGCAATCAATAACGCTAAGGTTACAATTTTAAAATTAAATTGACCTCTTCATATGACATTCAAACGGAATCCTAAATTGCGAATACGTTTCAACCACGCCAAGGTTTATCTTAATTTCTTCTGTCGCATTAATGATATACCATATGGTCATTTCTTTTGGAAGCATACCCGCAATTATTACATTGAAATGGTGTGTCATCGCAATGCTTGCTCTTCTTGTGACGTGAAACACAGTCCTTTCTACTGAAAAAGAGAAAACAAATGTCGCATTGCAACGTGTTAGAGATAGCCGGCATTGTGGGAAGACACACGACGTGATTGGGTGTGGCCATGTTCTTCGCACACACTTCTTTGTCATTGCTGATTTGTCTGCAAGTGACCCCTCTCTTTCTCGGTAGTCGAACGCTATTGTTTTCGAAAGAAACCGAAATTGGTCTTAAAACTGGTCTTGAAGGATTACAGATCCCACGTGGCACTCGTTCAACACCATTGTGTTCGTCATTGACGTGAGCGGTCCAGTCAATTTTGGTCTGGAAGAGCTTGGCACAAATTCTGCATGCGAACGAATCCATGTCTTCCTCAGTAGTAGATACTATATCTGGGAAGTTGACATGAAGAGGACTATGTCCCAGACCACCTGCATAGCCTTGTGAAACTAGGTCACTATCCTTTGGGTTTATCGTACCCGTAGGGATGGGTACTGGCGGGTGCGATGGCTTCTTGGTCGGGCACGCCATTGGTCGAACAAAATCATGTTCTCCCAAATTACCAAACCTGGAATGAACAAGAAGGTAGTGCTTGTACATTACACTGCACGTATGGAACCGCTTTGAACAGTAATCGCACTGAAACGCTTTCAGTTTAGTGGATGGCTGTGAAGCAGAGGTTGAACCCGGCCTAAAGCAGCCAAAAGGGACGTCACTCTCAACGGTCTGGCCAATGGCATTTTCCAGTTCTAGCGATTGATCAGAAGATTTTGACCCCATCTCTTCGGCAGGAGACATCATCTGTTTTCCAGTGAGACTTTTAAATTCTTCGTCACAATACGAGCGTTTGAAAGGTCGGGCAGCCTCCTTTTCATACTCTTTCCACTTTTTCCTACGGTGTTTTTCCCTGGAGTGTCTTCGCAAGCCACTGTCACTTTTAAATTGCTTTTCACAGTAAAGGCAATTCCATAAGTCCACGGCGCCTTCTCCGTTTGGCTCCAAGCTTTGTTCGTTATTTCTTGACGGTTGAGTTTTCTTGGGTGGCGAAGTCGTTTTCTGTGACGATTCTTCATCGCCTTGCCTTGACGCACGGAGCTGTATACAATCGCGAGTACCGGACAATGCTTCGGCGGTACGGAAACGCTCTGTTGTTTTGCAACACGTGTTCATTTCACTGTTGCTGTTATGTTTAATGCCTTCACCTATGGAACGTAATTTGTCTTCAACAAAACGATTGGTTGAACTGTGTTGACTTTGCTTGTGTCTCAGCAAACTCCTTTTAGAGGAAAGCCCCTTGTGACAGATGGAACATACACAAGGACTAGTTACACCCGCATGAGAACGCCTGTGGTTACTCAAGGAGCGTGTGGATGGAAACGTCTGTAAGCATGTCTTACATTCATGAGTTTCTTGACGACCTGAATCAAGAGCTGGCTTCGACTCGACAGTTGTCTTCTGTTTCATCGAGGTTTCCTTGTCGCGGTTTTTCTCTCCTGGGCATACATGACGATCATGAGTGCGTTTTGTTCCAAACCGGCCACTGTGAACAATCACGACGTGCTTGTAGCGACTACTTGCGTTGAAGAAACCTTTGACGCAATATTGACATTTGAATGCTCCCTTCGTTGCTGTTTCGCTCGAATTCATTGGTGGGCTAGTATCCCACCTAAACGGCATCTTTGCTGGATATTCTTTGCTATATGGGCCAAAATGTGGACGAGTGCTTTGGCTTCCAGACGAAAAAGGTGGATAGTTACAAGTGTGGTGCTTTTCCTTAACGTGCTGATGTTTTCCAGAGAGACTTTTAAATTCTTCGACACAATACGGGCACTTGAAAGATCGGGCAGCCTCCTTTTCATACTCTATCCATTTTGTCGTACCGTGTTGTTCCCTGGAGTGTCTTCGCAAGACATTGTCACTTTTAAATTGCTTTTCGCAGTAAAGGCAATTCCATAAGCCCACGGTGCCTTCTCCGTTTGGCTCCAAGCTTTGTTCGTCATTTCTTGATGGTTGAGTTTTCTTGGGTGGCGAAGCCGTTTTCTCTGACGATTGTCCAACGCCTTGCTTCGAGGCACTGTGCTCTATACAATCGCGAGTACCGGACAATGCTTCGGCGCTACGGAAACGCTCTGTTGTTTTGCAACACGTGTTCACTTCACTGTTGCTGTTATGTTTAATGCCTTCACCTATGGAACGTAATTTGTTTTCAACTAAAAGATTGGTCGAACTGTGTTGACTTTTTTTGTGTCTCAGCAAACTCCTTTTAGAGGAAAGCCCCTTATGACAGATGGAACATACACAAGGACTAGTTACACCGGCATGAGAACGCTTGTGGTTACTCAAGGAGCGTGTGGATGGAAACGTCTGTAGGCATGTCTTACATTCATGAGTTTCTTGACGACCTGAATCAAGAGCTGACTTCGACTCGACAGTTGCCTTTTGTTTCACCGAGGTCTCCTTGTCGCAGTTTTCCTTTCCAGGGCATACATGACGATCACGAGTGCGTTTTGTTCCAAACCGACCATCACAGCGGATACAAGTGAAAGGGTCTGCCGTGCTGTGTAGGTCTTGCTTATGCATCCAAAGATCTTCCCTGGATGAAAATCTCAAGTCACAGAAAGGACAGACAAAGGATGCAGGATCTACTGCTTCGTGCAAACGATTCTTGTGACATTTGAGGGAACTTCTCGAGTGAAAAAACTCCAAGCAAGTACTGCATTCGTAAGTGTTTGACAACTTTGGATTGAGGATAGAACTTCCCCTGGAATGATGTCCCTTGTGACGATGAAGATTTTTTTTGTCAAGAAATTTCTTTCCACAAACCCCACATATGAATACTCTTGGTTTACTCATTGGAAAAGTACTCGCGTTTGATTGTTTTCTCAACAAGGAACTTGTCAGAAGGTGTTCCTTGCGGGTGTTCAATCCTCTAACATCATTCTGTTCTTCAATGGCAGGATCTGGTGATGTGTTATTGAATCTACTATGGTGGGTCTTGTGTGATCGCAGTGATCTCTCCGTGAGGAATGACTTAGTGCACTTGTTACAACTAAACGTTCTGATGCACTTTCGTGAATGAATGCCACTGCGAGAATCACTCAATGGAGATGTTCTCCGTTTAAAACTGTGATGGCTCTTGTGTGCGTTTAAAGACGACTTCTTTTGAAATGTCTTGCCGCAGACGTTGCAAGCCAATTTTCCCATTTTAAGTTTTAAGGTTTTACCGTTGTTCCCGTTAATGTCACGACTTTCACTTGATGGCACTGTGGGTTGCACATGAGTTGCAGCGAGCAATGTTGGATGCATCGTTCTAGAATGGGAAGCTCTGTGTGCCTTTAAAGACAGCTTCTTTTGAAATGACTTGCCGCAGACGTTGCAAGCAAATTTCCCCATTTTACTTTTTCGTAGGTCTTTACTGTTATGCCCGTTACAACTAAACGTTCTGATGCCCTTTCGTGAATGAATGCCACTGCGAGAATCACTCAATGGAGATGTTCTCCGTTTAAAACTGTGATGGCTCTTGTGTGCGTTTAAAGACAGCTTCTTTTGAAATGACTTGCCGCAGACGTTGCAAACAAATTTTCCCATTTTACGTTTTAAGGTTTTACCGTTGTGCCCGTTAATGTCACGACTTTTACTTGATGGCACTGCGGGTTGAACATAAGTAGCAGCGGACAATGCTGGACGTCTCGTTCTAGAATGGGAAGCTTTGTGTGCGTTTAAAGACAGCTTCTTTCGAAATGACTTGCCGCAAACGTTGCAAGCAAAGTTTCCCATTTTACATTTTAGGTCCTTACTGCTGTGCCCGTTAATGTCACGACTTTCACTTGATGGCACCGCGTGATGGTCATAAGTAGCAACGGGCAATGTTGGATTTTTGGTTCTAAAATGGGCAGCTCTATGACGATTCATAAGAGCTAAAGTAGGAAAAGCTTTCAAACAAAATTCGCATTTCACCGCGCTTTTCTGTTTCACCGACGAATTCCCACGTAAGGGTACTGCCTGGCGGTCATCACTGAAGAAAAATCTGTTGCCATGTTTTGTCGAGTGCTTGACGGCAAAGTGTAGTGCTAAGCGGCGTTTATCTGAACAAAACTTTCCACATTTTCCACATCTATAAATCTTTACCCTTGGGTGCTTCTCTCGTAAGTGCTTCGCAAGGGTGGAGGAATGAGCGAATCTCTTCTTGCAAATCGAACAAACATTCTGCGCTTCTGATCTTTCATGTGCTCTTTTGTGGTTGGATAAACTAATCCCAGAGGTAAAACACTCGCCACAGGCTTGGCATTTGTAATCACCTGGATTATGATAATTCTTTTCGTGTGCGTCGAGGGCATTCTTATTTGCAAAAACTTTGTCACATGGCTTGCAACTGACAGCCTCCCACTGCCCGTGCTGTTGAGCGTAGTGCCTTTTTCGGGACGCAGGGAACGAGAAAACCGCACCACAAAGTTTACATGAGAAAGGTTTTATGCCTTTATGAATGTTCTTGTGAAAATGAAGCGAACTTGGTGTCTTGAAGCTTCTGTCACAGTGCATGCAGCGCCAAAGGTGATGTTCACTGCTCATCTGGCAACGGAATTTGTTGTGACTGGCCAGCGAACTAGGCCCTGAGCAGATCATGAAACACTTCTGACATTGTACAGGACCATCTAAAACGTAAGAAAGGTGTTCTTAAGTTACTGTTAGGATTAAGCCTAGGCCGACAGGTATGGAACCGATCTCCTGGCCCTCTGATTACGTGCCTCCATGCTCTACCGATAAGGCACAGAAGATACGCGGGGAAGGCCTTTAAACACCGTTCACGTATCGAACATGCAGCATAAATCCTAGTACTGGGAAGTATATAGTTGGCAAATCAGCAGTGATGTAAATGTGATAATAAACGTTAGCTTGGAGAGTAATGAGAGTGATGTTTTTTTTTTAAAAAAAAGCTTCAGTTTGGACATGCAGTCACTGTCAAGCCAGCCTTAAACTAGCAAAGCATGCGCCAATGCCTGTTCACGTTTACAGTCAGTAGAGGTAAGCCTTTCATGGGCAAAAAAAAGACAAAATCTATAAGTAATGAGCAAATTTCGACGTCGTTTAACGCATGGTTTGCAGAAATTTAGTAGCAACAGAGTTAAGCCCATTACGCCAACTTGCTGATCTTTCATTTGGTTATTAACATTAACTTTTCTCAGACACAGACCTGCGGGTTTCTTTTCTTTGTTCAGGATATCCAAGTCACAGGCGTATCTATCTCCATACCACACAAGGAGCTCCATACCCGGTTCGATCACCTTGTACGCGCGGTAGTAAATATCACCTCTATACTGAAAAGCCACTAGATTTTGTTCATCTTCATTGCGAGCACAGTTGACGAAACGCAGCCAATTACTGTGACTCTCGTCCCGAGCATCAACAACTTGGGTGACACGCCCACGTTCAATTATCTGTAAATAAAGAAGGGAAAACGAACAGTATTGATGTACAGCTGTAAACCAAAAAAGGATGTCACCTTCTACTAAAAAAATCATTATTCTCTTTAACAGAGAAACACAGCTAGTAGATTGGAAACAAGAAAAAAGGCCCATTGACTCGCTGTCTCTCTCGATACAAAGGTGCTTATAGGAGGTACCTGTAGTGACGGATAGTACTAGGCTAGTGGATCGTATGCTTCCCTATCTTTTTACGCACTTTAAACCGTGGTTTGAAAACAGTAAGAAATTACATTCGTGCATTCAATGAACTACCGGTTTTGGTGTCTTCTGGTTTTAACTAACCGACCGCGATATCATAACATGACGTAAATAGCCTTCATCATCAAGGAAATGTCCAAAATGAGAGGTTTACGCTTGTGACAAATATCATGGAAAGGTACATCTAGCGGGAAAATGAACTTTTGCATGAAGGGACAACTTTAACGACAATAATAAGCCTCTTACATCCCACATGTAGCCCTGATCCATGTTAGGTGTTACATTTGCCACGTCTATCTTTTCACCCCAATACGGGCCAAACACTACATCACTTTCAAACCTCTCCAAGGCAAAAATTCCCAGGCCAGCATCTAAAAAACGAACCAGATAATGATTAACAGTTCTGTTTCGAGCACACTTGACAGGTTAATGCGCATTCTACAACAGAAACGGTAACGTCGGGTATACAATACGCTGAGGTTTTCTTCTGTGAATAATCTGTAATTTTTCACCATCAAAAGGAGAGCCTCTTTCTGAATGTTGTGAGAGCCTGTTCCAGTTGTCGTCTCAGACCACAAAGTTAGATTTCATCTGACATTTAGCCACTCTCAAAATGCCCTGCATTTTAGATTTAACGCATATAAGCCAACAAAGACAAAACTAAAAGCAAGCTTTTACCTGGAATACTAGAAGATTTCAATTCCATGTTTTTGGGAATTGTAGCTCTTGCTTTTGTCAACCCTTCTGACATCACAACATTTGAACTCTCCTTCATCCATTGCAGAGCAGAGTGAATTGAGCAAGCACCTATTTGCAGTTTGTCGCATTTGCTACAGACTGCAAGAAAATATGTTATTATCAAGAATTGGTTTGTTTTTGCTTGCATGCGAAATGGGCCTGCAAGGCCATGCTCAGTCCAAAACAGCCATGGCAAGGTTCTGTTTTAGTACAAATAAAGGGGGTTCCTGCGTAGCGTTTGTGTGTGTTAAAAGTGGGAAGGTGGTAAGTTAAACGTTGATAATTGCAAATAAAACTCCGACGTTTCGGCAATGCTGCCTTCATCAGGGAAAATATGCGAGTTCGTTATAGCGGAAAATTTGAAAATTTGAAAATGCGCGCGTAAAAACCAACGAGTTTGCACGCGCGCAAGTCACGTGGAAGAGAAATCTTGATTGAGTCCACCCGGCGCGAGGGTGTCAAGTAAGAGCCTTTATCTTCGCTTCTTCTTACCGTCTTATGCGTCTGACGATAGCAACAATGAAACATCTCCGCGACAATGTCTCTGTTGACATTCAGAATTGTCCTAAGGACCTTACCTCACTTTGCGATGCTAGATCATATTCACGTTTAACGTATTTGATTCATAGACTTAATAGACGTTTATATGATCAAGTATCTGCAATCAAAGAGGAAAAGTTCTCACGTTTAACAACAACCCAACCTGCTCGTTACACACGTAACACACAAACTATGAATACCGTTTTACAAGACAACAACTAGAGCACAGATAGATTGGTAGTTGGAACACCTGAAGATCTTGCTTTGGATGAGGACGAAAGATCTCCGCTGGCAAAGGGGATAAATTTTATACCCACAACACCCACTACGGATGAACTCACTTCTAAAGAAGATACTGAGAAATTTTTCAGACGCCTACGCCTTAAAGCGCACTTTACTGAGGGCTCATCCAGAGTTACGACCGGTAGTGATGCCCCAAGTGAAGTCACGAATGACAATCTTTCATACCGCTGTGATGGCGTTTCCTCTGGTCCTAATGGTGACTCCATTAACGAAACTAACCAACCAAGCAGACCTAATGATGATATTTTTTAATCCTTAAAACCCAAGCGGAGTAAGTGGACTTCTCAACCAAGTCAGTTGTCAGCCTTGGACCACTATATTGACAAATGTTGCAGGGAAGGAAACCAACTAGTCTTCAAACGAAAACATAGGCGGTGCAACCTTACTCCGGGAGAACAAGAGGCCTTACGGAGACTGCGATGTAGAACTGACGTTATATTCCGACCTGCCGACAAAGGTGGGGCTTTTGTAGTTTGGAGTAAAGACCTCTACTTGGCTGAGGCTTTAAAAAAAGCTATCGGACGAACGGTTTTACCAGCAAATAGCCGAAGATGCTACCGGGGAACACCGGGTTTTGGTCCGTTCATTTATACAGCAGGCTATGGAGGCCAAACAACTTCCACCATCAGCAACTAGCCTTGTTGTTGAATGTCCTCGTACTTCTAAATTTTATTTGTTGCCTAAGATACACAAACCTGGCAACCCTGGGCGGCCAACTGTCTCCGCTTGCGTATGTCCTACAGAGAAATTAGCTTTATATCTCGACAAGGTAACAGCTCCCTTCGTACGCGGCCCGGAGAGTTACGTGAAAGACACAACCCATATGCTGAACATACTAGACTCTTTTCGTTTCAGCAATGACGGGGGGCAGCGTTTGGTGTTAACAATGGACATCAAATCACTGTATACAGTCATTCCCAATGATGAAGGTCTGGTGTCGCTGGAATATTTGCTAGACAAGAGGGAGGCCAAAAACCCACCCACTGATACTCTTCTTCGCATGGCTGAATTGGTGTTGACCCTCAACACCTTTGAGTTCAACGGCGAATATTAAGAGCAAGCAGGCGGCGTGGCAATGGGTAGCAGATTAGGGCCAAACCACGCATGTCTCGTCGTTGGCTATGTCGAAGAGAGGATGCTAGCCGAATACACCGGTAGGAAGCCTGATTTGTATAAGAGATACATGGACGACGTAACGGGCGCAGCCTCGGGCAGTGAACAAGACCTACAGCAGTTTCTTGACTTTGCTTCGAAGTACCATCCTAAGCTTGTCTACACGTGGTCTATCTCATCTGACAAACTCCCGTTCCCGGACATTTATATGACACCCCGTCACGACCGCCTATCGACATCGATTTATTACAAAGACACTGACAGCCATTCATATCTGAACTTGCGGCCGACCGACCCCCATTGGTCATTACATACTATCCTAAGAACATCGCCGTCTGTAATATCCTACTGCGACATTATACAACACTACAGGATGACGATAGCATCAAGGTCACATTTGACAAACCGCCGCTTAAAGCCTTCCGTCGCGCTAAAAACCTGAAAGATCTTCTCGTTCATAGCTCCTTACCGCAGGTTCTCCAACGTCAGATAGGCACTTTTCGTCGTAATAGACGTGACTGCCGGACCTGTCCCTTCATTAACTCCTCTGACCGAATTACCACTACACAAGGGCAGATCAAAATCTCGGGGTTTTTTTACATGCATCTCCAGCCAACTGATCTATGGAATTTCGTGCCGCAAATGCCCTGGGGTAGTTTACATAGGAAAGACAGGCCGTAGCCTTAGCGACCGTTTTCGGGAGCACCGTTTGGACGTCATTAAGAAGAAAGTGGCCCTGCCGGTGCCTGCCCACTTTGCGGGAATGGTCCACCAGCTGGAGGACACGCAAGTAGCCGTGATTAGAGCTGGTCTGCCCGAACAAGACAAAACAAGACGCGAGGAGATGCGCTTTATTCATAATTTTGGCACCCTCGCGCCGGGTGGACCCAATCAAGATTTCTCTTTCACGTGACTTGCGCGCGCGCACACTCGCTTGTTTTTACGCGCGCAATTTCAAATTTTCCGCTATAACGAACTCCGATGTTTTCCCTGATGAAGGCAGCATTGCCGAAACGTCGGAGTTTTATTTGCAATTATCAGCATTTAACTTACCACCTTCTCTATTTCAGTAAATGACTTGCTTTGAATATGTACAAACATGTCCGGAGCAAGTGCCATAGGTAATTCTGCAAGTGAACTGCAAAACACTGACCACTTTGGAAGTTTTTTTTTAACTTAGTGCCAGTGGGTGGTACATTGTTGATTACTGACCTCCAATAACAGATAACAGAGGGCCAAAATGTTCACCTAAATGGGCATCTGCCGGTATTTTACATCAAATAGTTATATTCCTTTTTGTAATCACACTTGACTGAGCTTTGTGCCCAGTTATGGAGGGAACCTGTTGTCAGTGTGTTTGTTAGACTTTCAAACCAGTAATTTCGTTTTGGAATGGAATCAGTGTCAGCCTCCTTTATGAGAGAAAGTGATAAGCCCATCAACAAAGTTGCATTTCATGATATTGCCAACAAATTTGTGTTTCACTATCAAAAGAAACAATGACTGTTGATAACTTACAGATGTACTCATCTTCTTCAAGTTCCAGTTTCTTATTAACACAATTTGTAGTAACTCTCAGTTTCTGGGAATAAACAGAATGCAAAAGCACAAAAGGTTGCTAATGATCTCACATGAATTTAGAAGGGGAACAACGATGTTATTGAATTAATGCTTAGCATTATCATTAAGGCAGGAAGTCAGGCACCCAGGGAGACATGAGAAAAAAGAACAAAAACTGGCTAACATGAAAGAAAACCAGAAGGAAAGAATCAACACTGAAACGTTTCCAAGTAGTAAAATCTGCTCTCACAAGGTTGGCAAAAAGAAGTGAAACACTGTTTTTCTTTAGTTTTCAGACACAGGTTCATGACCAAAGCATTGTCTAGCATAGAATTGGCTTGCAAAACCCCAGCTCCTATGAAGCTGGTTTTTAAGACTTAGTTTTCACAAAAGATGAAGCATTAGTTGCAATGTTGGTGATGTAGATTTGGGTGGTGTTTGGGAAGAGGAAGAAGTGAGCAACTGGTCTGTTTAGTGTCCTTGCAAAGTCATGGGCAGCTGATAATAAGTAGTTGTATCCTCCTTGATTAAAAATTCTTTAACTTTGTTATGGGTGAAGATAGAACCCCCTTGCCAAGAATGAGATTCTGCACCCTACTGGTTCCAGCATAGTATCAAAATCTGAATGAGACAAGGGTCTGCAGCATCAAGGTCCTTTGAGATCCATGTTTAAGTCTTTTGAGACAACCAACCTTGTGATTGCCAGATTCAAAAGTGAAATGGAGTTTAATTTGTTACTATATTATGTAAACAAATCCTCTTGGAGAAAAGATTAGTTTTCCATATGCTCACAGGTTGATATTACTCTAATAATATTACCTTACCTTCAAAGGAATTTTGAATTCCTTCATTTCTGACTTTCGTTTGAGTGAGCCACTTACAACTTTAGGTGGCAATGGAGTCTCTACAATGTCCTTTAAAAAGAGAGGAGAAAGTCTTAGTTTTCGGGTCTAATCACTCAAAAGAACTTTCCTCGTCATACACATCTACAGCAAACATCAAGCCAAAGTCAAAGCCATCAAGCCAAAGTCTGGTAGAAATACAGTATTGTTTAGCAGATTTTCTACATCATGGACCATTCTGAATTGTCTGTAGCAAAATTCTGTTTTTCCAAGATACTAAAAAGGGACCAAATGATACTAATAGCTATTTCGGTAGAAATCTAAAAAAAATATATTGTTTTTGAAGCATAGGAAAGTGTGATAAGAAATTACCAGAGTCTTCATTTCGCTATTATAAATGGCCAATACAAATTCTTCACAGAAGAAACAAAGGCAATTGATTATATTCCCTGACAGTTCATTACCTCAGAGGAATTTGGAGTAGTTAGTATAATGTCGGGAGAACAATCCCTTATTGGTCCATTCCTTTCCTAGAAGTGAATTAAGAATATTCAAAAGTCAGGTACAGTATTTTCAAGGACAAATGTACTTGTACAACAAAAAAAATCATAAAACTGTTCAGTTAGGTGGTGTCATCATTTGGGAAATGAGTGCATGAGAAACATCAAGGAAATGATTTTTATGGATGTAACAAAATTAAACCTTATGGAAAGATTAAAGCCCACAGAAGAAAAAAGAAAAAAGAAAAAATCAGAAAAGTCAGAATCCACGATGGGAATCAAATTGATGATCAAACTGGTTGGATCTCCAGGGCTTGAAAAAGATTTTGTACATGTACTTGCCCTTTGAACAAGCGAACCTCAACAGCGTGCAAAGAAACTTGTGTCCGTTAGCCCGGGACTAGTAGATTTTGCTATCGGGCTAGTGAATTCTGTTCTTAACTTGCCAGACAGGCAAGCGAAGCTGTTATAGGGAATTCAAATTACAGAAGAACTGTAATCAATCCTGCTCATCTAAAAAAAAATTGGGGCTAGTTAAAATGACTCTTGGACTAGTACACGCTACCTGCAGCTTGCCTGAATGACAAGCTGTAAAACTGACTTTCTTTGCACCCTGCCTCAAATTTTCCTTCTCCTCGGCAATTTTCTTGAAATCTTAGAACCAGCCAGCAATGCCTCACATTTGAAACCCACTCAATTGTATTTAAAACAATTAAACACCCTCTAATTTATAAACAATTTTAAAGTACCATCTTACCATGCAAGAATCAAGACAAGGTGCACTCTTTTCAGTGATGCAAAATTCATGGTCATCATTAAATTTTGTATAACCATCTTGAATTTCCTAATGGTTTCAAGGATCAAAAAAAATAAAGCATTCTTTCTGACTCAATACAGGCCTTGAAATGGATTAAGGAAAACATTAACTATAATATTCTGTTGAATGTATGATACACAAAATTTTATAATCATCATAATTATTACCTGGCAAAACTCAGGATCTGGTGAACTCTTTCCTGTAATGTAACCTCCATCAATAGTATCATCTGAATGATCACCTGTTTTATCCTAAAGGTTCCAAAGTTGCCAAAATAAAATTTATGTGCATGTAAAAAGCATACCTGCTGTCTTTCTTAAAACAATTCCCGACTATGGGACAAAAACACTTTCAAAGATGCAGTTACCGTTTATAAGGGTTTGGGCAAAAATGAAAACCCCTTTGCTTTCCTTTTTCATAGCTCACAAAGGAAGATTTTTCTTGTAAATAAAATATTTCACATTCCCTGATTAAGAACTGGAAAGGCCAAAGATTATTGAACTCAATATAGTAAATACAACATCGTCAACAGCAGCATAATTATCATCATAATAATTATTAAGGGTGGCCTGGCTGTCCAGTTTGCTCAGTTTTTCATGCGTGCCAAGAGATCGCTAGTATTTGAGGCTGCCATATCCCTCATTAGAGTGTCAATAAATGTAGCCAACGGACGATGGCGTCCTTGCCACGACTGCCACAGGAAAAGCTATAAAATACTGTCCAGAGTACAAAATATGCAGTATGACTTGTGTCAATGTTGAGACAAAAGCTCTAAGTCAAATGTCCTGAGCACATAACTGTTACATTACAAAGTTAATGGCAAGAGAGAGTAATTGTACAAACAAGTGCCCTTACCTCACATGTGACAATGTCAATGTCATCTTCATCAACCTCCATTTGCAGACTGTCCTCACAGGGCATATCCTGCAGGTATGACAAGGATCCAACTAGAGTCAACTTTTTTGTTTTAAATATATATATTTTTGCTGTTGGTAGTTTCTTTCATTCTAATAAAAGATAATTTCAGAGTTTATAGATCCTTTCAATGCATTTCTAGGTAACAGGTAAATGAGAGTGCAGCAGTAGGGTCACACACATCACTCTGAGGTGGAAGCATGCACAGTAACAGGTCAGTTGTGGTCAGAAATGATACTGCTTTCAATGTAATGCTGAGTCTAAGCACAGACACACTAAACTGATCACATGCCTAGATTAAAGCATGTACTTCTAACAGCAGCAGATGTTTGACATCTACAAGGGGCTTGTACAGTAGGATTATACATCATCATTTTGAGATAGAAGCACATGTAGTATCTGGAATGGCATCCTTAACAGTTTAGTTGTGGTCAGAAGTGGTGCAAGGGTAAGCTTGCAAACTGCTTTCAGAGTAAAGCTGAGTCCAAACACACACTCTCTAAGCCAAATCACATGCCGAGATTAAGACAAGTGATTATTTTTCCGATGACTGCCCAGTTTATCTAGGCATCAGAACTTCCCTAAACAGAAAGGCACTGTTCGCTGGCCTGGGTCTGAATGAGAACTGCTCCAAGTCCATTTTGATGATGCATGTGCTGCAATGATGAGTGTATGACTGGGATCTATTTGACCTACTGATTGGCGATTTGCTGCACATCTTTCCAATGACACATAGTTTCCTTGTGACGTAGTTAGACAAATTCATTCAACTAGTTACCATACTTTCCAACCCCTGGAAACAATGCTATAATATTTTTGCAGAAAAATTCAAATTGGGTCAAAGGCTGTTGTCTTTTCTGGATCAGCATGCACCCCTTCAAAATCAGAAATTAGACTCACAGCACCATGAATTGCACACCACTGAATGTCCGATGTGAGCACGTGGGAGTTGAAACAAAATACCCTGAATGCAAAAATCGTGTTGCAGTTGTTCATAGATAATGATCTTGTACTCATCAACACCCTCCAAGATAACTGACATGGACCACTGGACTATTTAATGCAGTATACCAGATGACAATCTTTTGAGGAAGTGCTGTCTGATGGGCTAAGGAAAACCCTGAGCCAATGAGATGTATTCCAGCTTTGAAATACATCACAGTGAATCTGTAACTAGCCGTTCATTGGCCTTTCGCAGAGAAACCAATGCCAGAGCACCACTGGAGAACAGAAGAAATGAAGCCTTGCTACAGGAGTGGATAACAATGCAGGTGGAATGGAGAGCTGATAAGATATCAATCCAAGAGGAATAGAAATTTCCAAGGATGGTAGAGCAGGATTAGATTACAATGAAGGTGGAATTAAATTTTCCTTGGAGTGTACATGCAGAGCAGAACTAGATTACAAGACAGGTGGAATGGAATATCTTCCTTAGAAAGTAGAGCAGGATTAAATAACAAGGCAGGTGGAATGGAGTTTTTCATGGAGTGTCACACAGGATTGGACAAAGAATGCAGGTGGAATGGAATTTTCCTTGGGGTGTTGCCAGGACTGGATAACAATGCCAGTGGAATGGAATTTTTCTTGGGTTGTCAAGCAGGATTGGATAAAGAATGCAGCTGGAATGGAATTTTGCTTGGGGTGTTGAGCAGGGTTGGATAACAATGCAGACGGAATGCAGTTTTTCTGGGGTAGCTGGCACGATTGGATAGTAATGGAAATGAATGAATTTTCCTTAGGTGTTTTCCTTGAAATTGGCAGGCTGAGTAGTCAACATTAGCTCATTTACTTTTGAGAACATAGACTGGTTCAGGTATTCTTGCACAATTTTAGTTCTCAAGTGGTATTAAACGTGTCAATAACTGATTGTTTTTTTGATGATAGCCTTTTCATCAGTTCTTGCATTCACCATTTGCCTATCTTTCCATAATACACATTGTTTGGCGTCCCACATTTTAAATAAGCTTTGCCTTGAATTTCTCTTGGGAAGAATAATAATCAGAGGAATTTAAAAACATGTTATAAAAAACATCTTTGGGGGGACAAACAAGGTGTTTTATAGCAGATGCGGGAAATGGCGAATGTACTTATAGTTTAAGTTTGCAAGACTTCTTGTGCCATATTCTTACATTTCTCAGGTGAAAGAGGCTTAATTAAAAGCATTTTATCAAATGGAGTTTCCAATTTGTCTTTCATCAGTATTTTGGGTACTCACAGCGGTTCCAGCCATTCAGATGGTGGACCACCGGTGACAAAAAAGTGAGCAAAAAAAGAAGCTGGGATAGATTGGAGAAAACAGCATTACTGCTTCTCTTTTGAATAAGTTCTACAGTCATGCCTTCACCACTCTCCCAAATCTCTCCTCAGTTTCTCCCGCTCTATTTTTCACCTGCACTCCACTCTGAACATCTGCAAAAGGCAATGGTGCTCATGGGAGAATAGGGGTGAGACTTACCTCTTGTTTGGATAGCTCAGGGTCACTTTCAAACAGGTACTTAACTGGCAGGATAACATCAGGTTCACTTAGCAGTCTTGCTGGACTACACTGCATGGAGAGCTGAAGTGAAATTCAGCCAAAAAAGGTTTTAAAAGAGGTATGAATTGTGAACTACTAACCAATGGTTAGTAGTTGCCAACAGTCAGTTACTAAAAATGAGCCTAACTATCCCTGAAACAGTAAAAATTTCTGTCCTTGAAAATCTTGCACATTTCTTTTTGTGTTCTATCTCATTCAATTTATTGTTCTAAAAGATATCCTTACAGCACCATTGAACAACATGAAAAATGTGCATTTCACAGAACTCGAGGTAACTCGGCTTTTGTTGGATGGGAAGATTTGGACACAGCCTTAATATATCATTTGCAAGTGGCTCATCTATGCAACCTATTTGTTACACATATCAGATACAGAGATGCTTGAATAGTTTTTTCAGGAAAAGGTCACCACTTAAATTTTTTGTGAAGAGGACTTGGAAGATCGAGAAAAACAACAAGGAAGAAGTACAATTTCAAACACTAAAGATGGCTCTCGCACAGAGGGTGTATGAAGAAAGAAAACTTTCCACCAAAAATCAAAAAAGGCTTTCACCTGGCTGCAGTTTGGTGAGTCTGAACAAACAACGTTTTGCAGTATTTATGGTGAATTTCCCCGCCCTCATGTAATGTAATTGAAAGGAAACTGTAAATGAGTATTAAATCTTCCATATATTTCATTTTGAACCAATCCATCCATCCATTAGTTTGCCCATTTATTAGCACTACTTTCAATATTCAAAATGTTGTTATTTCAAGATCAGATTCTTGGATAATAAACTTTATAATTTGGTTGGCAAAATTTAAGAGCACTAACCCAAAGGGTTACTTATCCAAAACAAATAATTTTGAGTCGTGCAAATATTATAATGTAAAGATTAAAATGGGAAAGGACTTCCACATGCAAATGATGTGGATGCTTGTCCTGTCTTGTCTCCAAGAGCTAGAAATAATTATTGCAGATTATTGTCCCATTTACGGTGATCCGGATGGAAAGCCAATATTTTACCCATAAGGGTATTGCTACAGGTAATTCTTGAATAACAAATGCCATATCATCCTGTGTTGGACTAAGGTCTCCATTACGGGTCAAATAAAGCCTGAGTCATACCCAAATTGGTCTCCTTTAGAGTTTTTTGTTTTCTAATTTTCCAACAAGCATTCCATCTTTCTCATAGGAGAGTCTGCCCCAGGACAAATCCACCCAATTATTATATAAAAAATCTGAGTTTAATCACTGTATAGACTTTTCAGGTGATTGAAAATCACAGCTACCATGCACCTTGCTGTAAATGTTCCCACTTAGAAGACCCTATTAGCTGGGTTTGTACACTTTTAATAAAACCAAGCTACTGTGAGAGGGTTTGTCATTCTGACCCTCCAGTTGGTTGCAGGCACAATCTTATGTTATTACCATTCATACACAACCATTTCACAGGATTTTTGCACGGTACTATGCCTATTTGTTTCCAAAGATTTTACAAAAAAGAAATTTAGAGTTTAGGGAGAATTTTCATTTCAGCCACTTTTACAAATGAAAGGGTTAAAATTTCATATCTTTCCACAACCTTTCGAAGCAGTTCTTTTCAAAACTATTTTTGACCTTTTTTCACCTCTGAGGCAAAAACAGCATGCTTCATCAATGGCTTTCTACCAGGAGCATTACTAATTTTCATAACTTTCCCTAACCTGCGCTTAAAAATAATAAATTCCATGACTGTCCAGGGTTTTCCATGACTAAACAAATCATGTTTTACTAACAAGTATTTTAAGATTTAAATTTAAAATTATTCAGCATATTTTCACTTTTAAAATACTTTTTTTTTCATTTAATACTAAACATTGTTTTATGCAAAGGAAATAAATAACTTTATATCATGTAATAATTCTAACTAAAATACCATAAAATTCTGAAAATAAGCCCCTCCGTGTATAAGCCCCCCAAACTGGTAACGCAAAGAACCCTCCGTTAAATCACCCCTCCAAATATATGCCCCCCAGGGGCTTGTACATGGAAGATTTCCCTCAAATACAAAGTAAAACAAAGCAAAAACGGTATATTTACTTCCAACTATAAGGCTAGCCCATCCGATTTTGAAACGCAAATTTCCCTCCATAGATAAGCCCCTCCGAATATAAGCCCCTCCAAAAATAAGCCCCTCAAAAGGAGCCTTTGAAAAATATAAGCCCCGGGGCTTTTTTTCGGAATTTTACGGTATGCTTTCCATGACAGTTACCTGTAATGAATTGTAAATGTAATGTATTGTAATTGTTTGTGTGTTTGCGAAATTAAAAAGAAAAAAAAAAAATGCTTTCCAAAGATACATCTGCTTTTGTCTCTGACAATTACAGTCAAACCCCGCTTTACAGACACCCGCTTAATATGGACGACACCTCCTTATATGGACAGTTTTCCTTGTCCCTAGCCCTTGTATTTTCTCTACATTCAATCTGCTTAATATGGACACCCAGTTAAGACGGACACATTCTATGGCCCCCTCAGTGTCCATATTAACATGGTTTGACTGTACAACTCTACAATGGCCAATGAAAACATACCGTAAAATTCCGAAAATAAGCCCC
Organism: Porites lutea; assembly: GCF_958299795.1. NCBI lineage: Eukaryota > Metazoa > Cnidaria > Anthozoa > Scleractinia > Poritidae > Porites > Porites lutea. Next base: position 4,580,484 of record NC_133204.1, read on the forward strand.
TCCATGTATAAGCCCCTCCAAATATAAGCCCCCCAATCCAGTAATGCAAAAACCCTCCGTTAAATCGCCCCTCCAAAAATAAGCCCCCCAGGGGCTTGTAATTGGAAAATTGCCCTCAAACACAAAGCAAAACAAAGCAAAAACAGTAAATTTACTTCTAACTATACGACTAGCCCAATCGATTTTGAAATGCAAATTTCCCCTTGAGATAAGCCCCTGAAAAAGGGCCTTTGAATAATATAAGTCCCGGGGCTTATTTTCAGAATTTTACGGGTATTATAACAAAACTCACTAGACAAAATAAAAGACTAATTAATTGTCAGAAATAGTTCAGAACAATCTTCTGTCAAAAAAATGCGCCCTATAGACCTGGTCATTCAGATCTCAGAGAGCAGCCTCTCCTAGTACAAACAACCATTCAAGGGTAAGATTAAAGGTCGCATACACTGATGAACAAGTTTCCAATTCACACTGTTTTCTATCACACTCACTGTTTGTTTTTATATCCATAATATAAAATATAGCAGACTACGTAAAAATCTTAAAGAAATTATGATGAAGATTTCAACTTTTTTTTTCAGTCACACGACCTGAAAATTAAAGCGCTCGGCTACTGGCCAAAGTGTCTGTAATATGACCAGGCCAGCAAGATGGCGCAAACCAGCTTCGTGTTGAAATCAGCAACCGCGATGAAATTTACTGTTTTAGAACGGTCACCTGCTGTACATTTCGTCTACCATCTTCGCTGTGAATTTCGCATAAAAAATCGACAATAAACACAGAGAGCTCAAACTTTCATTCAAGGGATTTTTGAAGCGTCAATTTACACGGCGACTTTGTGTTGGCGATTCAAGCATGTGGAATTCAAATGACTTGATCAATAATTTCTCCCATTCGAAAGTGCTCTGCGATTACTATACAGACTTTAGGCGTGAACGTCAACTGATTAAAAGCCATTCATATAAGCTACCAGCAAACGATAAAAAGGGAAAAATAAAGAAGATCTCACCTCGCCTGCAATGATCGCCATGTTGCCCTGCCGGAGGACAAAGAATGAACATTTTGGCGGGAAATTTGATAATCCCTGCGACTCCCCTGCGCATTGATTTCGCGCATTTATTTCGTAAGCACATTTCCCAGCATGCTTTACTCTGTCACTTTGGATAAAAATAGAAGAGTGACGAGATAATCCCAAGGGAATTTTCCTTTTGTCTTGACGCATACATACGCACATGGAGAGATCGACGGTTGAAAGAAACAGGTCTCTGGGATAACACCACATGATCTGAAATCATTCGTCATTTTCTCATCTCTAATAATAATACACCTTGTTCGCCCCACCCCCCCCCCCCCCCACCAAATTTTTTTCATAAGCATTGTCTTGGATTTCTTTTGGGACCACAGCTGTTTTTAGTGTCGTCACGCAACGCACCTCCCAACAAAACCTCCTGGAGAGGAGCATTGCGTGACGACACGTAGGGCAGACTAAAACAAAAGCTAGGCACAATTTTGGGTGGCAAACACACCAAACAGGTTGGAGATGTGCAAAAGGCGAATTCAGGAAATCATAAACAAGCCAGCTAAAAAGGTCTGTTTGTTAAGCCCGCTTCGGACGCCGTAATTTTCATGAGCAGAACCTAATTCGAGTTAATGCCGACCCAAATTATTTAGACCGGCTGAATTGATTCAGACACCGATCTTAATTTCTGCTGAATTAAGTTCAAAAGGCGAAAAATGCTCGTTTCGGTCAAACTGCTTCCAAAGTACGTTATAATAATTTATGCATTAGCTTCGCCCCAACAACCGTTCGGCGACTGGATCAAAAAAGAAAAGAGCCGTTCCAAATTGAAACAACAGGCGTTCCCAATTGATTCAGACGCCGAACTTTTCATGTACTTAATTCAATGTGTTGGCTTCGGCCCATGAAAAGTTCGGCGTCTGAACCGGGCCTTAGGTGATGGACATCTATCATGTGCTATTCGTAACACCAACCACTTTATCCCACAAGATCTCAGGGTGCGCTTCATTGCAAGCCTCTCACAGTCAGGTTCGCTTTGCCCATCTTATTCGGAGAGGGCATTTTTTAACGTTTGGTCAAGGGATCGATTGGTTATCCGCCGATTTGTCCTGCGACATTCAGCTACATTTCAGCACCCTCCAGCGACAATCGACAATAAAGAGTAAATTGACATCACTTGTGGAATTTCCAACCCGTTCTGCTTTATCAAAAACATTTTCTCTTGATTTCTTCCGATTAGCGGCCTCTTTAATCACGATGCTGTCATTTTTGCTCCCACTGGGTCCCGTATTCACCGCTGAATCATCTAGAAACGTCTTCCAGCATCAAAGAGTCTTCCAGTGCGCATTCGTTTTCCCTGAGATGAATTCGGTCCAGGATAACAGTCAGGTGATAATTATTGGACCTCTACCCGAGGGACGTTTTTCTAGGATGCATGGTATACAAGATGACAAAACGCCATCTCCATCATATCGGCTCGATAATTGAGAAGAAAGGCAAACGAGCGCCCAAAAGGTCTGTAAGGATTGCATTCACAGTAGTTCTATATAAAAACGCTGGACACGAGTGCTTGTCAGAAGCTTGTCTACGCAACAACGGGAGAAACCTAGGCGTCAGTCAGAAACCCCTTGGCCACGCGAGCTATCTTATCTTTACTGAAATCAACATTGGAGCGGTGTTGACCATTGACCAAAACATGGGTACAAGGGTTCTAGGCATGAGGGACCTTACGTACCCTACGGGTACGAGTACACAAATATGTCGGCCACACAGTTACAAAAAAAGCAACCATGATTTCCTAGATGGGATAACGACACTAGCGTTCTACCCGGTAGCCAGCCTTTTCTCCGGGGGAAGAGGCAATCTACCAGTACATATAGCGACGGGTATGGGAAATTTACCTGTTCCGCCGTGCATGTAAAAGAAAATGGTGTATCATAAGGTCTCTATGGTCTTGTTTTAAGCTCCCACAGTCGATGGGTGCAGTATTTCTTCATCTTCCTGGTGGATCGGTTGGATCAAGTAAAGTTAATTTATCAAAATACCTAAGCACGCGAGCGATAGGATAAAAAACAACGTGCACTAATCCCGTATCTTCACTGATGCGTGTTCTATCAGAGAATGAATTCTCTGTCGGAAGAGTGGATGGTCAGAGACAAGTATAGGAGATTACAAAGTTCGACAAAGCCGCAAATATATGCTCGTGTCCTTAGAAGTCTTAATTTGATTTGTTTGTTCCGAAGGAATGTAGTGCATTCAACGTTGCTATCCTAGTCTTCTTCAGACATTCGTCACGCAATCTTCTATGCCCATTGACGCCGAGCGTACTACGAGCGAACGTAGGAAACGGGGCCGAAATCACTGCTCCGTTCCTTTAACCTCTCCGCTTTGGGCACCAATCGTGTTCACCCTGCTTTCCCAAATCGACTGACTAAAAATTAAGTGACTGTCAGGAGTCTGATTTCAATGAGAAGACTTTGCTAATTCTTAAATCATCTTTTGTACGTAGCCAGAAAACCCTAAAGATGAGTTCATTTGTTACAGCAAATGCTCTGTCCGGTTTTCCTGACAGTTGGTTGACTGCACAAGACCCATTAAATGACTACCATTTATGTGTGCCTCTCACCCGAGAGAGGTGTACATGCCATGCTTATTGATCCTTGGCACAAATATGCCGCCGACCCATCTGCAATATTGTTCCGATATAAACCCATGGTAAATATAAAAGCTTGCCATGTATCTTGGTGTCAGCGATGCATTTTCTCGTGTGTCGGAACAGTATCCCCGGCAGCACCGGAGGCAATGTAACAGATCGCTCCGCTGCATACTGAAACCAGGCGTTTCTTTGAAGGGCTCTGAAACTTACCAGGAATGGATATGTCATTTACCTGAAAGTGCCAAGTTGTTCGCCCATGGATGACTATACCCTCTTCTAATGGATCTTAACTAGGGCTAACCGTGAAATCTTCCAGCGAGACTTGCTCAAAAAGCCTCTAATTCCGGAGAATGCAATTTGCTCCTGCTAAATGTTACAGCACTTTTGTTACTCCAAGGCGCCAAAATTCATGACTCTTGTGCACCCTTGTGGTACGGCCATGGAGGGAGACGTAAAATGGAATTCAATCAGAATACACGATTTGACCGTGAGAGATCAAGCAGGTAGTCTTTGTTATTGACAAACGAAACCTCACATCTTGCAATTCCGATCACGACGGATCTGCTGTACTGAACTGGCCAACCTTATAATATGCCTTGTTTACCAAATACTCGAATACGCCTCTTCCCGATTCGTGGCTGGTCTCCCAAGTTGAACGGGCAGAATCGCTCCATCCGCGCTACCAGCTTTGTGCATGTGTAATAATCACAGTTGGAGCTAGAGGGTCAGTGCACTGATGTTAAACCTCTGATAACGGCATTAAGAGTCTGCAAGAAATGTGACTGATCTGGCAATGTTTTTTAAAATTAAAACCTGGCACGACTGGCCGGTTTTCTATTTAATATCTGCAGTTGATGCACGTACGTTTTTACTGTGTCAGATCTTTTCTTACCCTAAATCTCCTTACTTCTTTTCGTTTCAAGCATTATCTGGATCCGTCAAAACGGCAACCCCACCCCCCATGCTCATTCTGTACTGACTCTATTCATTTGAATGTTTATCATGTTTTGTATCATGTTTTTCTCGGAGAGGAGCACTGTAGTTTCCACTACAAGCAGGTACGCAAAGCTGTTTTCGTGTATAATACGCAGGTCACTGCCATACGTAGGGGCGGATGTATAAAAAGTTGGCACTTGTTTGCGCCAAAGAATCCACAGTATCAGTCCAACGAGACGAGCGCAATGGCTTTTTTTGCTTATGTTTATACCGGATCCTTTCCGGTTTACGTATGTGACACAAGGACGCAAGCTCAAGCAACAGCACAAGAGGATAAAAATTGTTTCATTACTCGATGCGAATACTTACTCTTGCGTCGTGTTGTAGCGTGTCCAAACCGTGACGATGCAACAAAGCATACGAGCTGGGTCAATGTTGGTTGTGTCGTATGTGTGAAAGGGAATACACACAGCGATTTAACTGTTCTCATACTCGTGTGCGATACAGTATAGTTACACAGTTTGCCAGTGCCCTTGTATGTTACTGTAAGATGAAGTCAGCCAGTATTGTTGGCGATAACAAGATCAAACTTCCTCTCCTACTGGTGAGTGTTTTTTGGAGCCTCTACGTCTCACAATTAACTAACTGAGACTGCTTCCGATACAGAGAAGCTATAATTTATTGGCTAGATTGTGGCCTCACCGGCTACGTTACAAGGACTTCATTTATTGCAAGTGCAAATCCTTTTTGGAAGTGAGTGTAAGTGCAAAACGTTTGGCGCCTGGCATCTGCACTCCTGCTTTGTCAAGGATTCCTCCAGGCGTCTTTTTGGCCACATTTGTCACTTACGGAGCTAAGTCTATAGCTGTCTAAGGGCCAAGTAGCACTAATCCCCGGTTAGTTACTTGGACAACTCATACTTGACGCCCCGCTTGTTCAAACATTACTTTGCGCAATCCACCGGATAAATCACTATCCAATTGCGTTATTCACTTGATAGAGATATATCAATCGGATCGCTTTATGCACCTTTTAAACAGCTGGATTTTTCAGCCGTTTTTCCGCTGACCCAGGATTCGAGTTAACAGACTTCGAACAACTCGGCCCTGATAAGACACAACTGGATTATCCGCCTGGGTGAGGCTGTCAAAAAGTGACTATGTATGTCTCTGGAACAAGGACTACCTGTACACTATATGAAAAGTACCATCATCCTTTATTTACATATTATACGTTATTCTTTGTTTTACAAATATGACTTGACAAGGAAGTCATATAGAGCAAAAGAGGTTTGTCTCATAAGTCTGCTGGAGATGACTACCATTTAATTTTTCAATCTCCCATAATAATTAGGACGTCTCTATTTAGGTCGCTTCAACGCCATGGTTTCAGTTGAGCTGCCTTTTCGCGTGCGAATTCCTCTTGAAGCAACCACCGAAGCTCTTCTTCTAGCTCGCCTTGGCGAATGTCTCGAGGCGATCTTTACAACAAAGACGAAAATGAGTTAATCACATTGTTTTGGTATTTAATTATCAATGATCGGGGTTGTCAATCAGGTGGCAACTAAGATCGTAAAGTAGTTAAGTGGAGCGTGAATTTCAGCCGTCCACCTACACGTTGTACATTCCCGAGAGTGACGTCGACACTCTGGGTAGCCTGAGAAAACAGCTGACATTTTGCGATGCCACAACTGGTTTACCCGTGAAACGACTCCAGAGGAACGACTGCAGAATTTCTATACTGATCTGGGAAGTGCTTCCCTTTAAGGGATCGAAATATACAGAAATTTCCATTTCGCCTCAACGACTCCAAGCACCGAAGAAGGCAAAGAACCATTTCCTGGAGAACACCGGAGCAATTAGGCATCTGTGATAGGGAGTTTGATGCTTATTATACTAATCGTAAGCCCCCTGTTAATGTTGAGATGAAAATTTGGTTGCATTTGAAGAGAGTTCCATAGCAGAGTCTTGATTCCCGGGTGAACACTGTTAGATCAGAAAAAGGGCTAATAAACCCAGGTTCCCAAAGGAGTTCCATGAACAAGCAATAAGAGATAAGATTACTTTCTCGTGTACTGACGATCCCTCAGAACTGAAACTGTATGATCAGGGAACAGATTTGTCTCTTGAGAAAGCAATACAGATCCTCTCTCTCAAAGAAACCTCCCTGAGAATTGCAAGAATCAAAGTCAGCGACAATCGATGCTATTAGATATTAACGATGTGGGTATTGCAACCTAGAACATCCCCAGGGTAAAAGGTTCTTTCCCGCAGCCAAAAACACTTGTGAGAAAAGTAGGAAAACTGGACATTACGCAGTTGTTTGCCCTAGTTCTTAGAGGGCACAGGTTAATCAACCACACAAATTTGCCTCAACACCGGCCAATAAACCCAGTCGTGGGTCCCATGCCCACCTTCATAGGAAGCATTGCAAATGAAGCTCATTATGAGAAAGAACCCTTGGAATCAGGATGGCAAATTAACTTGCAATCTGGAGATGAGGAACTTACCTGGTGCGTAGATACTGGAGCCCACGTATCAGTCATTCCAAAGTCAGCCTACAAGCCTAAAAATGGCAAGCTGTCAGCAACTCATAGGGACCTTCTCGGAGCAGGAGACACAGGAAGAGACAGTTGGATATGTGGAGATGCCCTTAACACCTGGCCAAAATTTAGTTAAAGAGAAAGTGTACGTTGTCAGGGGTACACCCAAACTACTGCTGCGCATTCTCGCTATTCGCCATCTGGGACTCATTCATGATATCCTAGGAAAATACGTCATAAAGGCCATAGAAAAAAAGGTATCACCACCTCCTCTCCGCTCGAAAGAAGATGTTTTAAAAGCCTACCCAAAGCTGTTTACTGGGCTTGGCAAGCTGAAAGGAGAGTACAACATTCGACTGAATGAGGATGCAAAACCATTTTGCATGACCTCCCCTCGGAGAGTACCCTTGCCCGTCCTGGGGAGATTGGAAAAAGAAATTACTCGCTTAACAGTTATCGATGTCATTGAGCCAGCTGAAGAACCCACTGAATGGTGTGCCTCCGTAATAGTTGTCCCAAAGTCAAATGGAGACATACGGATGTGTTGATCTGACAAAGTAAGGTGATTGGTCGTAACCAAATAGAGCATTATGAGCGGCTAAGAGCTGTGCTGAATCGTCTTCAGGAAGAAGGCATTACCCTGAATGATAAAAAGTGTGTATTTTCTGTTTCCAGGCTTGAGTACCTTGGATAGATTATTGATGGACAAGGAATTCGAAAAGATCCTTCCAAAGTTCAGGCCATTGTCGACTTTCCGGCGCTACGTGATGTCGCAGAATTGCGTAGGTTCTTTGGCATGGTAAACCAGCTTATGAAGTTCTGCCCTAATTTGGCTGAGCACACCAACGCGAGATTTGCTTAGGACCAACACTGTTTGGTTGTGGGGCCCACAGCAAGTAGATGCCTTCACCTGTCTTAAGAAAGAGTTTGCCTCTGAACGCATCTTGTCGATTTACTATCCAGAGTACGAAACTATCGTGTCTGCTGATGCCAGTAGCTACGGATTAGGCGCTGTCCTTCCTCAGAAGCAACCCACGTGTGAACTTAAACCTGTCGCATACGCCGGTAGGTCTACGACAGATTCCGAATGCAGATATGCGCAAGTCGAAAAAGAAGTATTTGCGCTATATAACTTGGGCTCTAGAACATAGGCGAGATTTCCTGATCGGGCTACCAAAGGTTAAAGTGGAGACAGGCCACAAACCGCTTGTGCCATTGTTCACGACAAGGCTAATTGAAGAGCTCCCACTAAGGATCTAAAGGTTTCGCATACAAATGATGCAGTTTACCATTACAGTGCAGAGCGCTCTCTCGAGGCCCTGGAGAATCTTCTCCCGAGAAAGAAAATGACCTAGAAACTGAATCAGATTTCTTGGTTAACGCTGTCATGGTAACATTATCAGCCTCTGACCAGCGTCTGAACGAGATAAGGTGCAAGTTAAAGAAAGATAACACCTTGAAAGTTGTTATGCAGTTTGTCCAGGAAGGATGGCCTCCTGACAAGCGTAAACTGGAATGAGAGAGGTGACCTAAACATCCACAGCGACTTGCTCCTCCTCAGAAGAAGATTAGTCATTCCAGAAACCCTCAGACAGAACGTCATTACATGTCTACACGATACCCACCAAAGTATTACAAAGACACTTGAAAACTCAGCTTCTTCCGTCTGGTGGCCTGGACTTTCACGTGGCATCGAGAAGATGGTGCAGGACTGCGACATGTGCTCTAATCTTCGAACAGAAAAGATCGAGCGGATGAGGGGTACATCTTATCCCAATAGACAATGGGGAAAAGTTGCAGCAGACTCATCCTTCCATAAAGGTCACAATTACCCGCCTGTGGTAGATTACTATTCACTTGACGTTGAAATATGTCTTGTATCTAGAAGTGTCAATACTGCTGAGACCATCCTGCGAATGAAGAAAGTGTTCAGTTTGCAGAGTTTGCAGTTTGCATCTCTATGGGGGTTCGAACAGGTTACATCGTCCCCACTGTATGCACAGTCCAATGGCGAAGTCGAGCATGCAGTACAGACCATGAAGGCAAACCTTGACAAGTGCGACGATGACCACTTCCAAAAGGGTATCCTCCCGCACCACTGAGTATGGGTCGCAAACTAAAAACTCGAGTACCTGCCATCCAGATGAACTACTTCCTAAAATGCCGGACTATGATGAGTTGTGCAGAAGAGAAAAGAAGTGCAGGGAGAAGATGGCACAAGATTATCGGTATGACCACAGACTCAAAGTTGTATTAGGCGAACAGCTGTCATCAGTAGACCGTGTCTGCATACCAGATCTGCACATAGAGGGCTCTGTAGTAAAATGTCATGAGATGCCAAGGTCAGTTGTAATCGACACGTCTAAAAGTAATGTCCGGAGAAACCGTCGCATGACGCGGAAACTAGAGTCCCAAATTAATGACCAGCCGGATGGAGAGTAACACACCCAAAGCGTACCTGAAGCAGTTATACCCGACATCCCGACAGAGGAAAAACCTTCACAAATGCCCTAGCAACCTGTTCCCGACAGACCTTTGGAAATTCAAGAACCACGTCGCTCGGGAAGACTACGTAGACCGCCTAGAAGATATTTAGAAGAGTGCTGCATGCTGATCACGAACAAAGTGACATTTGGGTGCCAATCCTAGAACACTGAACATTTAGCATTGAATGCGTTCATTTGCAAAACGTTTGTTGTTATTTGACTTTCATTTAAGACTCTTTAAGTCTGGACAGTCAGAACGTAAAAAAAGGGAGATGTAGTATGAGCGCACGCGGGTAATGGACGCATACGCAAGGGGCGACGACAATCTTATTGCGGCCATTTTCCTGAGCACTTTCACTATTACGCTCTTGTACAACAGACCAACACTAGAGCGGTACCCAAGTCTTAGAACACCGAGAACCAATGGAATGGGGAAGGGGGAGGCGGAGGGTTATGTTTGAATATGTAGATTTTCTTCATTTTGATTTCAGAGTAATTTAAGGCACTATTACAACGACAAAGAGTACAGTGTAAGCAGTGTTTAAAAACAGACAAGCTTGAAAGACAAACTCATAGCAACGAGCACACATACACTAACCCACGGCCTGGCAAGTACCTCACGCATGCGTACAGCCTTATCACCGGGGCAGTGGCAGCCATGGACAGCTGTTTCGCCCTTATCACTGGCACTCAGATCGGGGTAACTCCTGATACGCCTTCCCCTCGCATGCTGTGGGAGAACTGCCGTGCCGGTTCCCTGCCAACAGCTCCCACATGTTTTGTGTGGAGCTGGCGCTTAAAGGAGTGCTTTCCACACGCCTAGGTGGTAAAGGGAATCTGAAAACGGATTTGTCCGTACAGAGATCCGTCTGCTAAGCCATGCTGGTAAGCCCGCATGGCGCTCATTGCGAGATCAGAGAATCGCTCTTCAGACATTGTTGACCTAGGGCAGGTCTTGATTCGTTTCATCATTGAACACGATCACTCAGCTTCTGCGCTTGTGAACGGTAGGCTGCAGGCAGTGACCTGAAGGCGATGGATGTTTGGGAAGAAGCATCTTCGTCGCACTTACGAAGTGCTAGTAAAAGGTTGTTTGGAAGCTCCCTATCTGTTGAATGCCAGAGTGTTTTCCATCTAAGTACCTCGTTTCTAAAGGACAAACCAAACTTCGCAACAGACGATCTTAACTTAATTTAGGTCGACTCTAATTAGAGTTTGGTTCCTCTCATAAAAGGTTCGACTTCTGGCCTGTCTACTCTCACGGAGACAAGCATATCAATTGACATCATTAGATGGATGTGTTTGAAAACTGATACTGGTGTTTTGGTTGGCATCACTTTGCTAGCATCATAGAGATGTAATACTCTGACGCGAAGCGTTTTGAGCTGAATATTGCTCAATATTTTGAGAAAAAAATGAAAACTTTTAAGATAGTTACGTCAACAAATTAGTTTTTTATCCTTCCCGTGTTTCCACGTACTGGTGAATGAATCCTGAGCAAAAAAAAAAAACAAGAAATCGACTAAGATGTTTTATCGCGGTGGAAGTATCAATAGCAGACAATAAAGACGATTGACGTATCTTCGAATGCGCGCGCTTGAATAGTTACCTTGAACAAGTAACCACAGCAACAAAAAAGCAAAACAAATAAAAGATTTTGCTTTCAACTGGTCTGAGCCATTAACAGAATATTGTACGATAAATTTTTATTTTCCCTCAGATGAACTGACCTAGCCCTATTATTTTAGGCGCAGTCATTCTATAATTAAATTGAAAGGGCAAAATAAAATTACTTTCTGAAAAGTAATGCTTTTGCGCATGCCTTTTGTTTGTGACACTAGATTACACCACTGATCAGGAAAAAATAACGTGAAGATTCTTAATCTAAAAATAAAACGAGCTTTACCTTCCTTCTCGGTATTTTCTGAAGCAGTCGAGGTTTCTAGCACCGTCAGTAACAAACCATTGTAGATGAAAAGCGTCTTCATCTTGTCAAACATGGCTTTTTACTCTCCTCAACGGGACGAGGCTGAACTCGTTTCTCAACGTGGATCGAATGAAAAATAGACGTCATAAAGGACAAAATAGCACACTTTTACGTGCGCGTTCAGTTATCGAAAACACTTCGTAACCTTCCTATTATGTACTTTGACTCTGATTTCTAATGTTTATTTATTTGTTAAAAAAAAATTAAATAGGTGGAATATACCATATATATTAGAAAAAACGCGTTCCAGAAAAATAGACCCTTTTCAAGGACGAAGTAGATTTGTTGAAGACTGTGAGACAAAAAACCTTTTATATCAATTTTAAGAGAGGAAATAACAAATAACGGTACATAAGACACATAAATGTTGCGCATTAATAAAAGCATAAATTTTGCTTGTAACTGGAAATGCTTTATTGTCAAACAAACTGACAACGATAGAATGACTGGACAATTTGACTGATCATAAACGACTGCTGTAATAACAGTGACAAAAAACGGATCGAATCGCACCAATAACATTTTCCCTTCAAAGACAAAAACATCACGGCTTAGCTAACAGACGACCAAAAAACATCGCGACTTATTGACCGATCACGTCAAAAACCAGAGTTTAATACCACGATCGATCAACCAACGTGATATATCGGTAACCCAGAATGATTCTGAAGATGACTTCCGCACAGGTTGTCGACAATAGTCCTATTCAGCGCTACGCTCACCTGGACGATCATATTCCACTTACATTTAAAGGAAATAATTTGTTGGGCAATAATCTTGTTTTAACAGAATTCTTCTCAAGCGAACCTGTCCCGGCTGGCTTTGAATTGAACCTTTGCTGTTGAAATCCTGACGATCCTTCACTATTGAACTCGCAAATCTCCTTTCCCATTATGGTACGTAACCGAGGTAACATAGCTCTAACTTTTGACCGAGTGGTAAATGTAAGATGAAGCTTGGCCCTGCGCAGTGACAACCAAAACTTAATTGCAGGCGCAGAAGAGTTGGAATTGACAACACTCTCAGCTATAAAGAAATTCGCATTTAAATACAGTAAAAACTTGCGACGAAGAACCTGCATTTTCCCAACTTTCCGTAAACAGGTTCTTACAAAAACGGTAATTAGCACAAATTTAGGCTATTTAGGTTCTCAAATCCTAGGTTATTATTTTCTGCAGAAGATAACACATTGTAGCTAAGAGTATGTAGTAGTATTCAGCTTATTCCTCATATAAAATCTTCATACCAAAACATGGTAGTTGGAGTGACACCTATTACTCCAAAGAGGATCCTGAATGCTGACTTATCTTATTTGCCGAAGTGTACAGAATTTTTTTTATCAATTTAAGAAACTCACTTTGTCTCTGAAGATGACTACCACACAGGTTGTCGAAACGTCAGTCACTGTCAACAACAGTCCTATTTAGAACTACGTTGACCCGGACGATCATACTCAACCTACTTATGAAATGACGCCTGGGTTCAAACCTTTCACAGTTTAAGAAAGTAAGAGCCTGTTTCAAATTTTAAGCGAAACAGGTTGGTGTACGGAGAGGGCCTAACTGCCAAATTTTAGCCTGACAGGTTCTTACTTCTTACGCGTTAACATGATTTCATTAAAACGGAGTTCGTTCGATCAAAGAGGAGAACCTTTAGGAAAAAGGATCGCATGGCCGGCAGAAACTTCAAAACTTCGTTAAAACGTATTTGTGGTGCATATATTTATTTCACATTGCTTATTTTCTAATAATGATACAGGTTGGGTCAAAATGTTCGGTGTATTTCCATGTCCAGGGAAGTGGTAGAACTTGAGAGCGATCAACAGTACAGAAAAAACCGTAAAAACAACCAGTGATTTTTTTTCAGGGTGATGCGTTTTTTATTAGAGAGATTTAGAGTCGCGTTTACGGCAAACGTCAGATCCATGTTGAGAAATTCTCAAAAGAGAAAATGAGCAGATAAAAAAGCTTAAAACTATTCTTATGGACAAAACGGGGGTAAATCTATCGATTTCCGTGTAGTTGCAAGGTACAGTAAACGACAAGTTAAGTGAAAACTTGACCACGTGGTACGAATTCACGTTTGCCGTAAACGTCACTGTAAAGTTAAGCGAAAACTTGGTCACGTGGTACAAATATACGTTTGCCGTTTGCCGTAATATAGCGTCACTCCCAATCTCTCTATATGTATTAAATAGGTTGCGTAGTGAGAAGTCAGCCCGGAAAATGTTAAAGAGGTTCTCGGAAACTGTCTCAAATGTTAAACAGCTTTACCAAACGTTAGCTTTAATAAGTGAATTCACAATGTACAATCCAGTCCCTTCTGCAGGGTGGGTATGGAGATTTTCTGAAACTGCACATTGTGTGTTTGTCTAGCACACTACCAGGATCCTTCCAAGTTTTGAGTTGTCTAATATTCGGTAGTTCTTCTTATAAGAACCTGCTTCATTTGTCTGCCTGAATTATGATTCTCATCAGACAAATTTTAGCCGAAGGTTCTTAACCTGCTGCTTACTGCTTCAAGTATAGATCTTGTACAGTGGCAATTGTGAGAAGAGTAATGGGTTCCACACAATGAATTGTATCATGTACTAACACTACTAGTAAGCAATATCTGTGGGTTTACTTTGGCACTCTTTTAAGAGAACTTTCATGAGAACTTCAAAAGCAATAAATAAATATTGAGAGGAACGCTTGGATGAGTCTATTATTTTACAAAACTAGGAAAGTGTTGTTGACGCCTGTACAAAAGTCGCAGATCGTATGTAAACCGTGGGAGTACCACGACAAGAAGCAACAATACGGTCATGCCCTGGAAAATCTTCTATTTACAACATGTCAATGGATGATTTGTCATTTCGAACAGTTAGCGAAGTTCAGGTTCCCCAGTCTAGTGCTTTGACGAATTCTTCCTCTGAAAATTGAAGTAGCTTGGCAGCTTCGATGTGCATCTAGGAGAAAACAACAAGATATACCAACAGTTGATGAGAACAGGGGTCATTTAAAAAAACTTTTACGAGTATAATTTACAAGTCTAGCTATATTGTTTTCAGACCTTAAACAATGACTACACTTGCAAATTACAAGTGTAAAAGTTTTATTAAACTGACCCCAGGTTGGAATTTCAGTTTTACGGTAGCCGGTTTATCAAAGCTTGGATAAACCAACTCCCCGGCGGAGGCTATAATGTACGATGGAGGTCAGAAGTGTTAAGGACTTCCCAGTGATATCAGTACAACTGGCGACCTACCCTCTCCACCCTAGACAATGTTGAATTTTGATCAAAATGGCTGGAAATGAGTCTTCTTGGGGTCAAAACATTATCGTGCAGGGGAGTGGGGGTATGAAGGGATGAACCCAAAGCCGATCGAAACATTGTTACTAGCAGCAGAGTCCTATGTTACAGTTACTTGGATGGGTTTTTCCACCGAGTCCCAAATTCTTTTGAGCTACATTGTACGTTTTTTGAAGAAATGCTCACAAAGAATTTGCTTTTCTCGTGTTACATGTAGGTGGCAACTCCAAAATACCGTGTACTACCCAGGAGGAACAGATCAAAGCCAGGACAGTCTCGCTGGCGAGAATGGCAGTTAAGAGTGTCCTGACGCAAACCAGTGGTTCCAGTCGTTTGCTTCCATAAAAGAACGGATATCAATTTACCTCCCTTATGGCTAAATTACGGAGAAGCCATAGAGGTGTATACATATATACAGGCGCAGTTTGGTGGCACTTCAGTTTTTGTACTCATCTCACCCCAAACTATCAAGAACATTGGTGGAGCATGATTTCAGGGTCTACGCCCACTGCTCTTTTTAATCAATAGCATGGGTTCCTTTACGTCCTCTTATGATTTACGGCGAAGCTAGCCTGAGAAAACAGCAGACGTTTCGCGACGTTACCACTGGTTTCCTTGCCAAATAAAGTCTGAGGAAAGCGCTAAAAAAATCCATACTGATGACGCCTCACTACCCAGATCTGCCTAGTGCTTCTGATTGGTTGAAGCAAATACCCTACGCGGCACGGCCAATCTGAAGCACCACCCAGATCTGGGTAGTGACACGTCATCAGTATGGAATTTTTGCGCTCGTTTCTCAGACGTCATTTCGCGGGGAGAACGGTGGTGGCGTCCCGAAATGTCGGCTGTTTTCTCAAGTTAGGGCGAAGGAAACCAGCGACGTGATTGCTCACACCAACAATGCTCGTGAGGACTTGATAAATGTCTCACTGTTGATTAGCAGCGGAGAGAAAAGAAAGTTAAAAGTTACCTTTTGTCTTTTCAGAACGTCAATAAGCTTCATTTGTTTCTTGAAACCAGCCATTAGTTCGTTTTTCTGTTTCTCGAGGCGTTTGTTTTCCGCCAGCAGTTGTTCAATGCGCTTTCTGTCCTGTTCACCAGAGTCCTGGGAACGAAATAACAAGTACAACAAAAAGCTTCAAGTTTTGAAAAAGACATTCAGGAACAGTGCAAAACCTTTCTGGTGCAAATGAGTTTTATTTGCATGAGAATAGAAAAAATCACTTTCATATCAATGGCTTGAGGCAAGTCGGAGATGATCTATTAATGGTCAACGAGCGCAGAAATTCCATACTGACGACGCGTCACCCAGTACCCAGATTTGCGTAGTGCAAATTTCCCACGCGGCATGACCAATCACGAGCACTACCCAGATCTGGGTAGTCATCAGTATGGCTAAATGCAAAACCTTTCTTGGGCAAATGAGTTTTATTTGCAAGAGTATAAAAAATCATTTTCATATCAATGGCTTGAGGCAAGTCGGAAATAATGACCTATTTATGGATCAAATAGCAGCAAACGTCACTAATGAAGGGATTCGGATGGGTTCTGAAAGCTCTGAGTAACTTTCAAGAAATTGTTGGTGGTGAATAATATTTCTCTGTAAAACCGTGTTATCATCTCCGGCAACTTCCCTGGTTTATCCTACTAAATCAGTGGCCTGGTCGGGCACATGCCATTTGTACAAGAGGAATAATAAGTACGGCTGTGTCTCTTCTTACTTTAGACTGACTTTTGGTCTTCTGAAGAGCAGTTTTGTACTTCTCGACTTCTTCCAGAGCCCGGTTCAACCTACAACATAAACAATGGAGAAAAGGAGTTGTTTTCGGTATGTTAATAGTCTCCATCTGAATCGTCAACAGCCCGTATCTCATCTGCCTTTAGTAGTATCGGGCGCTCCGAATTAACCTTTTTAAGGAGGAATCGCAATAGAGAATTAGAGTCACGTTAACGGCAAATGTCAAACATCAGATTCAAGTTAAGAATTTTCAAAATAGAGGACAAGCAGACAGAAACAGCGCAAAACAATTTTTAAGGATAAAACTGGCGTGAATCTACTGATTTCCGTGTAGCAATAGGGAACAGTAAATGGCAAGTAAATGGTTAACTTGGTCACGTGGTACAAATTCACGTTTTTGCCATTTGCCGTAAACCTGACTCTAATTTCCCTATTACTTTCCATCTGAAGCAATACATGAACGCCATGACATCATAGTCTTAGTCCGGTGGAATTACAGTAGCCTCATGAAAATAACATCTTGCGCTATTTCAAGGTGGTTCAACCGGTTTGACACTTTTCTAGTTATTTCCAGGTCAATGAGAGCCTTTTGATTGGTTAACAAGAAACTAAGAATAATATTCATTGGTTTGATTTAAACTGTGGAAGGAATAAGCGTTAACTCGTACAATACACCTACCTGACTTCTGTGACATTTTTGTTAGACGCAGCTTGCTTTTGATCTCTCTGAACAGAGTCAAGATCCTGCATTGATAGTAAAGTAAACGATTAATTGATAATCCGTTAAAACACGCAAAGGTTAAATGAAAGCACCTAGCGAACTATTCGAGTGGCTACCACCCATTCAATTCAGACGAAGACCTTGGGTCTTGTTTAATTTGTTGACGGTCATACAGTAGCCTAGTCTGCTACACAGAGTACCCTGGGTACCAGAGGGTTTTTCTCGCTGCGACGAGGAGCTTCGTCGGCCGCAGGCCGACACGTCTTCGGCCAAAACCGGAACCGCGCATAAAAAGCCTCTGGCACCCAGGGTAGCTATACAGGTGTGAACATAAAAATAGGCCAAAACGCGTTAAACAGTCACTTCCTGAAATGCAAAAGCAAGTATTTGTTGTTGACTTGTGTATCCGAGCAAGAAGAGAGAGAGTTGTGCTGAGACAGCAGACTGTGGCTTATGGCGGCAACAAGAAATATACAGCTACCAAGCTAATGGGGTTACCTTCCTCAAAGCTACCAGTTGTTGTTCCAGTCCTTCATTCTTGTGTTTGCACTCATCGTATAGTTTCTTATATTTGTCAATTTGAGCCTAAAAACACAAAGGAAAGCTTCAGAAATAGGGCTACTAGTTTCAAAGTCCTTAACCCTTTAAACCCTAAGATCAAAATTTGAATTCTCATTTGTTGCCTCTATTCATTTCCTGCAGAAGTAATGGGAAGAAGTTGATAAAATATCAAGCAAATTCATCTTGTGTGACCATGTCCGTAATTCTCATTACGACTCTGTTTGATAGAGCACTGATTTTACAAGGAGAAATTTGATGCTGATCACTCTTAAGGCTTAAAGGGTTAATACACCTACCGTTCTAACCCAGCAGACTGCTCCAATAGAGACTTGGGGCTTTACTTTTAACTTTATCAAACCATTACAGTAACAAACATTGCAGCACTGACCTGCAATCCCTGGTTATTTTTTTGTAATCTACCCTGTTCCTCCGTCAGTTCCTTTACTTTCTTTTGAACTGATGTAGTTTTCTCATCCTATAGGAAGAAGCAATAGAAGATTAATCACTGTGAAACGCGTTTCTTAATTACAAAAATATAGAAAAAAATTCCTGTCAACTAGACTCCTTCGTGGCCCTCAAACATTAACAAGTGAAATTATTAGTCTGAAAATGTTTAAATGAACATTTTTTACTAATAAAATACTTTCAGTATTATACCTTTTTGTTGCACTCAGCTACAACTCTGTCTAGTTCCTCCTGCATAACCCTCAGTTTTGCCTTAAGAAACCTAATAGTTGCTTCTAAATAAATAAGCAATAAAACAATCATGGTGATTAAGCGTTTAAAAACACTTAACCTCAGGGGCTAAACGTGAGACAGGCAAAGAGATAAAAAAGTTTTTCTCTCCTCCTCTAATTCTCCAATCAATGAGATCAATGCTCATCTCTCAAATTTTACCTCAGCTTAATAATTCCAGGTTTAGAGTGGTTTTCGTTTGAGTGTCGTAAAACCAAAACCACAGTAATTACTCTGGCCAATCACATAGGACACAGACAAGACATTGAACCAATCAAAACTCGAAGTAATTACATGTGGCTGACGCAAAGCGCGGGAAAATGCATGCGAGCGGGTCACAATTGGCTTTGGTTTTACTTCTGATTGGATGAAAAGGTGGCGCGAATCTTTTAAGCCAATCGCATTGTGTAGAAAGTGAAAAACCAATTACTTTTCAACACTCAAATGAAAACCGCTCTAATAGGTAAGCTATAGATAACTAAACAACTTTAATTCACTTTTTTTTCTTCATTGACCCCTTAAAATACCTAGGTGGGTCAGTCATTAGGTCCATATCTTCAAGAAAGACTCCTCTAGATTCACTTAAATTGCAGTTTTTCTTACTCTTTCCATAACTCAAACTGTGAAATTGCCACCCAGTTATAAACCTCTTAATTCCTAGGAAAGCCACCCAGAACTCAAACATGCCCTCATGATTTCTGAAAGTTGCTTAAGCAGGCCTGTCTTGGACATGTATTACAAACCTGATCCCATGTCTTCAGCCCCAACAGGTAACACATTGTCATCAACAGTAGTTGTGTAACTGTCATCTCGTGCATCATCCTCCAGAGTGCTGATTGTATTTGCCAGGGTAATCCTGTCGTGAAGCATGTCCATTGCGGCATGATCGGAAGGGATGGGTGTGTTTGCTACACTCCCAGGAGCTGATGCTGTCTTGGATTTAGGCCTTAAAGAATGTTTACTTCACAAATTAAACTTACATGTACTTAAAAGGGAAGAGAAGTGATGATCTCACGAAAACTCCATTTGTGAAATTATGGGATAGGTTGGCAATCCAGAAGATGAATATGAAAAATGTTAACTTTCCGAAAATCAGCCTGATAGGGCAAATTGACGGGGAGATATAAGCATTGTTATGCTCCAGTGAACCTCTATAAATCCTTCTAAAATAGGCCACGTCCAAGCCAATTAACTTTGCGAAGGATTGTAGAGAGTCATCAGAGCATAACGGTGCTCATATCTCCCCGCCAATTTGCACTAAAAGGCTGATTTTTGGCAAGGGGAATATGCCATCCAATCCCATAATTTCACAAATTTGAATTTTTGTGATCTCACACTTCACGCTAGGAAACAAAGGAAATTCTAAATCAAACTAGGTTAAATACTGATTTAACTTGAGATTGATTTTACCTACAACAGATACAATTCCCACTTTTTATTACAGATACCCTCTCCTCCATCTTTTAAAGTGCATATTACCTCAAATTTGAAAACAATTTGATGAATTCTATGCACTTTCAGCTTCAATTTGCTTCAATCGGATAAAATTAGTGGACTCCATGCTCGGTTAAAGAGAACAAAATTTGACTATAGTATTTGAACAGTATTTGGTCAGAAGGCTGCTTAGATATATGGTTCCCTGGGTCGAGTGAAACAATGACGTATTTTGACACATTGTTCTTAGCTCTGCCTCACTTTGTTGTAGCTTCTCCCTTAACCCCTCTTCCATTGCTCTTTTCCTATTGTACTCTTGGATAAACTGTTGACTTCACTCGCCAAAGGCTAGTGTGCATAAGGAATAACAATATCTTCATGTTCAGCCTCCCCGCTCGCTTGTGTATTTTATCTATTATGGCGATGTTTCAATTGATACTTTGAAGTGCAAATGTTGTCCTATCAGAAAAAATTATAATAACAATAATAATAGCCTTCCCATAGACCCTGCTCATAGAGACTATTGCCCCTTTGGTATTTGATAGCAACTATTAGTTTATGGCTACTACCGTTCAATGATTATTTTTAAAAAACTGTTTAATTTGTAGGAAGATATGTGAAGTTGTGTGGTAAGTGATGAGTTGTGCATGTACACTATGGTCTAAAAGTTCTGAAATTTTAATATTGCATCATTATATTAATTTTATCCACCTTGTCCTCTTCGCTCTTGAAGTTGGCCGTGATCCTTGTTTTCCTGTTGTGCCACTCGAAGGTCTTACACTGACTCCTGATTTCTAAAATAATTAAAAAAGGAAATGTAGATTTGAAAATGTCACAGTTCACATTCAGATCTAAGAGGAAATGAAGAAGTTAAGGAGAACAGGTTCTTGTGTCCAAGATAAAATTTTCAGTATTGTTTTAGGACTGATACCTGGAAAACATATGTGTTTAACAAGAGTACTAGTGTACATGTACATTAACCTGAAAAATAAGACACAGTTTTAAATATTAACTGCTTAAGGAAAATACCTGTTTGGTGGCTGCTGAATGAGGTTTGTTGACTTGTGACAAATCCACTGATGGCAAAAAATCACTGGTCAAACAAAAAGTTTTTTTTTCATAAGTATGTTGAACTACATGTACACTAGAATAGACATGGTGAGATACTGCACTATATGTGGAAATACTGTACTTAACATGGTAAACTGCCACTTATAATATGCCCTGGACTTAAACATCTCCATGAGGGGTTTTAAAAATGTAGGAGCGCTTATACATAAAGTGCATCAAAACAAAGTTATAGTAGTGCTCAACAAAATTAATGTGTTTTGCATTTACTGGTTCTAATTAACCTTCAAAACTTCGTAATAAATCAATCGTTCGAGCTAGAAGAGGGCTTATAGGCTTATAATCAGATTTTTTTTTTTTGTTTGCAGGTAGATGGGCCTTTAACTGGGAGGTCAGATACATATTATCTGGATCCAAAAAGCTCCAAAAAATTGAATACATGGTAAATCATGGATTATATAGAGGGTGAGGAGTAGGGGGGGGGGGGGGAATGATATTACTTCTGCAATTGGCAGATATTTCTTTGATTGTCTTGTTGTAGAAATGTTTGATAACAGATTTAAACTACATTCTGTATTGAGCATGTACATGTATAGCAAAGTGTGCTATATGGAGTGAAGAGAAACACTGTTAAATAACACTACTTACTCCAAGTCATCTGTGTATTCCACTTCTGTTGTGCTAGGTCTGGCAAGAAGCTCCTCCTGATCAAGCTAAGATAACACCAGGTCTGGTGACATTCTTATAGAATTAACCATTTTTGGCATGAATCAACGAGTGATAATTATTTTATAAACTTTTTTTTTGGTTTCACAGAGGAAGTAGGTATAGAAAGAGTAGCTGAAGAGTGTCCAGGATCTTTACGGAAAGACATTCCCAGGGAAGGACTACCACATGAAGGGGATGGGATACTCATAAAAAATGGGACTTCAAATATTATTAATACCTGAAAGGAGACCAATCTGCTTGTGGCTCAAGCATTTTTGATTTCTAAAAAACACATTGTGTTGCACCATTCAAAAAGGCATATCTGTATCAGTATTCATTACAGTGTAATGCCCTAAGGACTGGCAACTGGTGAAGAAATGTAGGTTAATTTACCATGACTTCCTCTGCCTCCTTAATCAAACTTGCAGTTCTTTCCTCCAGCTCTGCATTTAATCGCCTTAGAAACAAAAGACAAGATATTCCTTTCAAACAAAATAATTTTAACATTTATCCAGGTGGAACGAAAACATTATATTACTTATAGAAACGGTAAGGTGACAGCACTGCCTCGCTAGAAAACAAAATTTTTATTGTGAAAGGTTTGAACCCAGGTGTCATTTCATAAGTAGGTTGAGTATAATCGCCCAGGTGAACGTAGTCCTGAATAGGACTGTTGTTGTTGACAGTGACTGATGTTTCCACAACCTGTGTGGTAGTCATCTTCAGAGTCAAAGTGAGTGCTATCACGTCAGTTGATGGTATTAAACTCTGGTTATTGACCTGATTGGTCAATTAAGTCATGATGTTATTGGTTGTCTGTCAGTTAAGCTGTGATGTTATTGGCTATGAAGACTCATATTGTCTTTGGTGCATTTCAATCCGTCTATTGTCACAGCTAAACAGTCGTTTATTGTTAGTAGGATTATTGTCAGTGTCCAGTTGTTCTCTCATTGGTAGTTTTGCTTGATTACGTCAATAAGTTGTTTGTACAGTGCCGGTAACTGTTGACTACAATTCACGGGCATTAATTTGTTCTAAGTTAGTAAACCAGGTGTCTAAAGTGAGTCGGTGATAGTACTCTGTAGAATATGTAATACATGTTGCAGAGTCCCAGTCAATTTGATGTTTTGTCTGTAAGTGGTGCTTGACGTGTCACTGCGTGAGCTCGTAGCAAAACGACATGTACTGAAACGACCAGTGAAAAAAACTCTTGCACACTGCTAGGGCTGGAATGTCATTGGGAATAATTATACTGAATGAAAACCTGGTTAAATCCATGAGACTGATGCTTACTCCGTCAGAGACACAGCGACACAAAAAGTATCAGAGTTCTCCTGAAAAGATTCCAACCTCTGAGGTTCTGGTTACGAGTTGTAATCACCCAGACTTGAACTGAAACAACGTATTAAGCTTAACTGCTAGAAGTTAGAATACGGTTGTGCATAACGCTACTGGAATGTCGACGGTGTTTAGTTTTCCCCTTACTTACATGTACTCTTCTTCCTTGCTTAGCAGGCCCTGCGCGATGTTCTTCGTCTTTCCCGACGGTGGCTTCTCCGAAGATGAAACTCCCTGAGCACTGCTAACGGATCGGCGACCGCCATTTGTAGCAGCTGAAGAAGGTCTTTTGGCGACGGAATTAGCCCGCGAAGACTGAGGAAAAGAGTGAAAATTTGACCTGTCATAATGCCAAAACGCACTTGTTTTTACTACTTGACAAATCGTACATAAAGGCAAATTTACATACCATTTTAAGAAGACAAAAATAACACCACTAAACCTTATGAGAGACCGCCATGACACTTTCCGTTTAGGACTTAGTCTTCCAAAGCGCTGATATTTTTGGCGCGCGGGTTCGCGCGCGGGGCCTTGGTTGCGGGAAGTTTTGGAAGCGTCACGCAAGAGGAGGGCGTTAGTCACGTTCTCCTTTAATAGTCAAACTATGGCTACTGAGCTTGGGGGTTGCTCTCTCGTAAGCTGTCAAGAAGCCTATGCAAAATCTCTTAACAGTTTTATTGCTTCACTTGATTCAAAGGAAGGGAATCTTACCCTCAAATGCCTTGCAGGGCACGTAGTTCCCCTTTTGAGTGACCTTCTCAAAGTTCATACTGCGGAGAAGTTGCCCTTTTGTGTTCTTAGCGTAGGAAGTGGAGAAGGTAGTAATGATTTGTCCTTCATTGAAATGCTGATCAAATCCCTTCAAGGGACAGGTATCAGACCGCGGATCTTTCAGCATGCCATTGAACCAGACGAAGCTAAACTGGAGTCCTTTCGCGCGAAAGCAGAAGACTTGCGCGTGCGTTTGAATGTTGATTTTGAATGGTTCCCCATGACATACGACGAGTACATTGAACAAGCCAAAAGCAAAGTTGTCAAATTTAATGTGGTTCATTTTCTACACAGCATATACTACATTGGTCCTGATCTTGAAACAGCGCTAAAGCATTGCTACGAGAAAGAACTTGAGCCGAAAGGGGTAATTTTTTCAATTACTCCAGATTTTAACTCTCCTTATGCGAGATATGGAAAAGCGTTTTCTTCGGAAGGCTTGATTTTGAGTCCTGGATCTTACTACAGCAACAAGGAAGTTATAGATATAGCTAAAAGAAATGGGTGGAAGTACAAGGAATGTTCAGGCGAGTCGGTTTCCTGTAACGTAGCAGGCATTTTCGATCGTTCTTCAGTGGAGGGCAATCTTTTGCTTGACTTCCTAACACAATAGAAGAACATTTCACAGACTGCAGGAGAAGAAAATTTAACGAAAATTTTAAGCTTCTGGGAAAATGAATGCACTGCTAGTAGCCATGGACAAAAGCTAGTAACGTTTGAAAACAGGACTGTTATGATCTTCAAAGGATCGTAATGTAGAGCTTACCCCATGTAACGGAATCTGGTAAATTTTTGCCTTTGGGATCGAAAATCTGGAAAAATTTTGCTTGTGGAATCCGGAATCCTGGGCTTTGGAATCCAGGAAACAGCTCAAGGAATCCGGAATACCAGTAACGATTGGAACCTACAAAGAATGGAATCCAGTACCTGGAATCCGGAATCCACGACATGGGATCCAGAATCCAAGACTATCTGGCAGACCGTCTTGGATTAGGCTATGTAGTCAGGATATATTAGATATCAGCCCATTATAGAGGCATGGGGTGTTTATCCTTCACTGGGGATTTAGGGCGTGGTGTCTGATGTTTCAGTAAATTAATTTACATCATTTATCTCTCCTTCTATCATTTTTCTTTTAGTGGTAAGTAAAAAATTGACAGACCACAAATCAAGATAAAATAAATTATTTGTGAAAACATTGTTTCCAGATACAAAACAAATTCTAAGTGTTTTTCTTCAGTAATCTATGAAACAAAGAAAAGTGTCAGTAGTCAGAGTTTTAATAAACAGAATGTGTTTTGCTTATTTTTTGTATGTGCATCCACAAGTAGTGCTACAACCTCAGACAAAACTGTTGAGTCAGTCCATCTATTTTCTGACTTTTGCAGCATGCTACCATCTCCTCTAAGCAGAAAAAATAAGCCCCCTTCCCATCCCCTAGTCAAAGTTGTTTTGGTCTAAAAACCAAGGTGTATAATTCTAGCATTACCCTAAACATAACGTCTACATCTACATAATTTATTTGCAAAATCCTAAAAAGACATCTGGCGCATAATTATCTGGTGGTAAACTGTTCCGGTCATTAATTGTTCTAGGCCAGAAACTATATTTATACTCATCACATGATGTTAGTACTGGAATAAACTTCATTGGGTCAGAGTTTCTAGTTTTCATTAATTACAGTTTTATGTTTCACATAAGGTGGTATATTGATTGCTGCTTGGTGATATAGTGTCTTGTACATTAAAGTTAGTCTGTTCACTTTCCTTCTATGCTCCAATGTTGGCCAATTAAGATGGTTTAGTGTCTTTAGTGCTTGGGTAACCCATCCTTCCTGTCCTGAATATGTTTTAGTAGCAAAATGCGCAGCATGTCGCTGTACTTGTTCGAGCCAGGATTTTTGATACATCCTGTAAGGATCCCATACAGTACTTCCATATTCTAGGATAGGTCTCACTAAGGAGGTGTATGCTTGTGCTTTAACTCTTTCTGGACACAAGTGGAGATTCCTTTTAATGCAGCCTAAGATCTTATTTGCTTTATTCTTCACATCCAAGATATGAGTTTTCCAGTTAAGTGTTTCTGAGTTGGTAATGCCCAGATAAGGTTGGTGGTCAACAACTTTTACTGTTTGACCTAGCATGGTGTAATGGTGTATAATAGGGTTAGAACTTGATCCTGTAAATGCAAAGAAAATAACATTTAGAGGGTGGAGGTTCATTTGCCATTCCTCTGCCCAGGTAACAAGGCTGTCTAGGTCTCGTTGAAGATGAAGAGCATCACTTGCATTATGGACAAGGCCATACAGGAGGGTGTCATCAGCAAAAAGTTTCAGATTGGATGAGATGTTATTTCCCGTGTCATTAATGTAGAGTTAAAAGCAAAGGGGCCCTAAGACTGTTCCTTGTGGGTTTTCATCTGTAATAGACACTAATAATATTGTACTGTTTATTAAGAATATCTGCCTTTTCTTTTGAGTCAGTGACTTCCTTTCTGTTGGATTTAAGGATGTGGGAATTCCAGAAGAGTCTTTACGTTTGGCTTTGATGTACTCCCAGAAGCGTTCAGTTATCCTGGGTTTGGTGTTCTCACTAATGACATCATCGCCAATGTTTAGAAGATTGTTGATGTAGTTTTGGTGAGCCTATATTTTCACATTTCATCATGTATACCTGACTTTTCAAAGATTTCTGAGTTTGCACCAATTTTATTCACTATTGCTGTGTCTGGCAGCATTGTAATGTCGCTGCTTTTGGCGAATAAGATGTTTAATGCGTGAATTAAACGAATGGAGTAGACTTTTTCTTGCTAAGGGTCTTTTGGGGAATGTGCTTCCTAATGGTATAGAAGAGTATGGTTTTGAACTAAGTCCAGTTTTCTTTAACTGATTTTGTAGAACAGTCTGAAGCTTGAGATGATGTATATGAATTCCTTAATTGTTCCTGCAGTCCTCCCATATCTGCAAGTTTGTATAAGTAGACAGATCTTCGTGGATAGAGGGGGCTTGGTCTTGAAATTAATGTCACAAATTACTGTGTTGTGGTCACTCATACCTGGGACAACATAGGTACCTTCAATAAGGTCTGGGTGGGTTGTAAACACTAAGTCTAGTACCTTGTTTTGACGGGTGGGTTCTTGTACTACTTGTGACCATTATTAATGGTGCCTATAATGCCTAGCATTTTTTCACTCATCCCATTTGCATATTGAGGACTTCTCCTAATGGATCCATCCTTCCAATTTACATCTGGTAGATTGAAATCACCTTAAAGTATGACATGTTTACTGTTTAGTCCATTGGGCTCTTTAAGGTTGTTCATGGAGAATTCAAGTTGTTCAATAGTCTCAATGGGGGATGTAGGCTGGCGATAAAATGCACCAAACATAATATCACCCTTTTTGAGTGAGATTTTGGTCCAGACAATCTCACAGTCAGAAAGTGATGATTGCTCTACTGAGATAATACGACTGTGAATAGCGTATAGCTATAGGACTCCACCCTTTTCCGCAGAAGCTCTGTCCTTACGGTTTGGAGAAGGATGAGGGAATTCATTATGGAATATACCATTACTGTTGATTTCTTCCTTAAGGTGTGTCTCACATCCTAGTATCACATCAGGTTTGCATGTCTCAATGACTTGATGGAGTGGGAAATCTGGCACATGGTTATGCACCAATCAATGTAAACCCCGTGGGGGAGGAGTGTGGGCAAGGGGTGGGGATTTGACAAATTCTATAATTTTTTGATCAAATTCCCCAGGGTGGGAAACGAAAGGTCAATCAAAAGTGTCAAAAAAGCCCCCACCCCTGGGGAAAAAATTTAAACGAACAATACTATAATACTATGTAAAACGAATAAAAGAACATTTCAAAAGTACGTTCTTACTACTTTAAAAAAAAAGGTTAACGTGAGCACCGTTAAGTTACTCGCTGTAATTAAGTATTTTCTCTCTCCACTAGCATCTCTTATTTTGAACAACATAATCACTCCAGGAAGATTGACCGTGCTATTATAATATTAATGAAACGTAAAATGCTTTATACCATCTGCTGCTCAACATGTCGGAACAGGTCGGATCAGTGACCCGTAAAAAATCCTCTGACTTTCATGGTGGAATTCGATTTCAATCGAGTTTTACAATCAGATGGGAACTTGAAGATAAAACTTTCTCAAAATACACATTATCTGTTTAGATGACAGTTTAAAGTGTCGGATTATGGCGATTAACAAATGAAAACTTCATACCTTTCTCCAACAGCGTGACTTTCAGAAAGCCTCGACGGACGGACTCGGTAACCGTTTCTGAATTGATACCAGGCTTCTGTCGGTCAAAGTCAAAAGTCCAGACCCCGGGGTAGCTTCGCACGATCAAAAGCCCGACAGGGGGATAGTCTCAGGCATCAAATCCCCTTCCCTTGCCCGCAGTCCCCCCCTCCACGGGATTTACATTGATAGGTCCATTAGGTGTTGTTTTGGAGTTAGTACTAGGTGATCCATCGACGTGCAACTGCCCTTATGTTCTTTGTCTTTGTGTAATGGAGGAGAATTGAGGTCCAGGGAAGTTATCGTTATTTATGGGAGAAAATCTATTTGAGTGTTCGATATCATACAGAGTATGAGTTCAGTAGAGAACTGGAATAGTTTGGCATACCACACTTGTTACATCCCCATAATCGGCCGCCCAGGGCTGTCAACCTGTGTCAACTCTCCCGGATAATCCAGGAGACTCCAGATTTTGAACCGTTTCTCCCAGTCTCCAGGTTAGAGTCTGAAATCTCCCAGTAATCGCCGAAGTTTTCCATTTGTTGTAGATTCGACTTTCTGACAACGAAATTTCAAATGGTTTACGTTGTTTGAGCTATTCTACTGTTAACATCGAACGTTTCCTCACAAACTCCGGTATGCATTGTAATATAAGCAATAATGTGATTGGTGGGAAATAAACCAATCAGGTCAAACGCTACAATTCCAACATCTTTTTCGCGCGTTTTTTTCACAAATGACGTCACATGCCGTGCATTATGACGTATCTATCATCCCATACCTACCCTTACCTACCCTGGGTGCCAGAGACTTTTCTAGGCCGAAGATGTGTCGGCCTTCGGCCAACACCGAAAATTCCCGCCGCACGCGAGAAAAACCTCTGGTACCCAGGGTAGCGCTCGACGGACTTTGAAGAGAAAATAGAGGGTCTGTGAACAGGCTACGCACGTATTGGCTGTTTCGATGAAGTAAGGTATTTAGAGTCTTCTCGGTGGTGTTGTAATGAGTAACAAGCGAGTATAAGGCCAATAAAGGTCAATAAATAGGACGTTGAGTGGAGCTATAAATTTTCCATCCACCATCTTCTGTGAGCTGACCGCTAAATGAATGATATGAATGATAACTTTATTTATACACGGTTAAAAATCAGTCTAACATAGAAAATTAATTAAAAATTTTCAAAAACTGTTTTACATATTTGCGGTGTGGGAGTACTGATCAGAAAACCATCTATGGGAACTTCTCTTAGAGAAACGTAAGGAATTTGATGTACGTATTTCCTCAGGAAGATTGTTTTAATAGAAGAGCGCCACTGTAACTAAAGTTACGCTCCAGGTAATCAGTTCTTGGTTTTGGGAGCATTAATTTTTTTCTTCGCGTTGCGAAAATAGTAATTCGGTGTTCTTGTGGCAAACAAATTACAGAGATAAGCTGGGGCGAGATTATTAATGCACTTGTACATTAAATTAGCCTTTTGTTTAGCCCTCCTAACCGATAAATTGTCCCAACCAAGCGAGTTAAGAAGAAATCTGGAACTAGTATCATAGCTAGATTTGGTAATAAATCTGATGGCCAGATTTTGAAGTTTTTGAAGTTTCTCACTAAGCTTTAGGGTCAAGCCATCCCATACAGCACTGCAATAATCGAAGTGTGGCTCGATAAGACCTTTGTATTTTTGGATACACTGGATACACTGGATAAGGGGGAACGGGCATAAATTTGGCAATGGTTCCCATTTTGTGTAAATGTAATGTAAATGTAAATATCATATTATCCACTCCCCTCAGGGCTTTTCAGGGATAATTTACAACACTGGTTGGTGGACTTTGCCAGACTGCTTAACGTGCAGTTTACAAGTAATGAAGGAATGAGTAATGATGCCCCCATACATGAGTGAGAAAGTGAGATAGACCACTACACCGTACCGGGCACTACGTGCCCTACTCTTTACGAAGAGTCACGGTGTGGGTTTTTTAACGTCCCACAGATTTATTACATGTGCAAGGGCTTGTGAGACGGGGCCTACGGCTTATCGTCCTTATCCGTGAAGACTAGAAAGTCAAACCGTTTGCAGATGTTATTACAAAGGCAGCACTTTCTCCTCATTGAAAGACCCTAAGTGTTGGTCTGGCCGGGGTTTGAACCTACGGCCTCCTGCTCAGCAGACCGGCGCTTATCCCAGACACATACAGATACACTTTTTATCGTTATTTACTTATCTATCTAAGAATTTTCAATAATTTTCTTTTTAAATTCTGAAAAAGTTCTCAAAATCTTCTTTACACTAAGCGCATGCATTCTTTGATTGAGGAGCCATCCAACTTCATGGACAAATAAATTAACTTTCAACTGGTAAAGCCTGGTGAAACAAGTTAAGGCTCTCGTACATTTCCTTACGCCTATTATTGCTGCCTTAATGCCAGCCTGCTGTCAATTTGTATTCTTTAAGTTTTTACTGCGATTATTCCTACCCACTAACATTGTGGTCAAAACTGGAGTTGAATTCCTAGGGACCATATCCACGTTCAGAAAGAGAAATTAAATTTTGTCGTTGCTTGTTTATGTTCTGTATAAAACGTGAAATTAGGCATTCACGTAGTGGTGCAAAAACGTTAAATAAATGTACAAAAAAAGTGTGATGCACTTGCAAAGTTGTTGCTTTGCTTATTGAACCTATTGTCTTTTTAGACTCTCGTTGCCATCGCGTCTTTGGATCTTAAAATCCCTAACGTTTTATGCAAAACAAGCTAGGGAATGATGTCATTTAACTTAGATGTCACATGGATGCGCATGCTATATGGAAAAGCAAACAGTTGCTTGGAGTGGTCGATTTTAAATTAAGCCGAGTGGCTTTGGGGACGAGAATGTGGTTTTTCTCCCTTCGTGGCGTAGCATCTGGCCTGGAGAAACCGAAGGGAGCTCTAGTACAATCTTGCATATTTCTTTATGTAAACTTTTTTTAATACTATGATTTCGCCCATGAATATCCTATCCCAATCAACTGGGTCTTTGTGGCTGTCTGTTGTTCCCTTTAGTTTGTGGGAAATGATCCCATGTGTACATAGCATCAGTATGTTTTAATTTTTTAAAAAACAAATGTATTACTACAGGTGTGTGGGCATGAAGTAATTCTACATTCCTTTTACAATTACAATCATGCACACCTTCATCCAGACTGTTCTTTTTTCAGAGTCTTTATCTTCCTCACAAACATTTTTCCAGTAATCAAGAACTTTTTGCCGATTTTCTTGGCTTGCAGTTGCACGGAAATCAACCCAGTGTGTCAGGAAATTTAATAACTGATTTCCCTCTACCGAAGAATGGTCGAAGATAGAAGTTATGTCACAGGGAATGTAGTGACCAGGACATTCCAAATATTTCCAGCTATTCTTTTTAGCCAAATCTGTGATGTCCTTGCTGCTGTAGTAAGGGCCAGGGTTCAAGATCAAGTCTTGCTGAGAAAATTCTTTGCTATACCTTACAAACGCACTCTCTTCATGCGAAATAGCGCATGCAATTATTCCCTTGGACCCGAGTTCCTTCTCATAGCAATACACGAGCGCTGTTTCGAAATCAACGTAGTAAGCGCTATGGAAAAAATGAACCACATCGAAATTGATGTCATCTTTCTTTTCCTTTTTAACATACTCTTGGAATGTCATGGGGAACCATTCAAATTTGACATCAGCTCCGCTCGTCAAACGCTCGGGCAAATATTTTGATTTAGCTTGAAAGGTTTCCAGACTCTCCTCGTTTGGTTCGATGGTACGTTGAAAGAGCTGCAGATATTTGTCTTTTATTTTGGGACCACCATTGCTTAGCACTTCAAGAAAACAAATATCTTTACACCCATCCCCACTTCCAATTCCAAGGACACGAAGTGGTTTCCTTGTATGGTCTTCTAGCTGTAGCATATCACTCACGTAATCGCTGATTAGAGTAGCTAGGTGGTCTCTAATACACTCAGGCGTAGGATCTCCTCCTGACAGTGAGGCGTAACAGCTTTTCAGGGATAGCAGATAGGATTCTAGACAAGTTATGAGCGCTTGGCACGCCATATTGGCAAGAGAGAATGATATTGGAAAGGACTTCCGCTTAACTTTACCCCTGTGACAGTGGCTACGTAACGTGGCTACGTAGTCAGGGTTAGAGTTAGCTCCAAGTTCTTTAATCCCACAACGACACTTATGGAAAAAAAAACGCATGTGGTATATTTCGTTCTTTGAGCTTTGAGCCGAAACAAGCGTCCTACTCATGTAATTTCTAACCGAGCCCAGTTAGTCCCACATAATTTTTCTCATCAAGTTTCTTTTTCACGATGTTAGTTTTCTCTGGCACGACTCTTTTTTTCGGCACGACTGTTCTATTGGCACGACTTTTCTTTTTCGGTACGACTTTCTTTTCGGCACGACTTTCTTTTCGGCACGACTTTTTTTTGGCACGACTTTTTGTTTTTGGCACGACTTTTTGTTTTCGGCACGACGCTTTTTTTTTCGCGACCTTTTTTTCGGCACGACTTGTTTTTGGCGCGACTGTTTTATTTCGGCACGACTTTTTTCACTCAACACTAACAGGACACCGCTGACCTATCGCAGTTTCATGTGATTAGAAATTCAACACGGAAGCCACAGGATGTTTGAAATGTCGTTTTTTGTTATTTCTGCTTTTAATATCATTCTCCACGTGCACGGGGGTTTTGCCTGAGAAAATGCAAGGGGTGACAGACCGCACATCTATACCGGCGTGAAACCTTGTGTTAACCTTTTATATTTTAGCTCTAACGAGCGTTTCCTTTAGGGATTTTCCTTTCTTGTAAGAAATGATAGATGGTTCAATTCGTTAAAAATTTGGCGAAGTAACAGTTGGTTTTGTATAAGATTCCATTTTTTCATTAAAACTTCTTTTAAAATAGACACTGAGGGCTGGTACTGTGTCACTAAAGGCAATATTTCTTTTTCCTCTTTGTTGTTTTGTTTCAGGAGTGCAGACTCCCTCTCTGTCATTTATATCTGATAGAGGGTTTTCTATCATAGTTTGTGGGTAGCCTCTGTCAATCAGGCGTTTTTTAAAATTTGAAATATTATCCTCAAACGTCATTTCTGTGCCAATATTTTGAAAGAAATGGAAAGCAGGCATAAGCCCGCAAATTGACCGCTGGCTGTCTCTGATTTCTGCCAGGGGTTTTTCTTGAGGAGTTTGGTCTGTTCGTAGGATTCTCAAGGCTTCTCCTTTGACAAATCCTTTTTTAACATGCAGTCGGCGGGTGACAAGAGGTGAAATGTGTGTACTGGAAGGTTTCCGTTTTTTAAAATGTGTCTTTACATCAAGGATAGATTTTTCCTTGAATCTTGTGCCTTTGTATACAACCGTGTCTAAAACACAGTCTCAGTGTCAGTGCGATCTTGTTCGATAAAGTCTTCGATGTCTGGTTTACTTATGTCCCCATCCCACAGGGAAAAGATATCGTAAATGTAGCGTTTCCAAACTGTAGGTTCAAAAACGGTTCTGCTTAGAATTGTTGTTTCAATGTGTGCCATAAAAATATTGGCAAAAGAAACTGCTGTCTTTGTGCCCATTGCAGTACCATGGGAAATCCATTGAAGTGGAAAGAATTTTCTTTGAGGACTTTAATGAACAGAAATTTCAAGAGACAGAGAAACCTCTTGTAAGAAAAGTGAAATTTCTTGTGAGAGCCACTGAGAGGAAGATGTCAGTTTGGCGGATGGAAACAAGTGACGACACGACCGTGAAAACGTAGCCGCTTGCGCAGCCACGTTGTCGCAATTTCTCGTGGCTGAAGTCACGCAAGTAGTATTGCGTGACTTTGGTTCAAGCGGCCGTGAGGCCATGAGGCGATTAGCCTGTTCCAAGCGTTCAGATAGTGGAGAGCGGTGCGGAGTTAAGAAAGCGATGAAAAGTAGAGGGGGACTGGGGAGAGAGGTGCGGGAACGCTTGTAAGAATTCTTAACAAAAGTGCGTTCAGGTATACCAGATCCTGGTATACCCTCTGATTGGTTGATTTTGACAGTTTTTGTCAACAGTGGAGCGTCTTCGATCACAGCGAGAAATGCGATATGGCCGTTGTGACAGCCTCTACGTGCCGTCACGCAGAATTCAAACTCGCAACAAACACAGCGCTGAGTGACTTTCCAAACGTGGAGGCTAAAAGCGAAGAGCAAAGAAACTGTTTAAAACACGTAGTCGGTAGGATAGATGTCTTAGCAATTTCTCACCGACTGGCTTTAGAAAAATCTTATTTTCCAGCTTTTTCCTCGAATAAAGCGTGCGTTGGAATGAAGGCAGGATAGAATGCCATTTACGATTGTTGTGGTAACTCCGTTGATTACCATCATGGAAGACCAAGTGCAATATTTGAACAAAATCGGAGTAGCGGCGGCAATGATGGGAGGAGATATGGATGAAGCCGTTAAAAGTGGAAGCTGTGAAATTGTTTACTGAAGTGCCAAATCGTGGTTGCCTAATGAATGGACAAAAGGACTTCAAAAAGGAAAGCTTGGAAAGCAAGTTGCAGCTATCGCTATTGACGAGGTCCACTCAATCACTGAATAGTAAATTTTCCCTTCAATTGTTGTGCATTTTCATTGCTTGAGTTAACGATCTGTATTGAAACGGCTTTCTATCGAAATGAGCGATATTTGTTTGTCACTTGATTCATAATTTTTTGTCACGTACACGCTGAAATCATGTTTTAAAGCCGTAAATAAATTCATTATACATGAATACTTCTCCCGCCTTCTATTGTCTGAAAGTCTTACATTGGGTTTTTAGTAAGATTACGTAAACATAATATTAATTTTTGATCTGACAAACTTCGATTTATTCACAAGAAAAATAATAAATGCATCGATCGGGTTGTAACACCAGTCTTGATTGACAAGTGAAGACCACCTACAGCTGATGCGGTCTGAGTGGGCGGAAGAGTCTATTTAAAACAAATCTAACAGGCGTTCCCTCTCTCGCCTCTCCTCCTCCCTCGCTTTTATTTTTTCGCGCTCCTTTTTACTTCGCACCGCTCCCCACTATCTGAACGCCTGGAACAGGCTATGAGGCGATTGCCTGCGAGCACGTTCTCCATTTGAGGATATCGTGAGCAACAAAATAACGACAGGTCTTTGAAATCGACGCGTGGTCATGACAATGAATCGTTGTTGGTTTATGGTTTACTAATGGTTTACACGAAGCTGAGAGTACATTCCACGGTTGAGAGAGCGCGCGTATGTAACGTTAAATGTAACGCGATATAAGGAGCCGGTACCAGTTTCTTTCTCTGATTTCGTGAGCTGAGGGAACGCCTGACAGATTTTCTACAACTGATCAATATTGCACCCTTGTATTGTTCCTCAAAATGGCCTTAAGATTTTGTCGTAAAGTACAGACAAATCACAGTAAGTCTTAAATGATATGTTTCATGAACAGTTTCCTCGGCTCTTAGTGCATTTTGTTGATTTTTCCAGATATTCTACCATCACAATCGAGGCAACTTCTCAAAAATTATCTACCATGTCTTTCACGAGTGTTCTGTCTCAAAACGTCCTCTGCCGGTTCAGCGAGTGGAGTTTCCCAACCAAAAATTGATAGGTAAACATTCACTTTTTATACATTCAATGTGTTTTTTGTATTTTCCGTGTGTATTTTCCCTTTGCCGGCCCAGAAGGTCTAAGAAAGTGAGCTTCTCGATCGATCGAGGTCCTCAACAAAGTCAAGTGGTTTCAAGTTACGTAACTCCAGATGCAGATGGAAAGAACAATATCCATGCAACTTGGTTTTTCTTTGCTGAGGTTCTACGCAAAGTTTTGTCTTCATGACAACAAAGGAACAGATAAGTAGTATTTATTCATTTTTTTGTGTTTTTTTTTCAGTACGGTGCAAGTCGGTTCAAAGCCAAAGACTGGCGTAATGCTATTGAACATGGGTGGCCCCGAAACAACAGATGATGTACATGATTTCCTATTGCGACTCTTTTCTGATCGAGACCTCATGGTGTTACCAGCTCAAAGGTCTGTAGACTACAATAAACAAGCTTACATATACTATGTGATCAATCATTTCTCTGCCTATAATAAGAACACTTTTGAGGAGAATGTTAATCAGATGGAGAGGAGAAAGTCGTTTACGTCACATCGCAAAATTGGCAAGCAAAGCATGTTGAGTCGTAGTCTGGAGAGAGGGAATGGTGGCAGAGCCTGTAGACATGCCTTTGATGCCACCAATCTGCTGGCACCAGCAATTAACTTGTCATTGAAATGTCTTGAACAAAGGAGTTTTCTGCTGTCTCATCCAGTTTTTTGCCTTTTTTGCCAGCCCCACTGTGAAGCCTAATCCACATGAGGCTATTCCTGTGCAAGATTGCACTCAGGAACAAAACAGTAGTCCATACATTTTTTTCCAGCGTTTGACAATGCAAATGGATAGTGCAAGTTATTAACATGCAGCAAAAGGTTAATTTAAATGCCATTTCTTCTCATAAAATAAACACAATTTTTTTTCAAGTTGCTAAACATGTGTTGATAATAATATTTGACGCTTGTAGCTTTTAATGGATGATTTACCTATTTGTCCTTTTGCTTTTTTTTTTCTTAAATTAATGGATCACAGTAAAATGGCTGCCTGGATTGCAAGAAGAAGAACTCCTAAAATACAAAAACAGTATGAGAAAATTGGTGGAGGATCTCCCATCAAAATGTGGACTGAGAAACAGGGCGAAGGGATGGTCAAACTGCTGGATGAGATGTGCCCTGAAACTGGTAAACCTTTCTTTCATTCTACCTCATGGTATAATATTATTGTATCAATAATTATAAACAGTAAAAGGTCATTTCATCATGGCTTGACTGACAGATCAGTGACATCTCCATTTAATTGACCAATCAGGTCAATAACCATCAACTGACATGGTGCAACCCACTTGGACTCTGAAGATGACTATCCAGTTTGTGTAATGTAAATGACGCAGCTCATAGTATGGCGCATTCCTATCAGATTTGATTGTTTAAAAATATCACGGATGGAAGTCGGTATAAATTAGGAGGTATAGGGGCTTTGCTTGTGCAATTTGGCACAATTTTTATGATGAAAGCAAAGCAAGATAAGATGAAATGTTACCACACTTCTTATGACAATACTTACATTTACATGGAGGGAAAATAAAAACAACTTAAATTAATATAACAAGGGAAAAATGCAAAATCCGATGTAACAGCATTTGCAACTATTTAAACCTAAAATTGTTTTACAAATTAGACTACTAATTGCAAAATTGCAAACTAGAACATGATACAACAAAAATATAAAGAGTCTGTCCTACTAACTAAAAGGTGCTTTGCATTTCCATTATAAAAATGTTATTATGAAAAAAAAAGATGAAATGTTTGTTTTAACTTTACTCTTTTAATTAATTTACCTAGATGTAAATCATAGAGAAACCTGGTCACCAAAGTGGCAACTAAACCAGAATTTTTAGTCACCAAGGAGAAAATGTTAGTCGCGTTAGTGACCGTATCAGTCACAATTTCGAGCCCTGCTATACTTAACAGCAGGTTGTCAAAACTTCAGAAACTGTCAGCAACAGTCCTATTCAGGACTACAATCACCCAGATTCCACCTGGTTATTATGTATTGTAAAATAAAAGTATAGTGAATTTTTATTGAAAATTAATTTATAGCACCACACAAGTTTTACATTGGATTTCGTTATGTGCATCCCTTGACAGAGGACACTGTTGACGAGATGGAAAGGTAGGTGACTAGTTATATAAGATTCAGTGTAAGAGTTGTTATAGCAGCCATAAAAATCCTAAATGTTAGGATTAAAAAAATAACAATACAGTGTTTTGTATTTTATTAGTAAATCGAGGCCACAAAAGTTGAATGCAAGTGTTACTGTTTCGTTCATGCTGTGTTAATCGTAATTCTGTAGGGATGGAATAGAAAGGGCAGTGGCATTCACTCAGTATCCACAATACTCTTGTTCCACTACTGGAAGCAGTTTAAATGCAATCTACAGACATTACCAGCAGAAAGGAGCTGTGCCATCCATTAAATGGAGTGTGATTGACAGATGGCCAACACATCCAGGTTTAGTTCAGGTAAATAAGTATCAATATGTGTTTGATTATAACTGGATATATAAATCCACTCCAATTCTTGGGAGGTTGCCAATATATTCTGGGATGAGGTTCACGTCTGAAAGTTTTCTGCTCCATCCATTTTTCGTGGCAGTTTCCAACAAACATTTAAAACCTAATCAGTCCATTACTAAGTTTAATAGAATTGATATTTTCTCCCTACTAGCTTGACTCTGGTCATTTTTGGGATAATTAGCAATTAATGAATGAGGCTTAGTAGGATTATGAAGAATTAAGCAGATCTCGCAGGGTGTTAACCACTGAGGCTGAAAGAAGATGTGGCAACACCCTCCGAGATCTGCTTAATTCTTCATATCCTACAAAAGCCGAATTCATTAATTGCTTTATTATTCATTCAAAGTAATTCCTAGTTTAAAAACATAGCTAAAATATGCTTACCTGCATCGATGTTAAGTTCATCTTTAATAGTGTACGTGTAGGTTTGTCCAGCTCCGCAAATATTCTCCAAATAGCAGATGTCGCCCTCCTAGTTGTCTTCTTGCTGTTTTTGCTATGTTTTTAGCTATTATTATTTTTGCCTAGTTCCAGCTGTAGTTCTTACTCTTGAAACGAGTGAAGTGTCCACCATTTTTGTTTTCACAACCAAAACAACTCAACCTCTTCCCCAGGTCTTCTTGGTAATGGTGCCTTAACCTGTAGCAGGCTGCGTTTTTGATGTCATTTACTCATTAAACATAAAATTCTTCCAAATTTGGTCATCAGTAACTGATTAATGTGAATTATGCATGTGCTTTTAGCCAATCAGAATTGGGGAAATATTTGAATGAATAATGATATAACTTAAACATCTAAACGGAACTTCACACTCTTGGGCCTCCTCTACCAATTTTTTAGTCTCTTCCCCCTCCCCCTTACAGGAAATGTCATCATTTTTGACAATGCCACTCCAGCGCTTTGTATAATGCGCTACGCATATATGGATTAAAGTGACAACAACATCAAAATTGCTAGACACGCCAGCGCGGTATTTACAAGTTACTAGTACTTTGCTGAGACTCTTTAACAGCCAAATGCCAAGAAATACAGGCAACAAATGAAATTCAATCAACATATTTAGGATTTTTATGAAATGAATTTGTGTCATAAAATACTTCGCTATAGCTTGTTTACTGAATCTGCCAGGTGCAAATAGCTTGTCCATGAGAACACGTTTCTGTATGGTTGGAATGTCTTTGCAATCCACTTAGCCTCCTTTTAATTTAGTGGTGGACTGTTTTTTTATTTATTTGCCTAATGTAGGCCTTTGCAGAAAATGTTCAGGCTGAATTAGCAAAGTTTCCTGCGGATGCCCAGAATGACGTAGTGATTCTTTTCTCTGCCCACTCTCTTCCAATGAAGGTATTCTAACTCATATTTTTATGTATAAGACATCACCATGAATGAATTATTTGAATGTATTATTAGATGAGATTAGCAATCCAGGCTTGAATTTAACACCATTGTATCCTTACATTACTTATTTATTACTTAGATTTGTATTTCAGTCATATCTTGGTACGTGTGCATGCACAGTTTTATTCTGTACGCATGTATTATTTATTTATTTAATTGACATGTACATTTAGTTTGTTAAATAACATCTTAATTTTACTTTGCGTTATTTTCCTCACTTATTTGTGTTGTCCGTGACTGTGCTGACATTGTGGGTGGTTCCTTCTAAAATGTTCTGCAATTATTATTGGTATAGGATTTAATGGAGCCGAAACCAATTGTGAAATTGCACACATTTTTGGCATCCTACAGATGAACAGTTGACCAGACCCTTAGAAAGAGGGGGGGGGGGGGGCTGGTCTCCAAAAAATTTTTTTCAGCCCTTTGGGCCTCAGTTTGGTCTAAAAATAAGCGGGGAGGCAGGTCCTAGGGCCCCTCCCCTGGATCCGCCACTGCATTAGGGTTCCAGAGCAAACATCTTGGTGCTGCCTTGCAGATGTTGCTAGCTGAGGTTAGATAAATTTTGCCACGCAGGCTAGATACCAGTCACCTTAACCCAGATAAATTATTTGCCGAGTGACACATGGCTTGCCCTATCTTTAGATCATTGTCTTTCAGGCAATGCCTGTTTTTTTTAATATGATCTGCTGGACACTTAACCTCTCTAAGCCTTGTCTACGTATGAGAAAGAACTCCCATTTTTTATAGGTTGTGGAGAGGGGCGATCCATATCCTCAAGAGGTTGCTGCCACTGTTCAACGTGTGATGGAGACCTTGGGCCACTCCCATCCATACAGACTTGTATGGCAGTCAAAGGTCAGAATAATCTTATTATTTACTAAAGCTCTGTATGGTTGCCCTTCTCGAAGGGGCCAGAGATCAAGAGACTCCAGGCAAAGTGATATCAAATGCCCCTTCTGTTAATCAGGTTAATGGAACAAAACGGAACGAAATCCTGCTCATTTTTACTTAGATCATATCTCTTGATCGTTACCT
Source organism: Porites lutea (assembly GCF_958299795.1). Lineage (NCBI taxonomy): Eukaryota > Metazoa > Cnidaria > Anthozoa > Scleractinia > Poritidae > Porites > Porites lutea. The sequence goes on from NC_133204.1 coordinate 4,621,334, forward strand.
ACTTTTTCTAAGTGTCATTAAAACACTCCCTTTGAACAGTGCTTCAGTAACTGGACATTTATTTTTGTTTTGCAAAACGTTACCTTGCCATATTTACTTGAAGGAGAACTGTAGCTCTTACAAAATTTTTTTGACTGGTCCGTATTTGATAAAGTTTGATCTGTATGCTTGAATTGTCCCCCTCCTCGCGCGTCCCTCGTATCGAGCTCTCAAGCGCCCAAATTCCCCCTTCCCTCTCCCCTTTTAACGCCTGCCGCGTAGGCTTCCCCTCTCATAAATAAAATATTTTACCTCTTAATTTTAGAATGCTGATCATGACAAAAATAGACCCGTTGTATTGATAGTTTTTTGAAACTATAATGGTGGGGGTAATTGGTAGGTGTTTTTATTGCAGTGTTTAGTAGAGCCAGGTAGTGGAGTTATTATCTTATGTGTTTATTGCACTGTATCATGTTATGATTTTGGGTCTTTGTTAGGTTGGTCCCATGCCATGGTTGGGACCTCAGACAGAGGATGCCATAAAGGGCCTTGCAAAGAAAGGAAAAAAGAACATTCTGTTGGTCCCTATTGCATTTACCTCTGACCATATCGAGACACTTCATGAGCTGGACATAGAGTATGCTGAGGAAGTAGCACATGAGGTGTGTTTAGTGACGTACATGTAACGCATGAACGCTTTTCATAACGCTTAACATATCACTAATCCTCTAGCCTGCGTGCAGGCTCACTTATGCGAGCTCGGGAAAAATGTTTGGCGGCGGAGTCCCAAGTGGGAGAAGAATGGGTGATCGAGCCGCGTGGGAAATTTCCAGATCTGGGTAGTGACGCGTCATCAGTGTGGAATTCCTGCGCTCGTTTCTCAGACGTCAGTTTACAGGGAAACCCGTAGTGGCATCGCGAACTGTTGGCCGTTTTCTCAGGCTAGGCCAGGGACAAAATGGCAAATTGAGCAGCGGAGTTACGTTCAACTCTTTCGCGTTCTTTTGCGTCCTCATTTGTCGTTGCTTTGTCTTTGTTGTGGTTCAATTTTATGCTTGGTTTAATTTTTTTTTCAAACTCATCATCATACATTACCATATCCCAAAATAAAAGTAAATAAATTTAAACCAAGGAGAAAATTAAACCACACTATCTTTGTTAAATCCGCCTAATTTTAAGAAGCCGACCATTAGAACTGATATAGATGACCAACAGCCTCTTTTTGAGATCCTTACCCTCTCTTCCGGCAAAAACAAGAACAAGAGGTAAAGAAACAGTTTTATTCTGGCGGTATTGTGGCGTTATTTTTTTGCAGAAAGTTTGAAGGAACCATAAGAACTGTTCTGTTATATAAGAAGAGAGCAAAAACGTAATATTATGATGTTCATCTTAACTTTTTGCTTTTGCAGGCTGGTATCGAGAACATACGTCGAGCTGCTTCGTTGAATGACAGTCCGACTTTTATTCAGGTAAACGGTTAGATAAGTAAATTCTCCCTACAAGCACCCGCTGGTAAGTAAGAGAAGAGCATGTTAGGGACTATAAACCATAATTGATAATTATTCGTTACACACGGGCAACAGGAACAATAACAAATTAATGCTATGTACATCTTTGACTCTCACACTCATCAAGCTACAACTTGACTGGCACGTGGTCCGTGAAACTACTCTCGTACATGCGCAGTAACATTGACCTATTGAAACTATTCTCTCATGACAATAATAACTAAATTTTTTGTTACTTTTTTTCTTGTTTAGGCAATGGCTGATGTGGTGAAGTCTCATTTGGACTCTGGAGTCAACTGCTCTCGCCAGCTTCCTCTCCGCTGTCCAATGTGTGTGAACCCAACCTGTGGCCTCGCTAAAGAGTTCTTTCTCAACAGTGCATTGTGAAATGATCAGAATAGGGCTAAATAGTAAAAACGTTCGCGCTCTCTCCTCCGTAAAGAGGCTTGAGCAAGGTGTTGATTGGTGAAAAACATGAAGCTAAAATCAGTAGTGGGTGCATTCGTTTTTGACAATTCTTGTTTCGTTCTTTACAGATAGCATGGGGATAAATGGAAATGGAAAATAAGAGTTGACGATTGGCTTAGAGTAACTGATGAAATTATCACTTATTGCTGATTCGAGTTCTAATGTTTGAGTAACTCGTTGTCAAACGTGGCACCATTAGAGAACTTTAGATTTGAGGATGAGAACGACTACGAGTACGAGATTTTATTTAATGTTCTCTCGCGTACTGCAAAAAAATAGACACCCTGTAGAGCTTCATTGTACTTTTTTTTTTACCAGAAAAGTTAGTACTGTTATCTTTATTGAAGGAGGTTAAGTCCTCTCCCGATAGCAAAATCATAAAACTTCCAACATTTGATAACTTGTTTCCGCCACTACAACATTCTTGCTTAACTCGTGGTAGCAGGAAGACGGCCATCACATTTTCCACCAAAATCGCATTGGTTCACGCGCACTCACTACTTAGTATTGAGAAAATCTAGTAGTCGTCCTCGTCTTAAATCTAAAGGTCTCTAATTGAAATGCTTTACATCCTTACTTCTGGTCTTTTTCCTCCTTTTTTAGCCTGTGCCAGGCTACAAAATAGAAGGGAAAGCGGATAGAGAAAATTTGCGCGAAAACCGTGTGGGAGCCGGTGAGAGTCGCGGAAGTGGAGTCTGCTAGCATTGTTTTCTATACCTCATTCCGGTATACCAGCTCCTGATATACCCTATACCTGGTCAATTTTGACAGTTTCCGTCAACATCTACGTCAATCAGTTAGCTTCGTGCACGCACAGTCAAACAAACATGTCGTTTTTCGCTCGCTCGCGTAATCGCTGCTCGTCCGCTTTTTTCGTCTACTCGCCTTTGCCGTCCAAGAGCCTGGCACAGGTTACCTTTTTCTATAATAAGGCAAGGTCATGTGATGCAACAGCACAGCAACTTTTCTCGCATCTTTTGAAAACCTGGCACCTAATCTACGATGCGACAAAACATTGTACTCTTGGAAGTATGCGCGCAACAATTCGTACATGGCTGCAACAAATTTTCCATCCAACATTGAGTGCTTTAATGCAGACCTAACAACTGAAAAGCGACCGTGATCATGTTGTTGTCTTTTTTGGATAAAAACGCGGAGAAAAACGGAAAAATCGTTGCGCTTGGCTTTCATTGCAGCTGGTTGACCTTGCGTTTGTGTGCGATATTGTATCGATTTTCCGCGCCTTGCTGTAGCCCCGTTTTGCGGTCAAGTGGCCAGTTTTGTATTTCATGGTCTCAGCATTTAATTTTTCACATTTCCGCCTAGCGGCTGCCTCTATTTTAATGTGAATGCTAAGAGCGTTCCTTTTCTGTATGTAAATGCAAACATATTTAAAGTGCCAAATAAAAGTAGATGAATAAATTAAACAGGCAGTACATGTTAATTTCAACAGTCTCCAAATCGAACTGGCCACTGGTTGAATCAAATCACATCTATCTGTTTGAATTAAACACTATAGGCGGAAATCTTTACAGTCGAACCAATCTGTACCACGGGAATCCTCCTTCCCCACCCTCCCTTGGAAAATTATTATTAAATAGGTTAGACGCAGTCGCAACAAAGCTGGTTGCAATGGTGGAAGTGTAGAACTTCAAAGACCTTAACCTTTTTCTTGCACACCCCATTTTAAAGGAATTTTTGAAGTGGAATTCTTTTTTTGAACCTTGAAAAGTCTGTCGTTAAAACAAAGAGAAAATACATTAAATTTTAAACAAATCAAAAGGCTTCACTTCAGGAAAACTGCCAATCCAATAATCAAAGTGTTAGTTTGCGCTAGAAATCACTGAATTTCAGGGAAGTCAAAACCTAGCAAGGAAAACTTTTGGACCATTTTGATTTGTTGCTTAACTTGACTCCTGTCTAAAGCTCGGACAAAAGCTGGGTCTTGTCCCTCATACTTTCAGAATAGTTTGCAAAAATTGGTGTGCTCGCCCGATTAATTCTGAGGATCCAATTGCAATAAACCAAGTAACGCTGGGCGTAGGTGTTCTATTAAACGTCTAGCGATAAAATGTTTGAACGTTAGACGCTCTTAGGTGGTAAAGTCCGATGCTGAAATTTGTAAAACTGGCCCCATTGGGTGTTTCTTCGTCAAGGGCACAGAAGATACGAAAGCTGAACAATAGCTGCTCGTTAGATAACAATGAATTCCTGATAAAGTTACATCATCACACAAAGTACATTATTTAGAATTAACCGTATCATTAGGGCTTGTACAAAAATTTGTAGTCAATTTTGATCCTTGGTCCATTGGTTAGTAAGTCCTACAGTAGGTAAGTTTAAATTGTTTTGAAGGAGGCAATATCGACGAAGTTTGTTAGGGTTATCCAGTCATTTACGCTTTTACCTTAATTTCTGCTACAACTCTAAACCGTATGTGAATGCTAGAGGTCCATTAATGGGTTGATTAGCGTTTTATATTTGAAGCCAAAGCCACTTGATGGTGGACCGTCAAATGTAAGTCAATTCACTTCAGGCTTCATTTTAGTTTGCTGGTATACGATATGCGTAGATGGAATATTTATCCTTTCCCCATGAAACTTATGAAGCTGGAATTCGCTGATTATAAGCTGTCAAATTGAAAAAACGAAATACGTCCGAAGGGAATCCTTTTTTTCGCGAATACAAGAAAGCGGGCCGGGAGCTTCGTGGTCGATGTAGTGAAGCGATATCTTTGGACTTGTTTGATTCGCCTTCATTCTAATGAACGGTCCCAAAAATTGTTTTTTTTAATGCTATCTGGTAAACAGTGTGTAGATCTATTCTTCTACACGTTCTACTCGTGTACGTTCTACACACACACGTTTCAAATGTTAAGATGTTCCTTGCTCCGAGAAACAAACCTCATTTCCATCAAGGGGCCTTATTCTTAGCGATTTTTGAGGCGGATCTGATACAATTGCAATTGGTTCTAGAAAAGTCTCTCCCACACAAGAAAGGATCCAAAAGCGAATTTTGCGGTAGACTGAAAAAAGGCGACGACCATCAAGAGCTTTTTTACTTGGGTTTGAGTCGGGGAAGGTCTGTGAGTTACTGAGACAAAAATCTAATATGTCTTTACCTATATACACCTATTTCAATTAAGGTTGCTCCTGTGAACCATGTTTCATAGCCTGCAGTGCACTATGGTAAACCCTTTTGTAGCGGGAAGTTTAATCTTGTTCACGTTCATTGAAATAATGGAGACCGTTTGTAAAAAGGCGTTCAAGAGAGCTTTCAAGTCCAATGGCTGCTAAAATTCTTAAGCATAAGCGAGCTGAAAATTTTCATTTTTAAAATCTCATAGTAAAAAATTACTTATTACTAATTATTTCTTTTAACAACATTAATGATTAAGATTAAGCTGCGTTTTTTGCATGGGCCAGAATGCTGTTTATTTCAATAAATCAAATCAACGCTATTCTTTTTTTATTCAGTTTTTTAAAAAAATGCCTTAAAAATAGATAAACACGTAATGTTAAGTTATTTATTGCTGTTCAACAAACGCCTTGAACTTTATTTGATTTTTTTTAAACTCCATCCAAAATTCCAACGTGCACGGAGCCAAGAAAACTCGTTGAAAACTTGCAGCATTTGCATATTACCACAGAGAAAAACCTAACCTCAAATCACTGTCTTAAATTAAAAAGCCTAGGATTCAGTGTTTTGAAATACATTGTCTTAAAATATAACGTTCTGCTGACATAGCATAGAAGCGTCAGCAGCGTTTGCTTTCTAGGTTTCTAGGCTCGTTGCAGGCACATAATTTACTAGACTTACTATAATAATGCACCGCGGGCTATGAAACATGGATCATGCATCATTCTTCTCTGAAGCAACCTTAACTGAAATAGGTGTATACATTTTTGTAGTAGTTTAGTGAAGCATTAGAAGCTACTGCTGGCAAAATGCAAAACGAAGTATTCCTGTTTCGATCTTGGAGATTGGTGTTCCTGTATCTCAGCTGTTTTATTGTGTTGGTGTTGAGCTCCGTTGAAGGTATAGTTCACTGTCTCTGTTATCAAACACCAACAACAAATAATTTTTTCTCTCGTATGTGTTGCTTCTAAACCATAAAAAAATGGCCGCTTTAAACATTGACCCTATATTTATTTGTAAGATTCTTCTTTTTTTATTGTAACATTTACCACATGAAAACATCTAAGACGTAAAGGATGAAATTAGATTAAATTAGAAGCGTGATCCATATCTGTTGATGATTTTGTTTTACAGAAAATCTTTTGACTGGAGACAAAGATCTTATCGAGGGTGACATGAAACTAACTTTAGACCAGAAGCTTGAACTTCTTGCTGGATCTGGGGGACAAAAGATTTTCAAGGCTACAAAACTTTGGCCTGGAGGGATTGTCACATACGATATTGATACCTCTCTCGGTGAGCGAGCTTAGTACGCTTTTATATTTTATATCAACTATTTTGCTAGAGACAATTCGTCCTTCGCATTCTCTTATACGACATTCAGCACGCATATATTCTAAATTCCTGTTATCCATGGTGAACAGAAGTCCCATCCGGTATGATTTTCATGGCGGCCCAATGCTATCAGGTATAGCCTTAAATCACAAACATTCCAACAGACCAGCATACTTTGCGCCACACCTTGGTTAGTTTGTCGTTCCCTTTCAGTTTTTGCTACTATCTCAAGAGATCCTTTTGTTCGTTCGTTTTTTTTTTTTAACTCTTTACTTTCATACATGTACTTGTTCCTGAAAAGGTCACGTGATACCTTAGCGTCTCAATACCTTCTCTTGGCAAGCAAATTTAAGAAACTTAATAATCGAGTGTGCAGGGTACGATGGGAAGAGGAAAAGGCAGGACTTCGTTTCCCCTCCTTTTCCTTCTCATCGTTTACACTGCGCCTGCGCGTCAGGCGTTAGAAGGACAAGGGAAAGGGCGCAATTATAAAACGATTGGGGAGGAGACGATAACAATTGCCTTTTCCCTTTCAAACGATTTCTACGTAGTCCACACCACTGCTTCCTAGTGTTAGTGGTGTAGGTGGTGTAATGTCTAATCGATTTTTAACGACGTCATGGTAATAAAATGTAGATGTAGATTTAGTGGCTCAAAAGAAGCCTCTGGCGAGTGGAGGTACTAGAGGCGCTTCACGGTGTTTTCAGTGAATATTGACACACATAGAATAATGCTTACTTAGATATTCGCAAAATATTTATGCCATTAGCACATGCAGCATCACCCGACATCCTATCGATCCCTTTCATTTTAATTTCATATTTGCTCTTGTACGGGGGAATTGTTGATCTGAAGAGCAGTGTTTGTGAGAGCTGAAAATTGTATTTATTTAATAAACACACAGTTATATTTTCAATCTGCAGCCCATGACATGAAGGCGTTATTTGCAATCTGGCTAGCTATGAACGAATTCGAAAGGAAAACTTGCATTCGATTCCAGAAGCGAAAAACTGAAAATGAATACATATGGTTCTACCGTGGAGTAGGGTAAGTTAATATTCATCCGAGTGGAAGTCGGACTCTTCGTTCAGAAAACAGAGATTCGGAATTTTAGAGAAAGAGGGAAGCAAAATGCTACGGTAAATAATATTCCGAACGGGACACGGCATATGGTGGTTTACTATTTAAGTTTTTTTTTATTATTTACTCAATTCAATTACACAAACAATCAAAACAATACATTAAAAAAACGAAGAAAATCCTAATACAAAAAGTGCTGCATAATAGGGAACACGAGGATTCCTCATAAATTGAATGGTGCGGAATTCGAAAAAACGTTGTTTTATAGAACCGAAATTCGGTAGGGAAAGTGCCTGCCTTTCATTAATAATCGAATAAAAACGTTTATTTTGATTTAACCTAAGTTAAACATTTTCCCCGATCCTGTCAAATGATCGAGTCAAGTGAAGTCAACTTTATTTAGGCAGGTTAGCGGCCTGTCAGCCATTGGCTGGTATCAAAAGCGGCCCTGTGTAATTACGACTACACGATAAAAAATTTTTTAAGAAAATTAAAAATTAGTTTAAAAATATGTACAAAGATTTTAAAAGTGAATAAAAGTGAAATTATATAATTCATAAAAATCACAATTTGTTTACGATTAAGGTGATAGCCTAGTGATCGTTACACTTTACCAGTCGGTGATCATCTCCCATGGGTCTATATCTTAATAAGGGACGTACCATTTGTAATGCACCTACTGATTTTCGAGATGGGATTAACAATTCAAAACCGTGGGATTGCAGAATTTAGATGAATAAATGTTGTTGATGTTTTCCAGTTGCTGGTCTCATGTGGGGAAAACAGGATTAAAACAGCCTATTTCGCTCGCGCCCGACTGCTGGTACTATGGCATCGTGATTCACGAGATTGGTGGGTTGGTCATTTTTCTTTTAAGATAACCATATCCAAACGCAAAAGTACGCCCATTTTTCTTAAAAGGTGGTATATCTATGGTATATATATGGTCACTATTTTTTGTCTTCTTGTCTTTGTGTTGTCGGCCGTCAATTTAAACCTTTTTTCTTATAGAGATGATATTTCTCTTTTAGGTTTACCCCCTTCGGATTCGCTCTATTTTGTTAAATTTTTAAATACCCTCTATAATTGTAAGGCTGTCGGGCGGCGGCCCAATTTCGCCACTGTTGACGTTACTGCCAAACTTATTTTCCATATAAGGTCAAATTTAAGTATTTAAGTGGCTGATAATCGAGAATCAAAGGGACAGCTAGAAATGCATCATCCGAGGTTGAGAATTTAATATGTTTTTATTATTCATTTTCGTTTTCCTGCAACGGAAATTAGATCATACTGTTGCATTTCCAGTGCCCTGTTGGCTAAACAGGCATTTCATATGGATGTTTTTGTTATTTTTAGCTCATTCCTTGGGATGTTTTCACGAACATTCACGGCTGGACAGGGATAAATATGTGACCATAGAATGGCGTAATATCATGGAAGGTGAGAAAAGTTAGAAAATTCAGATTGACTCATAGAATACTCATTTTTCCACCAAGGTTAAGAGGAAGTCATTATTTTGTCGATTTTGCGAGGGTGCAAAAACTGAATCAAATTTACGTTTTAGTTCAACTATTTTACCTACTAGGAGAGGGGTGGGTGGGGATAATTTTGAACTGTTTGTTATGGTTAAGCCGGTATATGGATATGACGTCAGAGGATCAGAAACCAAGAAACGAATCAAAGAATTAAACAGTACCCAAAGACTTAGGAATCCTAGGGATTGCTTGGAGGAAGGGACAGCAAAAGTATGGCGGACAGCAGTAAGCCACCTGTTAAAGACGCTCTTAGAAGGTTATTCCGACTGAAAAAGACATACCTGGCGCATCAGGGTTTTAAGGAATTCTGTTAGAGTGAAAATTAAAGTATAGCTCCGCTATAACGAAGACCCTGTTATAACGAAAAGCATCTGAAATCCCGGCAGAATTACAGTAAAATATGTGGAAACGAACCGCGCTATAAGGAATAGATTTTGACGGGTTCAAACGCGCAATTTACCCAGCTGTAACGAATAGTTTGTCCGGTCGCTCGCAGCAGTCATAAAAAGCGACAGATTTGAGAAGAAATCACAGCTTGCTTTAATTGAAAGTGTTTTTGAATTTGATGTCTTGATATTCAGTGCTTTACACTAACAGTTTACAGAATCAAGTGAATACAAATGATGCCTTCTACGTGCAGTATTAAATTTTTGGCAATTGTAATTTATTAAATTACCCGGCTATCACTAATATTTTTGCTGTTAACCAAATAATTCGTTAAAACGGGGTCTTTGCTATAACGTAGACCCCGCTATAACGAACAATTTTTCCTGGTACCTTGGCACGTTAGAGCTAGCGTGGTTCCACTGTAACTATCTGAAACTATCAGTTTGGAACACGGCAGCACTTGTAGCGCGCACTGTTTGTTGACTGTCACGTAACCTCGTACCCAAATCTCACTCTGTCTTACGCTGAAAAGTGAGATCTCCCTTTGCCTTGGCCGTGGGAAATCTGGGTACGAGATTAACTGTCACGTTTTCCTTCCAAACGATCCCAAGAAGCTTTGTGGTCGCATATCGCACCCTGTTTTTTACTCGTTTAGAACAAGGTGAATTACAGTTATGTTGGTCTTCAAGCACAAACGCTGCTTTGTTTGTAAAATGTTTGCTAGGTGAATCTGAATCTGGGGATTTAGAAGGCGACCATTTTGAATGACGAAGTTTCCTGCCAACCACATTTTGGTGTACCTAGGTGCCGGTGTGAATTAGTCACTATGCTTGACTCTTCTTAAGAAATAACGTATAGCTAAATTGTAGAAAAATTGGAATCGTTAGTTACCAAAAAGGGATGACAATTTTTTTTGGCTTAAAAAAACGAAAAACTAGAAGTGAAGGTATTAGTTCCGTTTACCGTATTTTTTAAATCACCTTTTCAATCGAAACATGTACAATACATTTACAACATGTTAAAAAAATCTTTCCCCTTTGTATATTCTTAACTTCAGTATTTAACAGATGTATAAACAATATTTTGTTTAGGTGCTGTGGATAAATTTATGAAGCATGCATCAATTGACTCCCAAAACACTCCCTATGATTACGAGAGCGTGATGCATTATGGGCCAAGATTCTTTTCTAAAAATGGAAAACCAACAATTGTCGCCAAGAAACCCGGAGTAAGTTTACGAGTTGATCTGTCACTGATAGCAGGATTTGGCAAATATTTGCGCATGCGCGCCATAATCCTCATCCTTTATAGAAATAGCAGCTATCAAAAGGGCATTTATAGCAGAATTAGTGTGGTGATATTGAAAGCGATACAATATAGACAATCTTGGTGTAGGCAGACATCGATATTTTAAAGAGAATGAGGGACTTATTGCCGCCTGGCTTTTCTGCAGTTTGCAGTGATTAATGTCTGATAATTCCTTGACATTTATAAGGTGACCGTAAAGTCCGTAAGTGCATTACTTACACAGTTAAGTTTAATCGGTTCTTTTTTGAAGACACTAACTATGTAGTAATCCAAACCGTCCGCAAGGAATTGCGCACTTCTATAGTTAGCTAAGATGTGTAAAATACATTGTACGTAATAATATTCTGTTTAATTGCAGGTTGTCATTGGTCAGAGAATTGGATTAAGCCGTATGGACACTAAAAAGATTAATCTACTCTATAAGGCTGAATGCCACGTTTGTAAGTTATCATCACAATTTAGTACAACATTAAGTAAGAACTATCTATATTTTATTCGATGGACGCGGTTTTTTCTTTCTAGTGACCAGTTGATGCATCCGATTTCGGATCTGTAGGACTGGGTTCAAGCCTTTCCTTCGCCCCGTTTCCTTAGACTTTTTATTTCCCGCTGTCAAATCAGGGGCGGATCCAGGATTTTTTTTAGGAGGGGGTGCACTCGTCTCTTGCTCAATAAACCAGATAGTTTTTTTTTTTTTTTGCAGAATACCAGTTGTATGAGAAAACGGCAGGTAATCTCAGGGGAGGGTGCGCACCCCCTACACCCTCCCCCTAGATCCGCCCCTGCAAATGAAAAAAGCTAAGTATTTCGAAGCGTACAGCTGTTATTTATAGTTCGTTTCTCTTCCTAAGTGGTTCAGTGTATTACGCATATGGACTATATTCCCTATAATAAAAACAAACGCCATCGTTAATATCGGACGTTTGTGATTTTATCTAGTATTTGTTGTTTTATTTTCTGCTTTATGAAGGTAAATAATATATTTGGTCTTACCTTTTCCAACGTATCTAACTTTCCTAACTCATAGTAACAACGTCGAATCTACCCACGACATTGCCGACTTCTTTACCCACAAACGGCGGTAAGCAAACGTCCTTCTTCATAATTTCGTCTAGTTCTTTTTGATAAATTTTTTGTTTCATAAAGGTGAAATACGTTTGTCTCACCTTTGTCAACGTCTTTTTGCTTTTTAATAGCAGCAGCGTCTCATCCACTGACGACAAAGCAGACTTCTTTACCTACAAACGGCGGTAAGTAAAAATTAAAGGCGCCTGCTCTTCATAATTTCATCTGTAACTCATTTGTTGTTTTAATTTTCTGCTTTAGAGGTCTAAATATGTTGGTCTTATCGGCTTTCTCAACTTTTCTTTTTAATTCAAATTGTAGAAACAACGTCTCATCCACCGACGACAATGCAGACTTCTTCACCCACAAACGGTAAGTAAACGCCTGTTCTTCATAATTTGATCTAGTATTTATTGTAGTTATTTTTAAGGTAAAGATATGTTGGTCTTATCTTGCCTAACGTTTCCTTTAATTCAAATGATAGCAACAACATCTCATCCACCGACGACAATGCCGACTTCTTTACCCACAAACGGAGGTAAGTACAGCGTCTGCTGTTCATTATTTGATCCAGTATTTATTGTTAATTTTCTACTTTAAAGGTCTAAATATGTTGGTCTTATCAGCTTTCCTGACTTTTCCTTTTAATTCAAATGACAGCAACAACATCTCATCCACCAACGACAATACAGACTTCTTTACCCTGCACAAACGGCGGTAAGTACAACTTGTGCTCTTCATAGTTTGATCTAGTATTAATTGTAATTTTTAAAGGTCAAATATGATGGTCTTATTGGCGTTTCTTTTTATTATTCACATGATAGCAACAACATCTCATCCACCGACGACAATGCAGAATTCTTTACCCACACACGGCGGTAAGTACGTTTGCGTCTGCTCGTCATAATTTCATCGCGATTTGTTGTTAATTTTACGCTTTAAAGGTCTAAATATGTTGCTCTTTATAATATTCCTAACGTTTCTTTTTTGATCAAATGACAGCAACAACGTCTCAACCCCAGACGACAATGCCGACGACTAATTTACCCACAAACGGTAAGTAAACGCCTGCTTCTCTGGTATTTATTGTTAATTTTCTGCTTTTAAAGGTCAAAATGTGTTGGTGTTGTCTTTGCAAACGCTTAAGGAGTGGTTGGATAAAAGCAATGTCACGTGGTTTCTAAGGAGGCAGGCCAGTGATTGACTCCGCGAATACAAAGAAATTTTGGTCGAGTTTTCTTGCTCTAGACAACAGAAAACAAGAGTCCCATTATAGCTCTTGCAGAAAACGAATAAATTTATTGTATGACAGAGTGAAGATTATGCTGTTGGGACATTAAATTACAGAAAAAAGATAGGGCCATTTATACGAGGAAAAATAAGACGCGTCTTACATAAGACGCGTCTTAAATAACACGCGAACTTTCCGTATAAACGGCACATTTCGTCTAAAATAAGACGCGGCTTAGCTAAGACGCGTCTTATTAGATAAGACAAGCTCGTATAAATGGTACAGTTCGCGTCTTATTTAATTTAAGACGCGTCTTATGTAAGACGCGTCTTATTTTTCCTCGTATAAATGGCCCTAATTCTTCAACACCAACAATTTGAGGAAGGTTTGGCAGAGCTTTTGGTGAACCTATCCGGATCCCTTCATCGGTGATGAAGTTTGCTATTATTCGCAGCCTCGTTTTTACGAGGCCGTAAACATTCATACCGGGCGACCGGAACCTACAACCTTCCCCCAATAGGCCATTTACATGATGGCATCATTTTACTACGACTATGACCAGGATCCTTGTGGGTTTTGCTTTCATGTGCAAATTAGGGCTTTTGTTATTTAAACCTCACCGGGGCTACCAAATTTAAATATGAAAAGAAAAACGAAAAGAATTCTGGTCGTAGTAGTAAAATGACGCCATTGTGCAAATGGCGTATTTATGGAACAATTTAGCGAATAACAGCAAACGTCATCACTGATGAAGGGATCTGAATGGGTTCCGAAAGCTCTTATCAAATTGTCGGTTGAAGAATATCTCTTTTCTGTAACATATATGTAAAACTTTAATGGCAAATTATGGGTGGAGGTGATCATCGTTACTTTTTTAGATGCAGTGGCGACCGTAGATGTCCTTACAGTAAGCAATAGTAACGTAAAACTTGTCAAAACTCGAACCGTAGATTTTGCATGACTATTAATCGCCGTCTCGTTTTAAGAGAATAAACAAACTCGACCCCGATTTTCTTCTTTTGTCCGCGATTATCTTCTTTTGTGCCCTAAAATATCACGTGACATTGCTTTAATCCTATCAATCCTAAAGTGCGTGCAAAGATGCCGGGTATTGTGAATAAGGTCTATTTTCTGCTCAGTTTTGTTAACCTAATATGATTGTTTTCTTCTTTGAAGAACTAGTGATCGAAACATCAGGTTTTCAATCTTTCAAGTTCTGTGGTCAATTTAATCTCTAAAGTTCGATACGTCCGTCAATATTCATGAGCGGCAGTCAGATCGTAGACGGATGTATAGAAAGTAGCCTTTTCCAGGCTTCAAGTGGTAATGAGCACAAACTGTGAATCTGATGCGAAAAACGCCACTTCTCCAGAACACGCGCGTCTTATTTTCGCATGCCTTGTTTAGGCGCCATCGTTACGTATCTGAGGGCCTGGTGAAGTATACGTAGAAAGTATCAGTTCATTTTTTTTGCAGGTCCTGTCATCCCATCACTTCCACCAACGCCTCCCCCTCTCCCTACTCTTCCACCTATTCCGTCTAACACTCGTGAGTAGTATTCCTTTTATTCAGTACTGCATTGCATACAGATGGCATAGATTTTAAAATGAAGAGGACAAACCTGTGTTGTATCAGTATATAAACATACCATAAATCCTCTATTAAGCCCCCCTCTTAAGTAAGCTCCCTTTCTAATGAGCCTCCCTTTTCATGGGAAGAAAGTTATTAAGCCCCCTCCCCCTCTTTTAAGCCCCCCTATCCTCCCTCCTTTTTTCGGTACCAAATTAATACAAGATGGACTGATCCGGTATGCTTTATTCATATGCAGGAAGTGCGGATTTGTTTTAATCTTCGGCTGCAAGACTTTAACGTCATGTGCTTGAGATTCTCCACTTTGCATCCTTGTTCTTTATGGTAAATTGATGCCAACTTCTGGTTGTTTGAAAAAGTAGTATGATGCCCTATTTTGGCAAATTATTTAAGCCCCCCCTGTCAAATCCCTATTAAGCCCCCTTTCAAACTTTCTTGAAATAAATAAGCCCCTCCGAGGGCTTAATAGAGGATGTATGGTACCTTAATCGTTGTGTTATAGAGACTACTCCAGCAACGCCGCCTACTCCGCCAACTCCGCCCAGTCCGCCAACAGCCAGTAAGTTACGATTGTTTTGTTGATTTTTTTGTTTTCTTTGTTTCACATTCCTCTTGAAGGCTACAGATTCTTCATACAACGAGGATGAGTTTTTCCTGTTACGGTACCGTCAACAATGTTCATGAAATTCATGAGACTTACAGATTTCACGCCTAGATTGAGGTCATGTTTGCTTTAGAATAGAGATATTTAGAGCCAAAATTAGCAGGCAATGCATACCACGTGATCACGTTTTCCCTTAACTTATCGACTATTCTCTACATGGACATAAAAATAAGTAGTTTCATGTCATTTTCATCCATTAGAATGGTTTGCTTAAATTGTGATTTAAGCGTCTCAAATTACATTTCTAACTACGCTTGACAACATTTTCAGAACCAAAATCATGTGGAATAAGGAATGCCCATGGAAGAATCGTGGGAGGAACTGTAGCACTAAAAAACAGCTGGCCATGGCAGGCTATGTTAATTTCATATGGAATCCAGTTTTGTGGAGGATCATTAATACATCCTTTTTGGGTGTTGACAGCTGCTCACTGCATCGAACATGAATCGACAGCGAGTTTCTATATCAGGTGATTAAAATTCACTATCTAACTAACAGTGCTTCAAACGCAACGATAGAAGGATGAGTATCAAGAAATATCTATTTCCTCTTTTGCAAGCACAACTAACAAATAATAGAGACCAGGGGGATCTTTTGATTCTAGGACTAGTATGACTACACTTAGTAATGTGCGCGCGTGGAGCAGCGTCATTTTGGCGGGAAAACGCGATAGCCTTCGTCATTCTGCTACGGGTTTTCGGGAAAATCATGATTTCGTAGTGGCGAAAGCAACTTATTAAAAGGTAAAGGTTTAATAGCAGTTTAAAATCGGGGGACGGGTTAACCTTCTTCAATTTTTAAATAATCATGTTAACTTTTCTGTTGAAAAAAATAAAATGAGGCTTTCCGGGTTGTCTTTTTTTGAGAATGCACGAAGAAAGCTGTTAGTCAAATTTCGTTGTCGTAGCTGTCCTCGTCCTAGAATCTAAAGGCGTCTAGTATGAAAATGCGAGAAGGCAAACAGGCAATAATCGAGGTCTTTCGGTCTCCTGCAATGTTTTTTGGGTATAAACCACTTGAATGAGTTAAAGATAGGCAAATCATTTTAAGGGTTCAGTGTTCATATAATGATAATGATAATCAAGATAACTATTCAGTTGTTATTTTACTTTCGCCACCATGTAATGTTACAATAACAAAATACTAATTGAAACACCAAAACACCAAATATTAATTTGAGGGCGAGGGCAGAGTAACAATACGTGTTAATAAGGTAACAAATAGATTAAAACGATAAACGGAGGGGGATCGAGGGAAAAGAAAAAGAAGTGTTGAAAGTAAGGTCTTCCTTCAGTTTGTTCGAAAAAGTTGACACACCAAGTGCGCTTTGAATGTATGGGCTTAGAGTCGGCTTATAGAGTTTTAGAACAAAGGAACTTGGTGAAAAGAAGTGGCATTCCCTGGAATTATAACTGGTATCTAATGCCGTAGTAGATAGTGATGATAATAATGATAATAAACTGTTATCAGGTGACAAAATGTGATAGAAAGAGCTTTTTCTGGTGATTGTAACTTTGTTATAACTTTTTTTTTATACTAAAGGCTTGGGGCACATAACAGATCAAACGCCGACACAGGAATAGAGCAAGACGTTCGTGTAGCAAAGATTGTTGTTCATCCAAATTACAACAAACCAATTGCGTTATCTAAAGACATTGCTCTTCTCAAATTAGCCAAACCTGCCAGATTGGGAAAAGGAATTGGGATTGTTTGTCTAGAAGACAATGAATACGATCTCCCGATGAATAAACACTCAAAATGCTATATCACTGGATGGGGAAAGCTGTCGTCTGGAGGAGGCCAGCCAGATGTATTGATGCAGGCTTCAGTTCCACTAGTTTCAAAAGAGAAATGTCTTAAAACTTACCCCAATCAAATCGATGATTCCATGTTATGTGCTGGGCTGGATAAAGGAGGCGTGGATGCGTGTCAGGGTGACAGTGGAGGGCCGTTAGTCTGCGAGCACCACCATCATTGGTACCTTGAGGGAGCCACAAGCTGGGGGTGGGGATGCGCTAAACCTGGAAAATATGGCGTTTATGCAAAAGTACGACATTTTAGAAGATGGATAATGGATACAATAGCCCCAGGAAGCGGTATGGTAGAAGATGACCTACATTATTTAGTGATGCTATGAAACTTGAAACTCGATCGCCAACTAGTCATTTGTTACTGTTTTAAAAAGACAACGGCTGACTCGGTGGTAGATTATATAGCTGATGCGCATCTGCCTCGTCCCCAGTCACTGGCGATCACTTTTTGAGGGATATTCGAGCAAATTGTTTAGGAAAGAGAGGGCGAAAGGAGTGATGGGAATAGGTAAATTATTTACCGGCCGCGTATTGAGTCAGAAGACCACCAGGGGCCTGCAAATTAAGTCAACTCCCTGTTTTGAGAAGTCGATGAACTGTGCATTACGTCAGTTATATTTTACTTACAATAGTATTTTCTCTATATTTCTGAATTTAGGAGAATCATTTGCGACTACGAGGGCAAGTATTGCACCTACAACTTCTCAAGGTAACAGAGGAATTCAATTTGTTCAAATATAAACAATGGTTTGGCCTTCTCCCTTAATGCAAATGTCTCTTAAAAGTTTTTGTTTGGACGATTCAATGAAGCGGGCGCTTAGATTCAAATATAGCCTGCGAACACAGACGTATTTCCGGTTGTCGCTTCTCTCCATCCATACAAAAAATAATTATAAAGGTGGAGAGAAGGGGAGACCGGAAATACGTCTGTGGTCGCAGGCTAATTCAAATGATGCTAACGTCCCAAGTTAGTTTACACAAATTATATTCAGCGATACGACAAGACAGGACTCCTCCGCAGGCATCACTGTCCTGTTTTAGAGAACGGGTGGGAGAATGGGGAGAGAACGGGTAGTGACAGTGTTGACAGTGACTCCTCCTCTTTCTTTTGTCCTTTTCTTGTTCTCAGACTCCTAACAGTCAGTGTAACCATTCAAAAGGTGTTGCCCGTGGAGATAGTCTGTTCATAGGCCCAATATTTTCTCTTTAGAGATCATCGTTTAAGCGTGCTCGCTTCGCGCGTGTGCCTGCCGATTTTGGAAAAGAAAAAGAAAACGTCGTCTGTGATATGTGCAGGTTAGCGGAGGAGGCTAGGCTAAGACTCCATTATCTTTGAGGATTTGCGAAATAAGTGGTTTGATGTTCCACTTGTTCAGCGAGATCATCTGACACCACAACCCTTCATCCTTTAAGTAGATTACAGTCAGGGGATACTGAGCGCCAATGCTAACTCTTTATCTTTAGAATGCTCAGTTTACACAAACCTCGAGGACACGTTGAGGGGAAGATTCAGCGAACTGAAAGGATCACCTCAGTGTGACACAAACCTGACGCCAGGATGGTACAGATTCCGAGGAGGAGCTGGCAATCAAATGGCTACTTCTTGCGTAGCTATTAAACATTGTGGTACGCTTGCTCCAGGATGGATGAATGGTTCTCACCCGACAGTGGCCGAAGGCGCAACCGCTGTTCAAGTGTGTTTCCACTGGGCGATGAATTGTTGCCACAGGTCTTCGACCATTCGTGTCCGCAACTGCAGCGGGTTTTACGTATATGAGTTGAAGAAACCTCCTCAGTGCAGCTTGCGTTACTGTGGAAACGGTGGATTGTCAGGTAATGTGAATTTAACCTCCTTAAGTGGGAGATTTTTGCAGAGGCTCTTAAGTCAAAGTAGTGGATTTTGCTTATAATTAAAAGTCGTCAATGTCTGCCGGGCTGGTTCTGTATAAGGATAGCCTGCGAATTCAGCTGTCTATCCTCTCTCTTTGCCGCTGGGGTCGTTTCGCAGAAGAGACTCTGTCAGTAAGTAGACTGCGCTTAAGAATTTAAAACTTGAATCTTTTGTAGAAACGGTCCCTTAAAAGATAAAAGTTATCACAAAATCATTGTTAAAATGTATCTAAAATAAAAAGCCTTAGACTTGGGTAAAAAGAAAGAGAGAAAAATGTTCAAAACAATGCTTGAAACGTGTCTACTTTATCTTTCCAATCACATTTGCAATTTCTGCCCGCTAAAATCGGTGTTTAACTCATGTTTAATTGTTCTGGAGCCTCTTACACATAAAACTGCTGTGAGATCAAAGTAAACTTTACAGACTGACTTTAAGAGGAGACATGCTTGATTGCAAACAAGGTCCCTATTTTTAATAATAGTAATTTCTGTTTTAGCTTCAGTATTCAAATGAGACACATTTTATTATAGATATATGATTTATTAGTCTACCCCTTTTTAAATTTACTACATTTTAATGTAATTAAATTTCAGCTTTTGATCTAGTGTAGTCAGATTTCAGGTTTCTATGATGTACTGACTTTCAAGTCAGGTACACATCGGCTTTGCTGCCTTCTTACAACCTGAATTTTTCACGTATCAGTGATCTTATATATCGAAATCTTTTATTTCAGCTTCAAGTATCAAGCCAGTGACAATTAGCACAATTCCCACAGGTAAAATAACATAATGTCTGTGATTTCTAACCTGGTCAATGAACTTGCACAGTGTGCAAGTTTAGGTTATACACTTTTCTTGTGGAAAGATTTTGCGCTACATTCAGCTTAAATCCCAAACTAAATTTTGAATATAAGGCTCAGTTCATACATCACTCTTCTTTTGTGCCAAAGATCACTTGCAGAAGCACGACGTCTGCATCAAAAATTAAAGTTTGAACTTGTTTGGCAGAGCAGTTATGTTCGACAAGGTCTGAATTGCTACACGACCATGGCACGGCAGCACGGTGATCCTACCGTCGTGCCTATGCCGGCCGTAACGAGCTTAATTCATATATGTTGGAAATGTCTTTCAGTCAGAAATGTAACAGCTATATGATTATGTACTTTTTCATTTTACCGCTTTACTTTCACAATTAAGTTCGACTCTGGCATGACGTCTGAAGTTGTACGGAGAGGCAAAACGGCATGACGTATTATTTGGGTCTAAAGATATGCCTAAGAAACTATACTCTGAATCATTATCCTCTCTTGTTTGAATTGATTAGTCAAGAACAATTCTAAATCCGGATTTAGGATTCACGATCAGAAAGATATATTACGGTATGCGTAAAAGACGTGCAAAACGAAACATCACCTAAGGGCACTCAAGCAAGGAAAATATACCTAAGTTACAGTTTAATGAATCTATTCCATTTATAGGTCCTTCGTCTCAATGCGGTGTTTCTTCAATGCAATCGCGTGTCATTGGTGGAGTTGATGCTAAAATTGGGTCTTGGCCTTGGCAGGTATGCTTTATTTTTAAATACCTTTATTTATTTTTGGAACAAAAATTCTCCTTTCAAGTGTCTCAGCAATTGCACGTCATTTGCTAACAATTACAGGTCAATACCATGGTAGTTGTCCTGCCTTTTCTACTAGCTTCTACTGTTACTGTGAAGTGACGCTTCTGAGCGTCCCTTTGGTTGTACAACTTTGTAAGGGGTTTTAGTAGGACTTATAAACCGAGGGGCTTATATCCGAGGGGGCTTTTCAGGGTGTTCGGTAGTATTTGGAAATACCGGATGCAGAGGTTCAGCTGTCGGACTTGAACCGTTCGTGCTGCAGGCGCTAATGTTGAGTGCCGGATCTGAGTCACGAACTTTTTTTAATTACTGGTTTTTAATTCAACTTCAGAAAGTCATAATAAATCGAGGGGGTTAATATTCTTGTGGGGGAGGGGGGGAGGGGGGAGGGAGGGGGGAGGGGAGGGGTTGGGCTTAAAATCGGATGTATTTTTTGGTTTACAGGTAGATGAACCTTTAATTGGAGGTGTGCCTATATATATGTGTGTGTGTGTGTGTGTGTGTGGGGGGGGGGGGGGGGGGGGTAGGGCGGGTTTGTTGGGGGCTTATATTTGGGTGTTTATATTTCTGTATTTATATTTTATGTATTATATATATTTCTGTATTTATATTTTATTACAGGTCGCCCTTCTCCGAGGAGAGTCTAAGGTGTTTAGTTGCGGTGGATCTCTGATTGCTCCCGACTGGGTTGTCACAGCTGCGCATTGCATAGTCCCTGGAAGGTAAGTTATAGAGATGTGTGATGTCACGTTACCATGGTAGCAATATTTATGGATTTTAACAATCTCTCTTGACGGAGACGGCCATTTGCATTGTCAAACGACGGAAGAAAAGTATGGGCTACCGTTTTCTCGAGTGCAATAATGCACAGGAATTATAGTCATACATTGTACATCCGTTTGTTGAGATCCAGAAATTTTGCTACCATTGCATCGTGACGTGTTTCTATTCATTTCCTAATTTGAGAAACTGTCAACTAGAACCTGACGGCAATTTGCTGCCCCCCTTCCCCCAACGTACAAACTTCTGTAAAACTTTGCGACATTGCAGAACTATATCTTCGTTCTTTTTCTACAAACCTCCCTCAAACGTGACCATTTTACTATTTTTTAGGCTCTCTTTTCAGTACCAAAAACGAGAAGTCCAAAGAGCACTGCAAAGCTGATTTCAGAACAATATTTCGGCTGGCCATACCAGCCTTCTTCAGGTTTACAGATGTTACTGAACCTATGTAGGAATCACAATTGTATTATATGGATGGAGAATTTCGCAATGAAAATTGTTAAAAAGGGAGAGGCGGAAAGGCACCACTCTTTTCAGTGGTGTCGACCAGTTTTCAGTAACTGATCCATGTCAAAAGTTGAAAACTAACCGTGGAAGAGGCTATTCTCTCAGCAATTATTCATGCACCATATTTTCTAAGGAGTGTATTTTTTGTTTTCTAGCTCTGCAGATTACTATACAATTCGTCTTGGCGAATATCATCGGATCCGCGTGGAAGGAAACGAACAAGACATCAAGGGCAAGCAGATAATAACACATCCGGGGTATAATTCACCAAGTCCCTTTAACAACGACATAGCCTTAATCCAACTGGAAAAACCAGCCTCACTGAACTCAAAAGTTGGAATCGTTTGCCTCCCAAAGCCTAATGAAATGGCTTTTTCGAGAAAGAGTTGTTATATTACAGGTGCGACGACTTTTTCAAGTACTCGTAAATCGATTTATTGCTTCTTCGTCACAATGTCTTGTTTCTGATATTTTATCTGAACTAGTGGACGGTAACTTGTACATGTGAGATATGACCTGTCTTTTCAAGACAATAAAGACTTTTTGGTTCGAGGACGAGAACGACGACATTGACTTTAGAGCATTCTCAAAAGATAGACTGACCCCGGAAAGCTTCATTGTACTTTTTCTAAACCGGAAAATTAACACAGTTATTGTCATTGAAGACGGTTAAGTCCTCTTCCGAGCTAAAGCACAGAATGTTGAAACTTCTATCTTTTTGTGAAAGGTTTGAACCCAGGAGTCATTTCAAAAGGTTGAGTTTGATCGTCCGGGTGAACGTAGTCCTGAAT
This sequence comes from Porites lutea, assembly GCF_958299795.1. Classification (NCBI taxonomy): domain Eukaryota; kingdom Metazoa; phylum Cnidaria; class Anthozoa; order Scleractinia; family Poritidae; genus Porites; species Porites lutea. The sequence continues at coordinate 4,644,025 of NC_133204.1, forward strand.
AGGACTGTTGTTGTTGACAGTGACTGACGTTTCGACAACCTGTGCGGTAGTCATCTTCAGAGTCAAATTGAGTTGTATCACGTCAGTTGATGGTATTATACTCTGGTTATTGATCTGATTGGTCAATTATGTCGCGATGTTATTGGTCGTCTGTCAGTTAAGCCGTGATGTTATTGGCTATTAAGACTCTATCTTTTGATAACTTGTTTTGAGAATGTAAGATCGGGGTATCTTTTAATCACCAACGAATCACGGGTGCGCCGTAGGCGAGAACCACTAGAGGGCCTAGGGGTGTGGTGCTCCTGCAGAAAATTTTGACGCCTTGATGCGCTGAAACGCCAATTTCTAATATTCTGAGAGAACAATTTCTTTCTAAAATGTCCGTTAAACCGATTATAAATTTATTGCTCATTTCAATTTGCATGGCTTTGCGTAAAAGTACCCCGCGATTTTGTTTTGTATTTTTCGTGCAATCTTTTAAAGTTTTCCGGATATCAGTTTCATTTAATTAAGTACATACTCTGTTAGGTGTCCGAAGAACTCATTTGAAAATATCAGAACAGATTTTAAAACCAGATCTCAAGAATTTTTTCCACCCGGATCCCATATTGGTCAGGATTAGTGATTTTCAAGCAAAGTGGGAGAATCCCGACGAGATAGGGATGGTCGAACATCTCTCGCTAAACCCGAAATAGAATGATGACTACACGTCAAAGTTCCCGCCAAAATAACGCTGGTTCACACGCGCGCTCTACTTTGCATTCAGGAAATCTCGTTTTCGTAGTCGTCCTCGTCCTAAGATCAGTAAAATCTCTAAAGGTCTCTGTTCTCTTAGTCCATTCCACTTAATCTATTCTTTTCTCAAAACTCTAGTGTGCAGCAATTTTTTCCATTCTGTTTAAAGCGTTTAAGTATAAGATCACATTACGTTTTGGGAAAAAAAAACCCTCTCGCGTTCAGTTTGTCAATTTCTCTTCCAGGCTGGGGCAAAATCAAACATTCCGGCTCCTCACACATTATCCTGCAGCAGGCAAAAATACCACCCGTCAATAACACGGCGTGTGCCGCTAAGTTAGCAAACTCTTCAGGTATGGATTTTTTACATGTTTAGATTATTTGTCGTCATTGCTCGGCAGACTTTTTATTATATTTCTACCAAGGGAACAGTCTGTTACACTTAGAATGGGATCTCATCGTTTTTTTTTTATCACAGGCGCCGGCTCCTTAAGGATAACTCCCGAAATGCTCTGCGCAGGCGAAAAAGGCTTAAATGTTGGCGGTTGTCATGGAGACAGTGGTGGCCCTTACGTTTGCCAGGAATCAAACAAGCGATGGGTTTTGCAAGGGGTAGTGAGTTGGGGCTCACCACAGTGTTCTGCGCTTGAACGATACACTGTATTTGCTCGTGTGGCAAAATTTAGAAAATGGATCGATGACTTCGTGAACTGACTTGACCATGGGAACAAGCCATTTTGACCGAAATGAATAGCAAATTAATACAGCCATTTTTCAGGAACTGGGTAGGAGGGACCACTTTTAGACTTAAGCTTCCTATACATGGTTTTGATTGGCTGCATCGCTTTTTTCTTCCATATCTTGTTCTGTTTTTAGTTACTCAACTTGCACGTATTGTTAACACCCACAATATTTATAAGGAGCTCACATGGCGAAAAGATTGTTGTACAAAAGGAAGCCCTTGTCAGTGATGATGATGAAGATTTGGCACCTGCACTGATACTTTAAGTCAGTTGTATTGACTCTGTAAATGATCTGCTAAATGAAATGAGTTGTAACTGAAAAGGAAAAAAAAATTAAAGATACGCATAAAACAGAAAACAGAAAACTCTCAGCTATTTACTGTTGTAAAAAATAAAAAAACTGAAAAATGATCCCGTATGCACATCCACCTCCCCTTCCTTTCCAACCCATGTATTTCCGTGTGATTTTATTATTATGAATTATTATTATTTTCAAAAAAATTAAAATGGCATAAATTTACTTACATCTGTACTGCGAATAAATGTAAATGAACCGAACCAAACTGAACGGACTCAGAGGACATTATACGTTAGTAGCCTGCTAACGCAGATGCGTTTCAGGCCGTCGCTTGCTCTCCACCATAAGCGACGGCCGTAAATACAGTTGCGTACACAGGCCACATTACAACCGAACACTGACCAAGTACCAGACGTAACTAATCGATGATAAAAGACATCAATGAGTAATCGATGAGTAATCGCTATAATCAATAGGTAATCGATGACTAATCGATGGCCAAAAATTTTGTGGTGTATCGATTAGTCATCGATGACATCAATTATTCATTGGTGTCATTGATGAGTCCTGATGCGTTCGATTTCTCATCGATTAGTCATTGATTACAAATCTCAAACACTTTCTAGCAATATTTTTTCTCAACTTATTTCCGATGTTAAAATTTACGTGGTTTTTGACGATAATAATCGCGAAGAAGGAATTGAACGTGCATGTAGAAAACTAATGTATATGGGCCACGACGAAAACAGAGCGGGAAATTAAATACATTAAGGTGACTCGACCCAGTTTTTTTTGGGGGGTACTATCCTACTTTGAAGCTCTCTGGTATCCCCACCTTTACTTTTATCGTAAGTCTAACACATAGAATGGATAACATATAGATCAATCTACAATATAACATAAAATTTTTGGCGATCGGAGTAAATGTCACGTGGTTATAATGCCACGCCCCTTTGAGGTCTTAGTCGAGAATCTGCTGTTGCAGGCATTTTTTCGTGAAAATCTCTCGGCTACACATAGCGCGCATTAGTGCCTTGCGCTGAACAAAGTTTCACCAAAATCGCAAAGACCCAATTCGAGAAATTCAGCGGTTTCCAAATTTAGGTCATAATTTATGCGAAAATGATAAGCAAACTTTACACGGATTATATCTAATAAACTATGCGATTCATCTCTTTATTTTGGGCATCGTTATAACAGATGGGTCCTTGCAAGTCAGCAAAACGCTTTAGGGCCTTGTAAATGCGTGCGATTTCGAGCAAAGCAAACATATAGAAATTATAGTTTTCGCTATTTGTTGACGTTTGTTAGCGTTTAAGAGTCTTGCTCACGAAAAAAGCATTTTCTTAAAAATTCGTAGTTTTTTTTCCTTCAAATTTTTTCAGGGCCACAATTGATTAACTAACTACCCGGACTCTGAATTTCATGGTCATTGAAAAACTGTGACATTATCTTCTATAAACCCAAACTTGAGTAAACATTGAAGATTTTTAGCGTTTTGGCTGAGTTTGTGCTTTGGGAGTTGTCTATTGTTTCTAGTCTGTCATTATACGGCATTCTTGTTCAGCACGCGTGCAATGACCGCGCTTGGCTGACTTCCGAATACTCACCGAGATATTCCGTCACGAGTTGATTTAATTATTGGCTTGCATTAAACCTATGAAAAAATGATATTTTTTTAATAGTAAGTAGATTTAGTGTGTAGCACTTCTTTAATTTTTTTGCAAAGGCACAAGAAGCACGAGAATTGATTAAAAATTTTGAGTTAAACCTCTATGTATCACGCGATGGCCTGTCTCACTGTACCAAACTTATTAAATCTCGGTGAACATTCGGAAGTCAGCCAAGCGCGGTCATTGCACGCGTGCTGAACAAGAATGCTGTATAATGACAGACTAGAAACAATAGACAACTCCCAAAGCACAAACTCAGCCAAAACGCTAAAAATCTTCAATGTTTACTCAAGTTTGGGTTTATAGAAGATAATGTCACAGTTTTTCAATGACCATGAAATTCAGAGTCCGGGTAGTTAGTTAATCAATTGTGGCCCTGAAAAAATTTGAAGGAAAAAAAACTACGAATTTTTAAGAAAATGCTTTTTTCGTGAGAAAGACTCTTAAACGCTAACAAACGTCAACAAATAGCGAAAATTATAATTTCTATATGTTTGCTTTGCTCGAAATCGCACGCATTTACAAGGCCCTAAAGCGTTTTGCTGACTTGAAGGACCCATCTGTTATAACAATGCCCAAAATAAAGAGATGAATCGCATAGTTTATTAGATATAATCCGTGTAAAGTTTGCTTATCATTTTCGCATAAATTATGACCTAAATTTGGAAACCGCTGAATTTCTCGAATTGGGTCTTTGCGATTTTGGTGAAACTTTGTTCAGCGCAAGGCACTAATGCGCGCTATGTGTAGCCGAGAGATTTTCACGAAAAAATGCCTGCAACAGCAGATTTTCGACTAAGTCCTCAAAGGGGCGTGGCATTATAACCACGTGACATTTACTCCCGATCGCCAAAAATTTTATGTTATATTGTAGATTGATCTATATGTTATCCATTCTACGTGTTAGACTTACGATAAAAGTAAAAGTGGGGATACCAGAGAGCTTCAAAGTAGGATGGTACCCCCCAAAAAAAACTGGGTCGAGTCACCTTAAATATTATAATTATTCACTATAATCAATAGGTAATCGATGACTAATGACTAATAGATGGCCAAAAATTTTGTGGTCTATCGATTAATCATCGATCATAGATGACATCGATTACTCATTGATGTCATCGATGAGTCTTGATGCGTTCGATTTCTCATCGATCATCTAATGATTATCCATCGATCAGTCATTGATTACACACCTCAAACACTTTCTAGCAATACTTTTTCTCAACTTATTTCTGATGTTAAAATTTACGTGGTTTTTGACGATAATTGAACTTACATGTAGAAACCAATGTATATGGGCCACGACGAAAACAGAGCGGGAAATTAAATATATTTATTGGACAATAACAGAAAATCAAAAACGAAATGTTCAGAAGGTCGAGTTATCTGTCTTTACTCTCTTGGCTATTTTATAGAGTCTCTGTCTTTGTTGAGAAACGGAGCCACCGCAGAGTACCTACCTGGTAAAAGATTATTATTATATAAAGCTTGTATTGTGACATTTATGCCAAGGCCTTGGTTTGCGTACCCGCGAGATTATATCGATAATTAATCAATGACTAAATGATGACTGAAAATTTTGTGGCCTATCGATTATTCATTGATTACTCATTGAATATCTGATGTAATCAATGACTAATCAACTGATTACCCATCGACTACCTATTGATTACTCATTGATTTCGTTGATATCTTCTATTAGTTACGTCTGGCATCAGGGGATGGCTAAGCCAATCAGAGCTCTAGAATTGCATTATCTAATGATTCAGTTTTTAATAATTAATGTTATAACATGGTAGGGGCCTATACCATCCTGAACATGGGTACTGGTTAGAATTTGGCATGGACAGTGCCCGTTTTTAGCAAAGGTTTGAGGACGAAGGGAAGTCATTCGACAATTGCATATATCGCAAAATACAAATGAGTGTCTGAAATAACAGTAGTGCCATAATAAAAGATGTTCTACAGGGTGACCTCAGCTTGGGCTCTTCGAAATGCTCAGCGAAAGAACTATACACGCTTGTTTGGACGGGTTTCAAAGTTCAGGAATGGAATCGACAAGACCATGAAATCTTGATACGCTAGATATTCAGAAAATCAAGCGAAAAGAAAATGTGTTTTCTCGATGAGAAATGTGTTTGTTTGTGCCTGTGCTATATAATTATAAAATCACGTTATGTAATAGCCTGCAATGTTGCTTAGTTGCAAGTCGATTATGCAATTCCAGGAACTAATAGAAAAAAGAAAATTAGAAAGATCTGTTTCAGCCCCAAAGTGTCAATTCAGCCCTGCAGGCCAAAGTCTGATTCAGCCCTTCCTGGAGCCATTTGAGCACAATTTAGGCCAAAAAAGCTCAATCAAAAGGCTATTCCAGCCCACGGTAGGACCCATTTTAACCCTGGGACCAAATCAGCCCTAGCTAATTGGATTGTATCGGCCCTGATTTAAGGGAGCCACATTAGACCCAAAAATAGGACTGTATTTTACTCACCGAAATGGCCTTGTTTTTAGGGCTAAAACAGATCTTTCTGATTTAGAGTGTGTACAAACAAAATTACTCTTAGACTGGATTTGTTTTTTTTTGTACTGTTAAGTTTCCTTATCTTTCCTTACGCCTTGGAGTTCGAACTTCTCATCTTCGACAAAAACTACGCAATATAGTAAAATTATTGTTATAAAGAATTAGTCTCCCAAAACTTTTGCCGTCTCCCTAGCTCTTAGAGATAAATACATGTACAGGAGATCAGAGATGATCATCACAAATGATCATGACTCGCCGAGAATCTTTTTTTTTTAACGAATAAAACAAAAACGAAAACTAGATGGATAACTTTGTTTCTTGATGTTCTTGTTTATCACCCCTGCTGCCGCGCCTATTATCAAATCAGCTTTTCACACCATAAAATCACTCCTTTTTGAACCAACTACTCGATTATGTTGGCCAATTAAGTAAATTTTCTATTTTGAAGAAAATCCTTTGTTACTAGTAATAATACTTTTGCTGTTGACCCCTAAATGTTGCTCAATTTGTTTAGTGAACTTTTGAACCATGTTTGTCAGCCGGAAGACTCTATCTTATTTCAGTGGAGCGCTTTAAATCTTAAAAGCTTCAAATCATTACAAACTGCATGGTTACACCATATATAAGTGCACTGAGTCAAACAGATTCTGAAGACAACTGCCGGTGGAGATGATTACTCTAAAAAAATTGTTCTAGTATTTGAATACTTATGAGAAATTTAACACAATTAATTTTCATAAACTTCATAGCGTCGTCGTTTTTTTTTCGGCGCCCAATTGAATATGGATAGCCCTTGCTACTTTTTTATGGCTAATTAATACACCGCTGCATTCTTCCCCCGCCTGCGGCAAAGCCTGTCACAAAGAAAAAACGATTAAATCAGACCACTTCCCCCAAAATTGAGTCAGCAATAAATTTATCTTGTTTTCCTATAAAATTCTATAAAAAACATAGACCCAATATCACCACCGCCACCTTTTAAACAAAATTACAACAGTAGCAAGGTAAGTGTTAATCAAAGCTCAGCCCTCAGTTATCGCTCTGACTACCTAACCATCAGCTGTGGAATGTTTCTGTATGTACAATCAAACGAGATTTATTTGCTTCCTTTTTTCATTCACGGAAAACAGTTAGTACACCCATCCTGTATATTGACATTTTATCAAGAAAGAATTCTACAGTTTTGTAGTAATTGCAAATTGTTATTTAACCTTTTAGTTAGTTCCAGATAAAAATTGTTGTTCTTCCCTAGTTCTTTTTCAGAAGGCTCGCGATCGCGGCAAATAAGAAGTTAACACTCGTGCTAATTTGTCAAAATGTTTAAAAGAAATTAATCTAGCCGGATTTTTGAAAACCTTACCGCCAAATGGACCTTTTGCGTCCAACAGTGTTTTCCGCCAACTGAAATATCTATAAAGTAGCCATTAGGAAAAAATTGCCTTTTTCTCTTCTCCTCCTTTCTTCCTCCTCGCTCTTTCTTTTTCTCCTTCCCTTTTCCTTCGTTAGTGTGGTTTTGGAGCTATCGATCCCAAAAAGCATCTGTCTTTTGACGCCTTTTCACTCAAATGTCTGCATATTTCCATAGGTTAGTTTTCAAAAAATGGGCGAGACACATATTGTGAAGAGGGCGCGTCTGTTGTCCTCCCATCCCCGATTCCTTCCTCCTTCCTTCTTTCCTTGACGCTACCAAATTTCTATTACTAAGTGTCTTGACTTTTACAGAAACAATTTGCCCGAAGATTTGGTCAAAATCACCCCCAAGAATACAAAAAGTCGACTTGCGGTTGCAATCTTAACGGGAACCTTTTCACGTTTCTCAACTTGTCTGAATAAAATATAGTTTGATAGAATTATAATTAGTAACGCTTTTTATAAGTCACTGGAAAATTCATCATAACGAAACGCCCAATCTCCACTGAGTCAGAAGGATTTTCTCCTGGATTTTCAGTTTTGGAGCACTAAAAATTTTATGATAATACCGGCGAATTTTAAAGGCCATTAAAGTATAAGTAATGAATGACCTTTGAAGCGTTGTGTATGAAAGATCCTAATTATTTTGATCTGATTTAGAGTAGCTGTTGTTATATGATGACAAAGGAGAAGTGGACTTGAGGAAAAAAATCAAAAAACTGTTTTGCTTGTAATGAGGTATAAGTCCCTTCTTAAGGGACTTTTACTTTCAAACATAAACATTTTTTTAGTATAACACAAGCTTAAAGGGCGTAGGTTGATAGATTAATTTGTCAAAAAAGTACGAAAAACTATATGTTGGCAAAATTCGAAAGAGATAGCGGGAAATTAGCTATTGAGTTTTTCCTTCGATGAAGGGAAACTGAGTTACTTGGACTAATTTGCCCAATGAGAAAATCTGCAATACATGAGTAAAGAGCTGACTGGAACTGAAAAAAAAAAAAAAAAAAAAAAAAAAAAGAAATATATATATATATATATATATATATATATATATATATATATATATATATATATATATATATATATATATATATATATATATGCGAGTATACAGTAAATTGTCAGTATAAAAATAATCCCGAACACTCAGAATGTTGACGAGAGGAGCAGGTGTTAATACAAGCCAGGTAAGACTCTGCTTATTGCTTGTTAGTCTTAATTTAGTCTTCCACTTTCTGGATTTTAACTGTATTACGATGGAAAAAAAGCAAACAAAAAAGACAAAAAAAAACCGAGGCCGAAACACCCACTGAGGCAATTGCTTTTCCATAAATCATGATCTGTCACTACTTAAAAGCGAAGCATACCATGGAAACTAGAATAATACAGTCATTTGGGATAAGGTCCCATGAATTTTGTCTTTATGTTTCTTGATGTTTTTGTTGTCACCCTTGCTGCCGCGACTATTATCAAATCACACAGCTTTTCACACCACAAATCAACCCTTTTTAAACCAACTTCTAGCTTATAGTGCCTAAAATAAAATTTGTATTTCGAATAAAATTCTTCATTATTACTCTTGCCGTTTGACCCTATACGTTACTTAATTTATTAATTAAGTGCAATTTTGCATAAGGCTTAATTTTTAAGCGGAAGCCTATAACTCTTTTTTAGTGGAGTGCCTTAAAATTTTTTGAACTTTCAGTTCAAATCATAGTAAGCGAAACTGATTATCTACCTATTGTAAACTATTTGTGCATGGTCAAACCGATTCCGAAGACAAACTGATTGAGCGGCTAACTCAAAAAGTGCTTGTAAAATCGAATGCTTATGAACTTTTTCACGTTTATTTATAAGCTTCATGGTGTTAAATCTTTGGCCCGCAATTGAACATATGGAATACGGATGGCATTTTGCACCTGTCTCAATGCCACCTTTTTAACGCCAGTCACCAGGAAAAAATATACTAAACATGAAAATAAATCAGTTCCCGAACAAACTGAGTAATCGCAAAAGTCTTTCTTTTAGTCGGCCATGGGAGTGCATCTATAGAAAATATCATTCGTTAATTAAAGTAAAGAAAACAGCCATGAAAATAACAGCCAAGACTCTTCAGCGGCCAGGTGTTGGCTTCGTTCCAGGGTGAAAGTTATGCCGGTCAATCGAGCCAGCTCACGTCAAAGTGGTCAAAAAGCCTGATTCATAAATCAGTCGGTCCTGTGTGTTGATGTTATATTGTACCAAGGCAAGCATCTGTAATATGGCTGTGGATGAGATGCCGCAGTTAAGCCTTTTATTAGTCATTGAAAATCAAGGCAATATGTTCCAAGAGAAAAACGGAGACTTCTAGAGATTCATTCCCTTTCCATTAGAAATTCGGTTTTGTGGAGAAAAGAGATACGAAAATTATAATTATAATAAAGTAAATTTACCTTAGGCCTATTATTATCACCGCCACCCTTTTAAACAACTTACATGTACGACATGAGCGAGGTAAGTGTTAATCAAACTCAGCGCACATTTGTCGTTATGACTACCTAACCTGCAGCTATAGAATGCGTTTGTATGTACGGTCAAACAAGGTTTGCTTTCTGTCATTAGTTGTCTTATTTTAGCGATCCATTTCAAAGTACGGGAGAGTAACAGCCGAAAAAGGTAAGTACACCCGTATATTGACATTTTATCAAGAGAGAGTACTGTACCGAAGAGTTTTGTATGCCATTATTATAAATCGGCGTTATTTCGCATTCCACTCAATGTAAATTTTGTTGTTCCTACTTTTACTTTTCAGCAGACAATCCGGCAGTTGCGGCAAATAAGGAGTAAACAAAGTAAGTGACCTTCTCATCCAGCATATTAGAAATATTCACTAGACAGCTCCAACGAACTAAGAGCCTTAATCATAAACTCTCTGTCTGCGTCAAACTCACAAAAAACCTTTCACACGCTGTCGCTAACCTTTTTATAGAGCACACTCCCATTTTTACTCAAACTGCCAAGTCCGTGCCAATTTGCTTTCACCGGAATTTCTGCACAGTGTAGACGGAAGGTGGGTAAAACGGGGTTAAGCTGAGAAGGGGAAGGATTTTATCTTACTGTTTCGTGTACCATTTTGAATGCCTCGTGAAAGCTAGCTAAAAGCTTTAGTTTAAATGAGACCTTCTCAAATGCCGTTTTGGTTAATTAAATAGGATATAGGACAGTAAAAGCTTTCGATTTCAAGCCGTATTAGTATAGATAATAGCATGATTGTCGTGATATTTCGAAATAATTGTAATCGTAACTGAAAATTGAGAATAAAGTCGCAAAACGATAACCCATCTCCTGAAATTCTACACGAGAGCCAAGCAAATTAGCGGGTTCCCTCGCGAGTTTGTGACGAGAAGGGTGGCTCAGTTTGTCCTAAAAATAGCACAATTGGCTATTTCGATGGAACTGTGTAGACCCCCATTATGGCTCCTGGTTTCGTGAAAAAAAAAAAAAAAACGAAGACAAAAGGGAACGAAGACAAAACGTAAAAAATATAGTTACCTCGACTTTCACATCTGAACTTGAGCTGAATTAATTTTACCGGTTTTGATGAAAGCTTCTTGTATTTTTGGCGCGGTCTTAGATTTTCGGGTTACAGCAGAGGCAAAGATGGACACAGAAATGAGATAAAATTAGCGACGCAAAATTGACTTTCCTTATCATCTGTCTGATGTTCCTAGATAACTGGAAAAGTTGTTTGACCAAGGCGGTTTTTCCAATTGAACACAAACACTTAACCAAAACGAGTCTGATCCCTAGAGATCACGACCTCTTTATGAACCTACCAGAGGAGCCACTGGAACGTACTAATAAAGGCACAAAAAAGGAAGAGAGATTAAAACCGCAAAACATCCCTATCGTCCTGTAATTTGTCCTCATTTAAACAAAGCTTATTTTATGTTTTTTTTTAGGTTTCAAGTAAACACTTTTCGTTCGTTTTCCAGCGAATATTGGAAGGATAAGATGAGGTCTACGGTATTTCTCCTAATATTCATTGTGTTCGCAAGCGCGATGTATCAAGCAGCAGGTACTGTGCCCAACATAGAACCTAACACTCAACAGGGGCACCCAATGACTGTTTTCTGTAAAACATCTGTTCGGAGAAGCAAACATCGCCTTTTTTTTGTTACTTGAGGACGGCTAAAAATTTCTAGATGGACGTTCCTTGATGTACAACTTTCGAAGCTCATCTAATAAATTCTCTATGATATTCTGAAGTTTAATTTTTCACATTTCGCTCCCCATAGACTATTTTCCGTAGAAAAAAAAGACAACCTAAAAATGTCGGATTCAAAAATGTGATGGAAAGAGGAATCAGAAAAATTCTCTCTTTCGTAATGCGCTAATAATTGCAGGTAAAATTTTGGGGAAAATAGCACTGAATACCTCGTTATTTCGAAAAGACTCAAGTTCCCCTAGGATGACCTATAGTTAGTTCATGGTCAAATTCATTTGGCTGCACAATATACCAATGGGGTTTTATGGCACTTTCAAAATGCCTCCTGGAAGGCTGGATTTTTGGTGCTCAATGGGCAAAAATGATCGACCCGCTCCCCCCAACTCCAAAACTAAAAGTCAGAGAAGTGAGCCAACTTCTGTTCCAAGTTTCAGCCAAATCGGTTGACCACAACTTTTGGCCCCTGGAAACTCAGACAGAGACACTTAGATGGTGTATACAATAGAAACACTTGCAATTATAAAATTTCTATTTCAGTACACAATGAGTGTTCCTTTTCTTATTATCTGTCATTGAATAACGAACCGGGGTGTTTATTGCTTTTAGATCAACATTTATCACTATTCATTGCCATCGCAGTTTTTGTTTGCTGTCCATACCAAGGCCTCAGCTGGTTACTTTCCAAGTATTTTTGGCTCGGATAGAAGTGTCAAAATTTGTTGCTTGTAGATTTATTAAGCCCAATTTCTCAATCCCAAGTTGTCAGGAACAGAGGCTAAAAAGCATAGTGAAGAATTTTGTTTTTGAGTTAGGTTTGAACTCATTCCCACTAAGAATGTAGCCAAAAGCGTGGTACAGACTAGTAGTTCTTTTTTACGTACGTAAAAAAAAAAAATCAAAAACAGAAAGAAAGAAAACTTCTTCTTGTAACTTGTGATTTCATCTTTAGATGCGAAAAACCTACCCAACAGGAATGTGACCTGCCAGGAAAACGACGGTAGGTTGTAAATAAAAGATTTGTTAATGTAGGTCAAGAAACATGCAGCTTTTGGCTGATCACTAGAGAATCAAAGTATTGCACTGAAGCTCCTGGTAATTATTTTGCCGGGCAGTATTTGTTATTGTTATTGTAATTGTATTTATTTGCCACTCATAACACGATTACAATTATCTTCTAAACGCTTGCCTCTTGGTTATGTAAGGATCATGCAATCATTAATTAAAGGCAAGAGTTAATGTTACAGCCACTTAATGTAATGGATTTTCCAGTTGAAGGGCTTGAAACGACTCACTCAAGTAGTATAGGGCGCACCGGTTACTCCGGTTTTTTTGGGGGGAATCTCATTAAGGTGGGGGGGGAATAAATTAACGTCGCTGACGTCATAGGCTATTGTATTGATCTCATGAATAAAATGCGGTGGTTTCTCATTAAATTGCTGTGGAATAAATTAACGTCGCTGACGTCATAGGCTATTGTATTGATCTCATGAATAAAATGCGCAGGAATCTCATAAAGATAAGGTCATGTGCTATTTTTAGATGGATGATGTCATGGTTGGTATAACCGGTTTGACAGGATTTAGTTATTTTCGGAAGATGATGTCATACGTATTCCGGGGTACTATGATGTCATAGTTGTTTTGAATACTTCAATAGGAACAGTAGGCTTGCCTAGACTTGCCCGGGCTCTTTTAACCCTGATTGGATAGTAAACAATCTATTATGTGTTTAACATAAAAGCGCGCTTTCCCTTCAGTATTTCATTCTCGCAATCGCTTTGCTAAGGAAAAAGTCTTACTATCACCAATATTTTTTAAAACATTGCTCCAAACATGCAAGTCGAATAGAGCTGTAAACTTGTCTGACTAATACAGAACTTTTTTCTCCCATCTATCTCGAGGACATGAAAAACTATTGAAGTCTCAACGTTTCAAGCACGGTTAATCAGGTAATTATGCGAGTTCACAAGCCCAAAGTTGAATACAAATTAGCTCTACAGGAAAAACCTCAAGGGAGCATATTGACGTATTATTATAAAACAAATAACTTAACAAGGATCAATTAAAACACGCGACTCATAATTGCTAGCAATAAAACCACAAGAGAGATACCGTTTTGAAAACTTTATTAAAAGTCAATAACAAAAAGAGTCAAATACGCAGGAATGGAAATTAATTAATCTTCATCTTCGCCCATGGAGTACTTGTAAGGTTTGAATTTCTTATGCCGACGTTTCTTCAGCTGTTTGCCATGAGATTTAGGATCATCCAAATAATTTAGAAATTGAATCCGACGCCTCTTGCGCTTCGGGCCTTGTGGTGATGGGGTTTCTACTGTTGGAGGAGGGGTCAGGAAAGCAGGATTTAAGGGTGTTGGAGGGGTGAGGCTTTCTTTGTCAGGTTTTTGAGAGATAGCCGCTTGGGTTAATTCAGGTGTTACATTAAACGGGTTGAGGGGAGTCGAGAATGCTGTCGTTGCTGTCGAAGAATCTTGTGTCCTTGATGTTAAGTCTGGAACAGTGCTGATTATTTCTTCCGGTCGTGTTCTTGTATTTAATTGTTCTTTAAAAGCCAGGTATCTGTTTTGCAACTGAAGGTATCGTTTAGCTTTTTCATCGTCCCGACGATCGTTTCGAGAAAGCACGTCATCCATGTTGTCCTGTATTTCTTGCATAGCTTGAAGAAGTGGGACAGGCGAAAGAGTTTGCTGCTTCAGATATTTTAGGAGCTCTTGAGGAATATTTTCTTGAAACCCGGCTTGGTTAAAGCCTACTTCATTGGGCAGGACGTTTGTTCGCAACCGACAATTATCTTGGGTAGTAGTTTTCAGATCAATCAGAAGATAACCAAAAGGTCTTTTTACAGCCTCTTCGTACTCATTTAAAAAGAAATCCGTCTGCCCGGGATACATTTGCTTCGCTAGAGTCAAGATTTGCAATTTGTCTCGTGGAATAACACCAGATAATGGCTGTTTAGGCTTATGTTGCGGGTACCTTTCCCCTGATGAAATATATTCTGCACGATATAAATCACGCTCAGATTGCGATGATGAGAACCACGAGTAAAGAGGTTCACAATTCGCTTGTCTTTACTGGCATCAATCATTTGATCATCAAACACGATCAAATTCCGTTTGTTCACATCAAAATAGGAATCCTGCTTCAAAGCCGTGGGAATTCCCTTGACGAATTCAATGTGTGGAATGGCGACTAGCATTTCTGTATACGCAGGCTGCCATTGTGAATAACACCAAACAATCCTCTCTGGGGGAGGGTAAATTGTCTCTGAAGCTTGTTGTAATAGAGATCGAACCCAGGCCGTTTTTCCTGAGCCGGTCATTCCGGCAATCATGGAGGTAAAAGGATGCTCGAATCGAAACCGCTGACATTTCTGTGAAAACGGAACTGTTTGAAATGGTGTGAGACCATCATTGTGGTGTTTAGACATCACGTGCCTTTGCATGCTATCCTTTCTAGTAAATGATTTTTCGCAGACAGAACAGAACCAACTCATGTCAACTCCTCAGGAGCAGAATGTAGACTGAGAAAGAGGTAGAATGTTGCGCATTGATATAGTGTTCAAGGCTATAAAATTCAATAGTTTTCCTCCACCACCACCACCACCGCCACCACATTTCTATTTTTTTTGCCTCCACCACCACCACCACCACCACCGCCACCACATTTCTATTGTTTTCCCTCCACCACCACCACCACCACCACCACCGCCACCACATTTCTATTGTTTTCTCTCCACCACCACCACCACCACCACCACATTTCTATTGTTTTCCCTCCACCACCACCACCACCACCGCCACCACATTTCTATTGTTTTCCCTCCACCACCACCACCACCACCACCGCCACCACATTTCTATTGTTTTCCCTCCAGCACCACCACCACCACCGCCACCACATTTCTATTGTTTTCCCTCCACCACCACCACCACCACCGCCACCACATTTCTATTGTTTTCCCTCCACCACCACCACCACCACATTTCTACTGTTTTACTCCACGACAGTCAATAAAAGACTGCAAACCACTATCATAAGTTCAGTTTGTCGCAATGTCTCAAGTTGTCAAGAACAATCGTGGTTTTCTTCAATTCTTAGCGGTTTGTCCAGCTCATCAGCGACAGTTTCTTTTACGGACAGCCAGTCGACAACAACTACATGCATTAGTCCAAGTCTTATACAATATACTTAAGGAATACATTCTTATCCCCGAAGAAAATAAGCGGAACGTGTTGCCATATAAGGATGCTCTAGTAAACATAGCAGAAACAAATGTCCCTTACAAAACAAAGAAGCGAATCCTTGTACAAGAGGGTGATGGTTTTATTCAAGACCTATTGGTACCTGCTGTTACAAGTCTAGGATTTTTGATGCTATAAAAGAGGAAACGAAACTATAAGTTACTCATTTGAAGGTACGGTCTGTCACGGGTACTCATCAAAATGAAGAGAAAGATAGATTTGGTTGAAGAAGAACACGAGAGTGAACATGAAGAAAGCGAAAGTTCTGGTGATGAAAGCGAGGATGAAGAACCAAGAATAAAAGAAGAACCAAGAATAAAAGATGTTTTGAGTAATCTTTCCCGAGCAGTGTCGGAAAAGCGTGCTTCTGAATTGCTGCATAGTATGGCCGCGTCCAAAGATATTCTTTTCTGGACTCCCAGCGGACAATTACTTCGAAATAAACGCACTATTCCCGTCACAAACATCGCCGAGCTAGTTGAGTATGTGTTGCTCCCTCATAACAAGGAGGTTACCAAGCCTCGTGCGCTGAATACGTTTCTAGATGGATTTCTAAAGAGGAGAACGAAGATGAAGATTAATTAATTTCCATTCCTGTGTATTTGACTCTTTTTGTTATTGACTTTTAATAAAGTTTTCAAAACGGTATCTCTCTTGTGGTTTTATTGCTAGCAATTATGAGTCGCGTGTTTTAATTGATCCTTGTTAAGTTATTTGTTTTATAATAATACGTCAATATGCTCCCTTGAGGTTTTTCCTGTAGAGCTAATTTGTATTCAACTTTGGGCTTGTGAACTCGCATAATTACCTGATTAACCGTGCTTGAAACGTTGAGACTTCAATAGTTTTTCATGTCCTCGAGATAGATGGGAGAAAAAAGTTCTGTATTAGTCAGACAAGTTTACAGCTCTATTGGACTTGCATGTTTGGAGCAATGTTTTAAAAAATATTGGTGATAGTCAGACTTTTTCCTTAGCAAAGCGATTGCGAGAATGAAATGAAATGAAAGGGAAAGCGCGCTTTTATGTTAAACACATAATAGATTGTTTACTATCCAATCAGGGTTAAAAGAGCCCGGGCAAGTCTAGGCAAGCCTATTGTTCCTATTGAAGTATTCAAAACAACTGTGACATCATAGTACCCCGGAATACATATGACATCATCTTCCGAAAATAACTAAATCCTGTCAAACCGGTTATACCAACCATGACATCATCCATCTAAAAATAGCACATGACCTTATCTTTATGAGATTCCTGCGCATTTTATTCATGAAATCAATACAATAGCCTATGACGTCAGCGACGTTAATTTATTCCACAGCAATTAAATGAGAAACCACCGCATTTTATTCATGAGATCAATACAATAGCCTATGACGTCAGCGACGTTAATTTATTCCCTCCCACCTTAATGAGATTCCCCCCAAAAAAACCGGAGTAACCGGTGCGCCCTATACTACTCACTCAAATATAGACCAAATAAAATGCAAGAGGGTTTGCTTCATATCTTCCGAGGAAAATAATGATCTTCAAACGAAATTCTAAGGGTTCAGTAAACCTGTACGGAGACTTACTAAATCAGAAAGGGAAGCCGAAAGAGTAACTCAAGGAGCTTTTCTTACCGACTGAGGTTTCATGTGCGGATGCATATTCAGGAAACACCATCGGCTCAGTCTGTACAGTCACCTCTGCATATTGCAGCAGAGTCCGCATTATTGAAGCTTTACATAAAATAAATAACAGTTATTAACCGAAGTGGATGTGGTTAGTGGCATACTTACCGAGGCCGCGAAGCGGCGAGGTAAATCTCTCCTACCAGCCACCGACACTGCGGTGAATAATTGTTTAAGTACTACTAAACAGGGAGATAATTGAGCGCAAAAATGATGACTTTTAAACTCATTTACTGTTGCCAACGATTACAATTTTCGCGCACTATGACCGAACGGCCTTGGTCGTCGCAAATAAAATCTTGAAGGCATCTGTTTCGCTCTTGCGGGGAAATTTCTTCAAAAGGAGTTGTGAATTCCTTTTTTCAACTAAATAAAGTAACGCAAGACTTACGCTTAATTTGCATTTGTAAACAAAAAACTTTTCACCGGTTTTATCGATAAATTCAAATAAAAAAAACAAAGCTTTACCTGTTAAAACTTCGTGTATTTCGGGAAGAGCTTGCTTGATTAGTTGTGAAATTTCTCTGCTAGTCTAATTGGCCAAAGAGCAACTTTGTACGTTTAGCACACCTTTTTTGTACATTTCCTTGCCGTTGTTTTGCACGACTACAACGTGAAACTTCCAGAAACTTGTTAGTTACACGTTTTATGAGGAAAAAGTCGTACGTTTTCTCATTCACTTTTTTTTTCACTGCCGCTCATTTTCACCTTGCATTGGTGGCCGCTAGCATTTCTCATTTTGTCACCTCCGCTACAAAATTTTCATGTTATTCTTCCAACAAAAAAATGTCTCCTTTCTTTTTTTATCTCTCGCTCTAGCTCTCTGACGCCCTTTATCTCGTTGAGCTTCACTGGCCTGCAGCCTACTTTATCTTTTTTTCTGTCTTTCTCTTGCTCTATATTCCAAATTTGTGGACATGACAATTAATCTAAGCTTAATGCTTTAGACAACACGGATACAGAAACAATTTCCGCTTTCCGTTTTCGTCTTTATTGACTCCTTAGTTGTCTCTGCTTTACATGACGTGGGTGGCTATGCGATTTCCCGCCCAAATAACCTCGAGTTGCATTTGGGTTGCCATACCTGTTGATTGAGTCATTTTACATTGGTATGCCTGTGGTGCGGACGGACTGTTGGTCGCTCGGTCCAGAGGGTCATGTGATGGGTAGATTATCACATTTTCTTACCCATGGTGCTTCGCGCGTGAGAGCTCCGCTATAAATAACATCATTGCAGAGCTGGATCCGGGTAGAACTCTATTATAAAAACCATTTGCCTTTTAAACTCGCCAGTGATATTCGTTCCAAATCAGTGGTGACTTATTTAAATTCAGCAACTACGAGGACGAGATTTTATCAATACTAAGTAGTGCGTGCTTCCGTGAGCCCTTATCGTCATTTTGGAAAGAAAACGCAATATGACCCAATAGCCACCGTCATTTTAGTGAGAATACTAAGAATAGTGAACTTATGCAACAGCAGGGAACCTTCTGTGACAAGCATGACAATAATTTTGTTTGATAAAACCTTCCGCCAAACTTCACTTCTCCTTACACAGAACTTTTTATAGAAGAAGAGACACTAATATTACGTGGAGACCGCGACAAAACACGCAATTAGTAGCCTTGTCACGTTTTTCACACACAAGCGTTTTGCCGTCCTCTTCTTTCTACCGTCCTGTTGCGTATTGAAACTCACTCACTGTTGTCAAAATGGCGAAAACAAAATAAAAAGTTATCGAAGTTAGAAGTCTTATCATTTTGCAATCGGAAGAGAGCTTAACCTCCAATAAAAATAACTGTGCTAATTTTTCTTGTGAAATAAAAAAAGTAAAAGAAAGCTTTCTAGGGTGAATAAAATATACGCGAAAAAAAAAAGAGTAAAGTCTCGTCCTCTTAGTCGTGGTCTTCGTAAAGGTCTTAAATGACGTTTCTGCTCACTTTTTAAATAGGATCAGATGTCGAGCACGACCCGCTAGCGTTTATGTTTACCGCTGAAAATACGAGATCGGATAGTGACTTGATCGAGGGCGATATAAAGCAGTCCCATCTGGATGCTAGAAGTTCAGATAAACCAGATCTTTGGACCAATGGAGTTGTTCCGTATGAAATTGACAGCAGTTTAGGTAAGTAAAATATTTTTGATTTGCAAGTGGCCTTGAACGCGAAAGACTAAACAATGCACTCACAGAGTAGGGTATACATGATACGTGTTGTTAGTACTTAATTTCGCGTTTTTCGCGATTCTGGAAAAATCGCGAAATTAAAGACCAGCGAAATTTAAACACCCGAAATTTAATACCCATACAGAAAATGGTAGCCTGTGAAAATAGCAGTTTCTCCTCGCTCCTCGTCGCTGGGGACAGAAAATTGAAATCCCAGAAAAAAATAAATAACATTTATAACATATACTGTACAAGTTATATGTGATGACAAAAAATACCGACAAATAATCAGCTGATTTAATTAACTGCATGGTAAGTTCCACTCCTTGACTGTGTCTTCTGTTGTGAAATTACGACATTAATATGCGTTTTGCTTTCAAACGTTTGAAAAATAAAATCAGGTTGAGAACGCTTTAATCGCGAAATTTAATGCCCTTTTTCATACTTGCCTAATGAAATCGCGAAAATGAAACCCCGCGAAATACTGTCTTGCCAAAATCGCGAAATTAAGTACACCTACAGTAACACGCGAATAATGTTACTATGATGTAAATGATTTCCTACAGCAAATGATCCCCAGACCGCAAATCCGGGGGGGGAGTGACTCCGCATATGGAAGGGGTGAGGATGCTCGCCGTCTCACTTAGGGGTGTAAATTTCGGATTTTGGTCTCACTTAGGGTGTTCTGGGCAAAACGCCATCATATTTAGCCGTGAAAGTCTCGTTTAGGGTTGCATGCGAAAAAATATAAAAATATATATATTGTCTGTCAGTAATCGGATCCTGTGTCTCTGTTTTAACATGGTCTCTTTTAACGGTCAAAAAAAGCTTGGGCCACGCCCAGATCTGTCTTCTTTAGGGGTTTAATTCAAAATTTCCGACGAGCATCCCTACCGCTTTCATATGCGGAGTCCCCCCCGGCCGCAGATGATCCCTAACTGCAAATGATCGCCAGACCGCAAAAAGATCCCCAAGGATCTGATCTGCGACATTGATTCTACTTATTATAACCTGCTTTAGATTTTTAGCTTTCTTAATTCTTGGTTTTCAACTGTCAATCTTTTAACATGCGCTCGCTCTACTATCCCTAAGGAAAAATGGGGACTACTCGTAGTCTAGGGTAAACACTCCCTGTATATTTGACCGTAGATGACCGCAAATGATCCGGTCCAGTGAAAAGTTGAAGAATTGAATGGATTTTAGGCTTGGACGATCAAGGGTCGGTGCTGCGGCGTAAGACAATGAAATAAATAAAAAGATGAATAACCGTACTGCTTCTCTGGCAATTGCTTTTCCTTTCTTTGCAGCATTGATGTTTCGTTGCCGTTAAAACAGGGGCAACCAACGACGGTTTCCTCCTAAAGTCATTGAAAACACCTATAAAGGCTATCCAGAGTACTTTTAGATCTCCAGAAAAGCCGATTCTTAGCGGCGCTATAAAATTTGTAGCTGTTCGGTCATCCTAGGACAACTTGAGTCTTTTCGAAATTTCAAGGGCGTCAGTATTACTTTGCCGAAAATTTTGGATGCAATCCCAGTAACGTATGACGAAAATGAGAATTTTTCTGATTCTACTCGCCATCACATTTTTGAATCCGAAAATTTTAGGTTTCCTTGTTCTTAGAAAAATAGCCTAACACAAGGAGTAAAAAATGAAAAATTAAACTTCAGAAAATCGTAGAGAATTTATTAGATAAGCTTCGAAAATTGTACATGAATAGCACGGTCATAAAGAAATTTTTAGCCGTCCTCGAGTAACTGAAAATTCTAGGCAATGTATGCTTCTCCGAACAGATATTCTACAGAAGCAGTCTTTGGGTGCCCCTGAAGGAAGGAAGGACGTTAAGCAGGAGGACTTGTCCTTTATTTTAACGCGAAAGAATACAAAAAAAAGTCCCCAGATCTCCAAAAATGCGTAATGTTTTTAACCCCCATAAGAGCTTTCCCGGCCGCCAGCTAAATGGCGCGTCACGCAAAAGCCTGGAAATTCAAGCGTCCTGTATCGCAAAACAAAGAATCCCTTTGAACCGAAAATTTGTTTGTATAAAGGTTTTAAGGTGCTCTAATATCACATGGAAGTAGAAACTCAGAAGAAGCGATAGTTTCTTAGTTTGAATTTTGATGACGTCATGTGAAAACCAAGAATTCATTTCTTGATTTTTTCTGCTGGAGACAGAGACAAATATACAAAATCATGGATTGAGAAAGGAAGGAGCAAGTTAACAGAAATTATCGGAAAGATCGGCCCCCATCCGATCATCCCTGTCACTTGAAATCCGGAGTACCCGAACCCCGCTCGTCCCCCCCTGCCCCCGATGAATCGTTACCAAAATCGGAGACCATCCAACAAAAGTAACTGCTTGTCTAAACTGCATTGAGTGCTCTACGAATATATTCCGAGTGGTCATTAAAATTAATTATTTTAATATTAATATATCCCGCTGCGTAAAATGTGTCCGTTAGGTTTTCGCTTGAACATGCATTGGCACAACTAGCGTTTAAGCGACTTCAATGTTTAATGCCGGAAAATGTTCAAGTCCGCCACATCGGTGCAAGGTACCCTTTTCAGCAGCCAGTTACCTTGAAACAAATAATGAAGTTGGCATGACACACTTAAACGATTTAAACGAGATAGTTGTTCAGTGAATATTGTCCAGAGAGGCAAACTGTATAGACAACTCATAGCCTGCGTTGCAGACGTAATTTAACCTTCGTTAAAGCCTAGTTTTCACTAGCGCATAAGCATAAGCATAAACATAAGCACAAGCACATGTGTAAGCAAGTGAAAACTGGGTCGACATGAGCATTAGTATAAGGACAAGAAAAACGGGCAAGTTCGTTCTTCTTGTGCTTGTGCTTATGCTTATGTTGTAAGCACAAGTATAAGCACAAAGCCGTGGATAGCCTGCGATCATGCCCTCTCCCTTTATCTCTGTAATCTGCTTTCGGGAGGAGGGCGTTATTTTTTCCCTCTCGGGCCAAAGAAACAAAGAAGCAAAGAAGCAAAAAAAAAATAAAAAATAACGCCTGATCTCAGGTTAGGCCGTGGATAGCCTGCGTGGCAGGCGTTCGAAAGGGAAGGGGAAGGGAAACGCCTGCCACGCAGGCTAGGCCGTGGACCAGCCATAGACCACTTTGATCCGCACCTCATGCGAACATATCAAAGGCAATGTGGCGGACGAAGCGCCACATTGCTTTCCGCTATCTTCTTTATCATCGGGTTGAGGAGAGCTGATATCGAGAATTAAGTCAAATATAATATGCCATTCTGCGCGTGCGTATGTCCTTATGCTTATGCTAATGCGCCAGTGAAAACCAGGCTTACGGATTCAACCAATTACCGGATATGTGTTTCGAATTTCCTCTCTTCCTGATTGGTAAATCGACAATGGCTTTCTTAACAGACAAATCATGGCGCATATACAGGTGGGGGTCTAGAACAAGGATTTTGGCCGGTTTTCGCAGACGGAGTAATTTCGTCTGTAGCGCAGGCCAGAATGTTTACAATCCCCCATTTTTCAGTAAGATATCGTCAGGATCGATCGCTCACGGGTCAGGCGGCCATCTTGGTTTCACTGTACCGACGGGGCGGGCGTCTGGGTTTATAACGGTGGGGGTGCGTAAGGAGGCGAGAAAAAACGCCTCTCGCCTCTTCCTAAACCGTCCCCCGCTCCTTAAGTAGATTTGAAACTCATCCAAATTAGCTGCACGTAACGCAAAGCGCTCGGTCTCCACTATCTTACTGAAAAATAGGGGACTGTAAACAGTCTATAAACTGACATTACCAACCGCACTTCTGCAGCAACCTTCCCTCCCCGCTTGGGATTGCGTGGGGGCCAATGCACTTAGAAAGTTAGCTCAGGGCCTGAGCTAGCTTGTGACTGAGTAAGCTCTTCGTTTTGGGGACTCGCGAGAAGTAACGAGGGAGCGGTACTCAAAGGAGGTGTGAGTGCGAGGGGGTGGCGGGGGAGTAACCCCGCCCCCTTGCGGCTTCGCCGCTCGCGTGTTCCCTCGCGGCTGGCTTCGCTCGTCACGGTAAATGGAGAGTATACTGTCAGGCTATAAGCTGTTATGCAGGCAACCTTCCTGGAAATATTTCCATTGCCAATATTCTAGTCGTTTTTCAAGAATCTTTTCAAAAACACGCGTAATTAACATAGAATTGTAGGTTAGCTAAAAAAGTAAATAAGACCCAAAAATACCTGGTGTCTCAGGGGCAGTGGCTTGGTGGATTCTCTTAAAATGACCAAAATTGTGAAATAAGTGTCACGTCATTCTTTTCATGGAATACTTCAGACTTTCAGGACAAGAGACTGACTCATGCCCAGGGTCATGCCATTGCTTAACGCCGCCGACTCGCCTTAAAAAAAGAAGCTGCATGTTTGAACTTAACTTTAACTTTAACTACTAGCAATAACCAAAGGTTAGGGAGTGCGGGCGACAACGATCGGAGGTCCAAACGGTTTTGCTCCATCTCTGTGCTTTGCGTAAGTTTCACGTGACAGATGGTCAAAACACGCGTGATCAGATTACAAGAGGCAGAGGGTCGAGACGCGCGTGATCAAATTGCGTTTTGTGCATTCCATTTATTCTTAGTGGAAGTCCAAACGACTTCTGACTACAAACATGTGACGCATGCGTAATAACAACCTGGAGATTAGGATTGTGGGCTCTTCTTATCGCCCGCAATAATTTCGTGTTCATTAATTATAAATTTTATTCCCCGGCTGTATTTAGCTAAAGCGACAAAGGTCATACAAGAGGCGATAGCTGAATGGAAAGAAAAGACCGGAGGCTGCATAAAGCTTGAACCCTGGCGTGGCCAAAAAGACTATTTGCTGTTTTTTAAAGAAAATGGGTAAGTTTATTCTTATTTAAACGAAAAATTACAACAAAGTGATCAGCTTGAAACCTGTTTAAGTCCGTTGAGAAGACCCAGGAGGCTGTTGTTGCTTACATGCAAGGTATATAAAATCGTGTAATGCTAAGCGGCTAAGGTATGTAACGCCGGAAAAAGGTGAAAAACAAGAATAGGTCTAATGAGCAAAAGCAACTTTCTACGTGCAGCACACTTTTTTTGTACATTTCTTTCCTTGGTTTTGCACGACTACAACGTGAAACTTCCAGAAACTTCTTAGTTACAAGTTTTATGGAGGAAATGTCGTACGGGTTCCCGTTCACCTTTTTTCACTGCCGCTCATTTTCAGCTTGTATTGGTGGCCGCTAGCATTTCTCATTTTGTCACCTCCGCTACAAAATCTTCATGTTGTTCTTCCAACAAATAAATGTCTCCTTTGTTTTTTATCTCTCGCTCTAAATCCCTGTCGCCCTTTTTCTCGTTGAGCTTCGCTGGCCTGCGCCCACATTCTCTTTTTCTCTGTCTGTCGCTTGCTCGATATTCCAAATTTGTGGACATGCCAATTTATCTAAGCTTAATACCTTAGACAACACGGATGCAGAAACAATTACCGCTTTCCGTTTTCGTCTTTATTGACTCTTTTGTTGTCTCTGCTTTACAAGACGCCGGTGGCTATGCGATTTCCCGCCAAAATAACCTCGAGTTTTCATTTGGGTCACCATACCTGTTGATTGAGTTATTTACATTGGTATGCCTGTGGTGCGAACGGACGGTCTCTAGGGCGGGAGGGCGGGCGGGCGGTGTACGGTCACGTGATTACCAAATTTTCTCGGATGGGTAGATTACTTCATTTTCTTACCTATGGTGCTCCGCTGGCGCGCTTCGCACGCGAGAGCTCCGCTATAATTGCATCACGTGACCAGCCACGCCCTATTAACAACAGAGAGATTAAGCTTCGCGTTTACGGCAAATGGCAAACGTGAATTTGTACCACGTGACCAAGTTTTCCATTTCCCTATCGTTTACTGTTCATTATAGCTACACGAAAATCGGTAGATTCACTTCAATTCTATCCATAAGAATTGTTTTAAGCTGTTTTTATCTGCTCCTTCTCATTTTGAAAATTTGTCAACATGAATCTCACGTTTGCCGTTGTCCGTAAGCGCGATGCTTAATCTCTCTAATAGAACAAAGTCTTTCTGCACTAAATTCCCGCCAGTTAGAAAGCAAAAGTACTTCCCAGACAGACAATATTAGGCTCACTTATCAACAGAACGGAAACTTCAGTTGGCGACGGAAAAGCGCGCAGAAAAGATTGAATGCGACTTCCGGTGTCCAGTTTGCTGCTCTTCCATTTGTCAAGCCACAATTGCCTTCTATCAAGTATTTCTTCAGCAGGGTAGGGTGGCTTTGGGCAAATGATATATCGGTCCCCGGAAAAGTCACCTCAGGACTCCCGGGATGGATTTTTTTGGACAGTGCCCAGGCCTCATTTTCCTGGCCGCGCGTTGATCTGGCCTGGCTGCTTCGGCGAGCATATTCTCGGTCTGTTTGGATTATATCCTTCGAGTTTGTGGGCTTCGTTTCTCTATCTGGGAAAGCTTCATTGGTTTCTATATCTGCTGCTATCCTATTTCTACGATCCTGGCATGTTCATTTTCCGTTGTAGTTCGAATTGCGTGGAAAAAGTTGTGTTGAATGAGAGCATGTCGGCGAAAATGGCATCTCGTGTTTCCTGCCTTGTATATTATTATTGTATATAGAGTGAATTTGAAAAAATTACTGCAAATTATCACGAAACTTCGTTGGAGCAATAAGGACAACAACAATTAACTGCAGAGTAAGTTTCATTGATCTTTATTTAGTATTTCCTAGAAAATTTTAGGATCGTATTTTTACCCCATACAAACACTGTAATTTTACTGGAACCGTACTGTGGTACTATCACAGAGCCTGGGTTACCTGTGCCTAAATCGCACATGTGATGAATAAGAACATGGCGGCAACTAGCACGAGTCCTAAGCAAAATGGTAACAACCGCTGACCATAAATATTGAAAACTCCTTACTACGGCACTGCTGTAGTAACATGGCTCCTCAACTGCATGTCTTGCAGTTAAGAAAAAATAGTAAACCTACATGAGTCCCTCAGGCTAAACGTTCAACAAACTATCAGTTCGATACTCAAACAGTAGAATCTCGAAAGTTCAAGCAACTGATCGGCAACAGCGAATGAATGTTAAATGAGTTAATCAAAATCAAATGTTCACTACAATGTTCATTGACAATAAAACCTTTGTAACGTCTTTCAATTGTGTTTTGTTGGCTCCTCGATGGGGACTTCCCTGGTCTCCTCGTGAAAGACATCCTCCTGGAACACTTCATCTGCAGTCAACAATAGAACGAGCTTGTGTATAGGTCTGTGTAAATATGATGGTGGGCGATGGCGTTAGCCACTATCATCCAAATTTCCGTCTGCTAACCTGACCTTTCTGACATATCCGTCGTCACTTGGGTACACCGGCACAACTTTGCCAAGTGGCCACTTGTTGGCGTGCTTTCACTTTCCTTAGAGATGACTATATTACCAACAGCAAGGTTCCTCTTAAGCTGGACGCAGTTTTGCCTGACTTGTAACATTTGAAGATACTCTCTCCGCCATCTGAACTCTTCTCCAACGTCTGCGACAATACAGATCGGCTCTTTGAAACTTTCCTGGGGGCGGTAGCACTCTTTTAGGTTTCATAGTAAGAAGATGGTTAGGAGTCAACGGCTCTGGCGCTTCTGCATCACATAAGTTATCGACGCTGAGAAGTCTTGAATTAATAATGAACTTGACTTCTGTCAAGAGTGTTGGCAATGTCTCATCATCAAGTTGGCTGCCAGCTTGTAACAGTAGTGGTTCAAGTGCGTTGCGTACACTTCAAATCATACGTTCCCATGTCCCGCCCATGTGACTAGAATGGGGTACGTTCAACTTGAATGGAATCCACGCGCATCCATTCCTTAGAAAATAGTCTTGAACATGATCTTGATTCTTCTCACATAATGCTGCTTTCATTTCACTTCGTACACCAATGAAATTTGTCCCTTGGTCGGACCTCAGTTGTCTAACAGCACCTCTCCGATTCATCAAACGTCTCAATGCATTGATAAAGAAAGAACTCTTCAATGAATTGGCAGTCTCTAGATGAACACTTCGTGACTCCATACACGTAAACAATTCTCTATAACGTTTGACTTCATTTTTTCTCTCTTTGACAATGAACGGTCCAAAGTAATCAACGGCACAAAACGAAAAAGGAGAAGCTGGTTCAACTCTATCGCCAGGAAGGCAGGCCATCTACTGCTGCTCAGTGGGCCTACGAAGTAATCTACATGTCACAAAACTCGATATGAACCTCGCTACTTTTAATGAACCATTGATGAACCAATAGCCACTTTGCCGCAACTCGTTATGCGTCATACCACCACCCATATGGTTCACTTTGAGATGGTGATGTTGAATCAATAGTTCAGTCAAGTGTCCTTTTCGCGGAATAATGACGGGATGCTTCAGATCAACTGAACGCCATCATGGTCCACAAACGGATCCAGTTTGTACAGCGAACTGGTCTTTCGTAACGCTACGTTCCTCTTTCTAGCTTGGTTTCTGTTTGTCTCTCCGTCGGTTACATTTAAGTCGCAGTGATTTGAAGTTCCTCACGGAAATGTTCGTTCTGCAAACATCTGATGATGATCTTCTCTGCCTCCTGAAGCTCTGGACGTGTAACTCTCAGTATTGACTTCTCAACCTCTGTACTTGACCTTGTTACCAGACTCTCGGGTTTCTTAATTTCTCTTCTTTGAAGCTTGGACTTCAGACGCAAGCATAGAGCAATGACCTTCATGGCATGATACCGGCACCATATAGTCTGCTTATTTTAGAGTGACCAGGAAATGAAGCAACAATTCTGACCTTCGTGGTCAAAACGGACACTTTTTTTCACCGGGTACTCCAACTCATTTCTCACGAATTCACTCATTCTTGCAGAGGTAGAGCAGCAGCAAACTTCAGCCTTAGAATAGTCTTGTACTTAAGGGGGGTCACCCGTGCTTTTCCGACGATGAAGGAACAATCGAGCTTGATCGAGTTCGTTAATCAATCTTAGATAACAGCATTGACCATAACCTTCCACTGCAACGTCTGAAAAATGGTGGGCCTCCACTGCGCATTTATATTGCGCATTTTCTATAAAAATAATCAAATGCGCATTACAAACATTACAAAAAATACAAAAATAAGAACCTATTTACAATCACTATGAAATCAAAGATGAAAACTACACTATTTACAATTGGTTATAATAAAAGTGATTTGCAGAAAAACTACATAAAAATCTAAATACAAACTAATTGTAACAACAAAATGCCTTGCTGAATAAAAATGTCTTAAGTTTCTGTCTAAAACCACCTTTGGTGCAAGTAGATCTAATGCTCACGGGAAGACTGTTCCAAAGCCGTGGCGCTGCCGCCATGAAGGATCGATCCCCCATGGCAACTTTTGTGAAACGCTTTGGAGTGCTCAGAAGAATTCCCTTGTTATTTCGCCGTAAATCATAATGGGATGGCGGTAAAACAGAAATTAAACCAATGAGATATTTAGGAGCTGAGCCCTGGAGTACTTTAAAGGTGTTCAAAAGGATTTTAAACTCGATACATAGGCGGACAGGTAACCAGTAAAGCTGTTGAAAGAGCGGCGTAATATGACAGTGTTGAGGTGCGCAGAAGATCAATCGCGCACTGGCATTCATGACACGTTGGAGTTTTTGCATGTGATAGTCGGAAACTCCATAGAGGAGACTGTTAGATGCAATGTGTGCAATATCAGTTTTCCTGTGCTCCCAAACTTGCTAGAAAGTGTGAGATTGAACATTAGTTTTCCTGTGGTCTGGACGGACGGGCGGGTACGGTCACGTGATTGCCAAATTTTCTGGGATGGGTAGATTTACTTAGATATGGGGCTCCGCTCGCGCGCACCTCGCGCGTGAAGCTCATATAATGATAGGTTCGCTTTGATTCACAATAATTTTCTGGTCGCACTTGGGGGCGCTGGGTCGAGTTTTAATTTCTTTTTTCGCTTTTGAGTTCACGATCTGAGACTCTGCTTGCGAAACAGCTCCGAAAATTTCGTTCTGGACCTTCATCTGTGATTTGATCACGCGCCATGATCGGCCCGTTAAAAAAGCCATTTTCAATTTGCCAATCACCTTGAGGGGAAGTTCGAAAAGCTTTTCCGGTCTGACTAGTCTCCAGTCGTCTTCGTATAACGCCAGCGCGCCACTAGGGAGAGATAGGGAGAGACTACTGGGCACGAGTCAGCTTTTCCGGTAATTCATTGAGTCCGTTGGGGGCCCAGAACATGGATTTTGGCGATGCTTTGTAGACCTAATGACTATGACTATCCCTAACTTCATCTTCTTTTTACAAAAGGACAAAAGTGTTTGTCAAAAATGATCTTGACTAAAACCGCCGCAGGCTGGGCTGGACTTAAATTTAAAGGGACATTTTCTTCTGCAAAGAACTAGTGAT
Source organism: Porites lutea (assembly GCF_958299795.1). Classification (NCBI taxonomy): domain Eukaryota; kingdom Metazoa; phylum Cnidaria; class Anthozoa; order Scleractinia; family Poritidae; genus Porites; species Porites lutea. Next base: position 4,674,142 of record NC_133204.1, read on the forward strand.
TTCTGAAATAGGTTAGCATTTTGGATTTTTTAAAGACATAAGCCGTAATCTGGAACTATTAAGCTTTCAGAAAATGTACAATTTATAGGGATAATTATTAAAAGTTGCAAGCGCTATCGCGATCCTCGCGAAAACGGCCCTGAAGGGTAGATCTTAAAATAGCCAACCCAATTAAGCCATAGTTTCTAGTCGTAAAGTTAATTTTACTAACTTTATCAATGTGAATCGCTTTTAAATATTTATAAATTAGGGCTCTAAACATGTATGATGATGATGATGATGAAGCTGATGATGATGATGATTACTATTATCACTTCCGCTTCTCCTATGTCACACTGCCAATGAAAACCCTGGTCTCGCCTTTCGACTTTTTCACGGATATTTTTCCTCGTTTCTTTTAAATACAGTTGTTGGTCCTATGTGGGTAAACAAGGCGGAAGGCAAGAAGTGTCTCTCGGGAATGGATGCGAGTATAAGGGAGTAGCTATTCATGAAATAGGTAGGTTTCGAGGTCGAATGTGAAAACAACGCATCGTTTTTGCAAGCTCTGTTTAAATATTGAACTTTCGTAGAGGTGAATCTTTTTTAACGTTAAGCCCCGACCTTTTTGCCTTGTGTAAATACATTACCTGTGCATTACAATAGCACTCAAAAAATAAACAACAACAACAACATTGACAAAACTGCAGAGAAAAAGCGTTGATGGATGACATCTGAAGATACTAATTTTGTCCTGGTCAATAGCCTAACCGATTATGACTTACCAATAAGGACATTATTAGGCAGGGTGGTCAATATAAATATTCAGTCAACTGACATATCCGGTAGGTTCTCATTTTAATTTGTTGCTTCGGTTAGCATCTTTTCTAGTGTCGTCATTTATTTCACTTATAGCCATCTTTGTAGTTCGATACCCTTAAGTCATTGCCTAAATCATGTCCGCATAGTGTGCTTTCATCCAGAAATCTCCTAACCCTTTGATTTTTTTGCTCCAGAAAGCTTTATGTTCATTCCATTTAATGTCATTGTATGCTATTTGGGATACTTTGTTTTCATTTTTGGTTAAGGTTAACTAGAACTTAAAGCTCCTACATTGGGCTTCAATTCTCACTGGAAACCTTCCTGTCTCTGGTGGCCTGCACCGCGCGCATTATTAGTACTGCAGTATATGTTATCTCCCAGCAACGCACTTTTGAACTAATTCTGCTGGATCCTTTTCTAATTGTCCATTGCAATTATCCCCCGCATAAAAGAGTATGGGAGATATCAGTCCTTCAAATGACTTCATCGTTAGTTTTATTTTTTCTCTGAAGTGGTTTCCCATCTCTTTTCGTAATTTATAGAGAGCTTTGAGTGCAACTTTATTTAACTCTTGCCGAGCGAGATTAAAGTTTCTATATCTCATTATTAGGTCCAAGCATGTAGGATTTGACGTTCTCTAGTTCATCAGCGCCGTATCTGAACGACTGAGTCGTTTAAAGACTTACCACATGTGCTATTAAAAATCATAATGTTTTGTCTTGTCTAAATCGGCATTTTCACGGGAAGATTCCAGCTTATTAAGGATCATTTGAAGGCTTTTTTCTGATCTAGAGAAGATCACAAGATCGTCCGTATTTACTCCGTATTTGTCGCCAGGTCTCTTTGGAGTTCTACATATCGATATTAGACATGCATGCCTTCGCTGATATACAGTCGATTCCGATAACTCGAACCTTCAAGGGAAATTGAAAAAAGTTTGAGTTATCGGGAGCTCGAAGAAAATAGCCGGGAGTAAGGAAAAAAGAACAGTTTTTACTGCACAGTGAATATTTTAATCACAGTTAATTGTAGAAATGTTAAGTGAAAATTGAGAGATATTTCTAGATTTGTTTATAAATCTGAACGTAACGTAACAAAATGTTACCAAAATAGAGTATGCGTTTTACTGTTTTGAGAAGTAAAGCTGTTTCACGTTGGATTTGTGACAAACAAAATCAGCCTCCACTAGTAAATTATTGCTGGTTTTCAGTGTCTTGCCATTCAAAATAGACCGAAATAAAAATCAAAACCGTTCTACAGATAAAATCCGGAATCTGGGAAATGAAAGGACGTAAATATACCAAGTTTCTCGCCAAGATTCAGGCCAGAAGGATATTCCGTATACGAGATATCCGAAGAAATGTTTTACCCAAATTTATAGCGATTTGTATGGAGTCGCCATGCTGGTGCCCACCTGGGTGGGCACCAACATGGCGGACGAAAACCAACAAAAACATCTGTTACCGAGTTTTGGTACAAAAGAGTGTATTTATTCCTCGAGGAACTCATAAACATTAAAGTAATACTTATTCTAATCCATGAACTGTTTTGATAGCAAAAGTTCCCCGAAATACGTCACTTTTTTTAACCTACATGACAGCTCTCTCGGCCTTCATGTAAATGCCACGTCACGCAAAAGCTTAGAAATTAAAGCGTACTCTATCACAAAACAAAGAACCCTTTTGAAGCGAAAATTTGTATGAAAATTAGTTTTCAGCTGCTCTGATACATCATGAAAGTAAAATCTCAGTAGGATCGTTAGTTTTGTAGCTTGAATTTTACTGACGTCACTTAAAAAGCAACAATATACCCGCAACACGTGGTTTCGGACGCCAGTAGACTGTTTTTCCCGACTTTTTAAGGGCTCAAAACATGGTTCGAGTTATCGAGGGTAAAATTATATAGAAATGATCTGAGGGGGAAAAACTAATTCGAGTTAACGGGAGGTTAGAGTTATCGTGGGTTCGAGTTACCGAGGGTAAAATTACAGTAAATGTATGACGGAAATCCAGGGGATATCGATTTTGGTTCGAATAGCGCGAGGTTCGATCGAGTTAGCGAGGGTTCGAGTTATCGGGAGTCAACTGTACCCCCGTTTCTTTCGTTTATAAGTTTGTTTGAACCTCTTCTTTTTGTCTCGCGGTAGTTGTTCCAGTTCTGAATTATTGCCCCCGCAGGGATTTCGCCCAGAAGGCGAAATCGCGAGGAGGCACTCTAGTAACTCGCGCGTATATTAAGGAAAGTACTTACAGTTGAAGTATACAGTCATACAGTCAATATCGAAGAAATCTCGATTTGCTTGAATAGGGGCCGCAAGGAATCGGTAGGTAATGATGACGTTTCTATTGTTTGCGCCCGCAAGTACGAAATGGTTAGGATGACGTAAAGACAGAAAATCCCGAAGGGACCGCTCAGGTAGATTTTGTGACATTTATTGTGCAGTCATACTTCCATGATCATCGTTTGCGTTACGCAGTGACATTCTGTGGAACAGTTGTTTTGAAAGTTATGGACCAAAAGTGAGCAAGTCTAAGATGAGGTTATAAGGTGCCTTTAATTGCGTATATATAAACACTTGGAGAGTTTGCCAGATACGAGTTCACAAATCTTTGATTTATATTGGAAACCTTGCAGACAATCTTTCTCTCTCTTTGACCGGAATGAAACTCAGCCCCAAACAAGCAAGACGAGTGAACAACGGCTAGCTTATCACTAGCAGAACGATGGACGATTACAGAAATCCGCCGACAATTAAATTCTGTGCTAACTTATTCCCTGCTCCCTATCCCCTACCCCCTACCCCTTTCGACGCCTGCTACGTAGGCTACTGCTCACAGATGTCCTTCCGTTATAAAGTTTCAAATAAGACTAGAATGCGCAAGCGTGAATCGATCAAACGTCCTTTTATTTCTAAGGCTTACTTTCCGGCAAATAATATGAACTGAATGTAAAAAGTGAAAGAGAAATAGCGAAAAATTCAACTTCTAATTAAATCTTTTCTTATGGTTTAGAATAAACTATTCTCGAAACTGACAATGTTTGATCAAAGCTGTGTAAATCGAGCTGAAACTGTGCATGGAACCTTACGTTTCCTGTATTTATATATTCTCACCTATTGTATGGAATATGTGTGAAAAACGTTATCATAAATCGGTATATTTCAAAGAGCTACACAACGAGCAAGAATACTATTGAGCGACAATACACAGAACGGGGGCAGCTGTAGTGTGAACTATTACTAGTTAGTGTTATGAGAAGTTTTCTTGCCAAGGGATTTCAAGTTTTCTTTTTCTGTTTCACGTTGCTGATCGAACCATTTGTTCTGTGATTTGCATTTAATTTTGCTGCCTCTCGCTTTCAATCTGGTTTCTTTGCAAGCTTCCACCAAGGTTTCACTTAGTAATTCAGACGTCATGATCGATGCTTTCCTGTTTTACAGCTGCTTCTAATCTGGACTGTTTGTGATTTGAGACCATCCTTAAGTCTGTCCTAATAGACTTAATATTCCAGAAAAGTCTATTATATTCAGTCAAGATGAGTTCGGCTGATGTTTCAAAAGAATCTCGGTGAACAAAGTTAGCTTTTATCGCGAATGATAGGTGACAGTGATCGGATAAATGTGGCATTAACGGTTAACTATAAGATATCGCACATTTCTTAGAATACTTTTTGATGAAAGGAGGTGATCAACAACACTGCTCCCGTTGTCATGAAAGCAGGTCTTTTTACCTTCCAGGTCACCAACAATCCTTCCACTGAGATTTCGTAAATTAAACGCTGTGCAGGTTTCTAGCAAATTTCTACCCCCAGCGTTGAACGTTGGCTGAATCTCTCTCTCTGCCCCCCCACCCCCCCCCCCCCCAAAACCGTTTTGTCGGTGTTTTCTGTGCTTGGTTCCTGTCATGCTTATTTTTCAGGACACGCTCTTGGATTTTATCATGAGCAGTCTCGCCCTGATAGAGACAACTATGTGACAATTAAAGAGAAGAACATTCAAGAAGGTAACATTATTAATAACTGTTTGATCTAAAAAGAAAAAAAAATATCAGAGAATAATTGTTGAACGTCGCCGCCCTAGTACCTGTTAATTGGCTTAAAAATTTGAAACGACTTATTATTCAAAGGCCTACAGGATCCTTTAATGAAACCTGTATTAAGCGGACACCCCCTATTAAGCCAGAAGTAGTCGATCAAATTAAAGTTCGCAAACTTACTTCCCTTCTTTGCTTTAAATGAAACCTTTATAAAGCGGACACCTATATTCAGCGGACACATTTTAACACCTCAGTAAAAAGTGGATGCAATGTTCAAACCTGTATACATACAAGGAATAGGTATTAAAATACCACTAAATACTATTAGCTACACGGTATATTTTTTCTTTAAAACGTCTGGACCTATCGTACATAAATTTAAGTAAGAACCTTTTAAGGCTAACTTAGGAAAAAGAAAGGCTCTTACATTGTAACTGCGGATTTTTCCTGTATGTCTGGTATGTGACTTAGATTCTTATGATGACGGTGATTTGTATCCGATAGATCGTGGTTTTGTTTGGAACCATACTCTCATTTCATCCTCTTAATATTTTAGACGTTTGACATTCATTATTGTTTCAAGTAAAGTGAGAGCCAAGAAATGTTCTGTACATAATATGACCGGACTGGAAGACCAAAAAAATAGCCTTCAGAAAGACACAGGATTGATTTTGTTTTTCGCCACGAATACAAATAGCCACGAATACAAATCTATCCAACTAACTTCAAATCTACTTGTAACTGTAATCTAATTGTTAACGTGTTGATGTGGACCCCAAAATTTTATCCCTTAAACGCAAAGACGGCTTCTTTAGCAAATATTTTTAAAGATGATCAACAAGTCTATAAGCTTCCGTGTCAACTTTTACAACTTTCCCTTAGAGCAGAAACTACATTATAATAGCTCGTAGTTTTGGTCATATTTCGTGACACTTCCTATTCGGGATATCGTCGCCGACTCGGGAACGAGCGAACTTTTTTCAAAAATTTACCACTTAAAAGTGGTACAGAGGAAACTGGTGATGAGGACGATGAAGACATTGTAAATAAATGAATTCAGAACAATAACTGAAAGGTTATAAGTCTACATACATTTCGGGCAAGCACATCTGCGGCACTCACCCATTTACGACATTAAATTCAGTTTCGGTGAATTATATAATCCGGAAAATAAGTGCCCCTCGAATGTTGAAATTTCCTGGCTACCAGAGGTCTCTCACGGAAAGAGAAGAAGGAGAGGAGTTTTAGACCAAAAAGCCAAGTTACCACGTTAAAATTTGGTCGTGCCAACTTCGCCCGCGGATGCCGCTTAAAAAAAAGGAATTTACTTAGCCTATGCACAAAAGTTGTTTTTTTTCCCTACAAATTTTGTCTCATGCGCGCGAGCTAGCGAGGAGTATGAGAACAAGCGCGAACCCCACACCCTCACTAGCGTTCAAAATGGAGGGATCTGAAAATAGGCTAGAATGTGCTTTGTCAGGTAGGGCAAAATACTTTAGAGTTGAAACCTTCCTTGTCCGCCAAATAAGTTATGAACCTTTAAGTTAACAACAACAACAACAAGAACATTGATTATTTATAGTGCGCCCATTCTAATTTAACGATAGCCGAGGCAAAGGGTTAAAATCAGTTAAAAGATTTTGCAAGGCAATCATTAGATAAAACTATTCGCTTGCCAGGAATCTGGCCTTTAATCGTTGCTGTGAGTGTGTGCTACTCCTCCTACGTCGTGTTAGACCTCTCAGTGGGAGCTTAGTGTACACGAATACGATTCTGCCGATCCGAAAACATTTTGGCATAATAGCCGCCGCGTCAAGAGTAGTATGCTGTCTATTCTAGGCGAGGTGTCCGTCTTTAGAGGTGTTTGTTGAGAAAGTTGATCATGCTGAAGCACTCTAATCATTTAGTTGTTTTCCTGCTTACTTACTAATTAGCATCTCTAAGAAAGGTTCATCAGTTGCAATACAACCGCCCCCTGGTTGGCTCAGTTGGGAGAGTGCCGGTCTGCTGAGCGGGAGGTCGCCGGCTGAAACCCCGGCTGCACCAACACTCAGGGTCTTTAAATAACTGAGAAGAAAGTACTGCCTTTGTAATGACATCTGCAAACGGTTGTACTTTCTATAATATTCTCGGATAAGGACGAAAATCCCTAGGTCCCGTCTCACAGCACTTACACTTATCTATTCTTGTGGAACTTAAAAGAACCCACACCACTGTTCGAAAAGAAAAGGGAACGTACACCCCGGTGGTGTGGCCAACTCTTACGGATTGTGGGATTGGGTAGGGATAGCACCTTGCATGGGACCTATGAGTCCCGTTCGTGCCCATTCCCTCTGGGCAGGCCTGTGTCCAGAAAAGCTGGTAAAAAAATACATAAATTTAAAAAGTGAACCAAAAATACTTCCTCCAGATCTGAAGTCCCGTCATTGCCATCCAGCAGTCGTTTTATTATAATTATAATTTGCCTCGTCTGTTATAAAACTAATATCGTCCCATGTAAGGCAAGTGAGAACAGTCTTAAACTCTGGATTCCATGCTGTGGATTCCGGACTTCGATTACTGGATTCCAGATTCCTTGTTAATGGAACTTGGATTCGGGATTCCAATCGTAGTGGGGATTCTGGATTCCTTGAGGTAAGTTACGGATTCCAAAACCCAGGATTCCAGGTTTCCACACATGGGCGATACATAACTTTTTTTGGAGGTACAAGTAGCAAAAATCTGCCTTCTGAAGTACCATAAAATTTCGAAAATAAGCCCCGGGGGTTATATTTTTCAAAGGTCCTTTTTGAGGGGCTTATATTCGAAGGCGCTTATCTACGGAGGGAAATTTGCGTTTCAAAATCGATTGAGCTACCCTTATAGTTGGAAGTAATTTACTGTTTTTGCTTTGTTTCACTCTGTATTTGGAGGGGCGATTTAACGGAGGGTTTTTGCGTTACCGGTTTGGGGGGCTTATATTTGGAGGGGCTTATACATGGAGGGCCTTACTTTCGGAATTTTACGATATACTTGTCCGAGGTATAACCCACGTCCTTAAAGAAATAGTACAGACAAAGATTAATCCTGCTGTGCCTTTTTTTTTTGGTTTAGGCTCACTAGTGTGACGTCAGCACGACGTTTTTAACAATAATATTTTGTTACTCTCCCTTTGGATAGGTATGGCATATAACTTCGAAAAAAGACCGAACTTTGACTCAAAGGGAACAGAATATGATTACGATTCCATAATGCATTACGGAAAACTCGCCTTCTCCAAAAGTCGTCGACCAACAATTAAGCCAAAAGACAGGAATGTAAGTATGGTATGATAATGAAGTATGTCTAAAGATAAAAAAAGGGCGACTAATCCACAAGGAAAAAGAACAACAATAAAGAAAAAATAACAAAACAACAACATCAAAAAAGAAAAAACAACAACAACAGCAACAACAAAACAGAAAATCCACAAATGTAATTTTAATTTACCACAGAACTCGTTTGAAAGTGTGTGTTCTTTAATTTCTATTTCTTTCTATATCGAATTTTACGTTTGAAGTGTTGGTTGTTAAGGAGATGGGCAAACTGTGAGTGGAGTAGTCTAGGATAGGGTATATAAATCAGAACGTTTGGGACTAGAATAGGGTATCATTTTTCAGGAAACTGATCAGTTGGTTGAAGATTTTATTTAGACTAGGGACTGTGGTATAAGGTTTTGTTTTGGCTAGACTGAGCTAGTGACCTCAGTGGTTTCTAGAAAACAGCTACTCTAGGATAGGGGGGATTTGGGGAGTTTACTCTAGTATAGGGTAGCAAAATTCAGCTGAACTAGCTCTGGTATAGGTTAAGGGTTCCAGGGTCCCAGTAGCACATCCCCACCCAGAAATTCCCAAAGTACCCCCCCCCCCCCGAGGGAAGATGCAAGGACGAGACAACAACAAGTCTTTATTGTGACCACAAAAAAATTCACGACTTCAATGATCGAAGACAGCAAACTCTATATTCACCTTATATCATGGACATGTATGGACCATTACTAACACCGAAAACAGAAACAAATATAGAAACCGTACAATTTTTTTTAAAGGTGATTATATGGAAATTTCATATATTTGAGCTGCGGAAGAAGCATGAGAACGTTTAAGTATAGTTCAAACATATGGAATTTTTCTTCTACGGGCTTTTTCGAAATCATCACGTTTTCAGGAGGTAAGAGCACTGCACAATTACCGCGGCTGGTGTTATGGGTTCGAATCCGGTTCGGCCCTGAATTTTAAAATACATGATTCTATCTTTCACGAAAACCTTTTACATTGCTCCTTCAACTAAGATCAGGGGCAACCAACGATGGTTTCCTCCTAAATAGATTGAAAAAACTTTTTAGGCTATTCAGAGTAATTTTAGATCTGTAGAAATGCATATTTAGTGGCGCTATAAAATTTGTATCTGTTAGGTCATGCAAGGGGAACTTGAGACTTTTTGAAATTACGAGGGCTTCAGTATCATTTTCCCCGAAAATTTTAGATACAATTAACGCTAGAGTATTACGAAAGTGAGATTTTTTACTGATGGTCTTTACTGATTCCTCTCTCCATCACATTTTTGAATCCAAAAATTTTAAGGTTTCTTTTTTTCTGCAAAAAAATAGGCGGCCTAACCTGAGGAGTTACATGTGAAAAATTAAACTTTAAAATATCGTAGAGAAGTTATTAGGTAAGCTTCGAAAATTGTACATGAATTGAACGGCCATCCAGCCGTCCCCAAGTAACGGAATATTCTAGGCAACATCTGCTTCTCCGAACAGATATTTTACAGAGAACAATCTTTGGGGGCCCCTGTAAGATTTATGGACTTCTTCAGCCCGAATAGTTTATATTAGGAGGTTTTTAAACACTTCATTGGCCGGAAATACTGCAGTATTATATAGAGCGTTTTCACTCGCGTCAGCTGTAACGTGGCCAGCAGCTATGAAAAAGTTTTTGGGACAACAAGAACAACAAGAATGTTTTACATAACACGAAGGTTCAACTCCCACATGACTAGAATTATTTTTTGCCCAGTTTTGCTGTGGAAGCGTGAATTCATCCCTCGAGGTAGGGGCGGATCTAGGGGGAGGGTGCAGGGGGTGCGCACCCCCCCCCCCCCCCGAGATGACCTGCGGTTTTCTAATACAACTGGTATTCTGCAAAAAAAAAAAACTATGTGGTTTATTGGTGTTGAAGAAGAGCAAGAGACGAGTGCACCCCCTCCTAAAAAAAATCCTGGATCCGCCCCTGCGAGGAACTCATAAACTTTAACTTAATATTTTTTCTAATTCAAGGACTATTGAGATAGCAAAATCCCACAAAATAATTCACTTTTTCCCCCTACATGACAGCTCTCCCGGCCATCACCATCACGTAAATCCGCTAGGTAAATGCCGCGTCACGCAACAGGTTAGAAATTCCAGCCCACTCTATCACAAAGTAAGAACCTTTTCTATTTGCTCTAATAGTAATACTCAATAAAGTAAAAGCTCGGCAATTGTAACAGTTTGAATTTTGGTTACGTCATGTAAAAAAATAAGACTGTGCGTAAGTGACGTCATGTGAAAACGCTCTAGAAGTTTCAACGCTTTATGAAAGTCGATTCCAAAATGACGGGGTCACAAAGAACTGAATCTGTGCTGCCCGTGGAACAGTTTTTAAGAGTTTCACTATTAGTTTCGCCCGTGGATCTACTCACACCAGGGAGCCATTTAGTTACCAAATGACACACTACTTATAATTAATACTTTTATGTATATTTGTAGGCTGAAATTGGTAACAGGGATCATCTCAGCGATATCGACGCAAAGCAAATGATGCTCCTGTACGAATGTAAGTCCACAACTGACATTCTAATCATTTTCAAATGTACTGGAAATAACAGAGAGCTTTCAAAGAGGGTTTTAATGGGGTGGTGGCTTTTACGGTTATCGGTTAAAATTTGGCTCTTTTACTGCTATCGGTTAAGTTTTTTCAGTTACGGCTAACAAGAAAGTTAAAAATTAATTTCTTTTGTTTCAAAGAGTTTGATATTAATAAACCTGTATTTTTTGTATCTTCAAAGCAAAATAAAGGTCGTAGGATCATCTCGGGATAAAACGAAGCTATTCTTTTGAAAACTTTTAACATTTGATAGATCATACTATTTATAAAGTATGCCATTTCTAATACATTATTTTACCCATAGAAATGTCAATAGTCAATTCAAAAATAATCTTTGTGAAAAAGCAAAAGCAGACACGCGAACGCCCAACTCAAGGCAGGAGGGACATTCATTTATAACAGAAATGGCCTTTGTCACAATAGAGTAGAGACGGATAGTTCGCGTCAGATAGGTAGGAATGGTTTTAATTTTGAATAAACAATCAGTCTGACTTTATTCGTCAATTTTGACGGACAGTTTGAAGAGGATTATCCATTTCAGAAAGCCTGTGTGCAGCCGCCCCCCTCCCCTCAGCACAAAAATCGGAGAAGGGGTCTCTATTGAGGAGGGGGCGACTGTATACAGGCTAGTCTCAGACGGATAATCCATTTCAAGTTCTAGTTCGAAAACGGCCAATAACAAAATTCCCGTGTCCAGTGTTTTTAATGACAGCGAAGGACTGTACCGGTCGACTGTCCGCCGTTTCCTTACATATATAGGCCTCAGTATTCCGCGCGGCTAATGCGTTTCGGGCCACGTGGTCCGAGCGAGTGTTTTTCTCAGATACGCCACTGACGTGGGAAGACGCCGAACAGGGACTAGGCATGGCAATGTCTACCGTAGCGTCAGAGAAAAACAGGGAATGTTACAGGGAATTGTTGTTTGTCGGAAACGTGTTTTACAAACAATGACATCTCTGGGGTGTATTTCGAGGGCCGTGACCTCCCGAAAATCGCAAACTTTAATCCTCAGCAAGAAGCGAGATTTTCGCTATGGAAAAAATAGTTCCCCGAGAGAGCGGCTCAAATGGAATCTAGGTCTAGGTCACACTATTTACGACTAACGGTTAAAATTTTTCAATTTTTACGGCTATCGACTAAATTTTTGGCCGTTTTACGCCTATTGGTTAACCCCATCGAGATCCTTTTCAAAACTATCTGTTTTCATCAAGAAACGAGGTCAAAGTTACGTTGTACGACGTAACTGAAAAAAATTAACCTATGGCCGTAGAAGAAACAAACCTTTAACCCATATGAACCGTAAAAGCCCCCATCGAATTGACAACCTCTTGTACCTGCTGCTGCCAAAACAGACTACAGTGTTAATTGCGAAAGTAAATATAAGATTGCACTGCGCTAAAACTTTAAAACATGACAGACCTTCTCAAGTATTTTTGTATAGCTTACTATAATTTGTATAGGTAATAGCATGATTTGTAGTGATATTTGGCATAAATACCACGAGTGATATTTCGAAATTGCTAAACGTATTTCACGAGCCGTTAGCTTTATACCCTGTCAACACATATCCGAGATATCCGTTATAATTTGAAAACGAGTGTCAGGAGTATTTTACTATCCTGATTGACCTTTTTTGTCCACACGCATCGAAGATCTAGGGGCATTTGAGGTTAACCCAGGGTGCAGAGGATGTATAAGTGTTCAGTGGGACAACTCTGTCTGTATTCAAGCATTGATTTTGGAATCGCAGAGAGAAAATTTTAGAATGTCTCAAGATCATTAAAAAAGTATCCCTTTCCAACAGAAACGGAACGTGTGGGCGGAATAAAACGAGAAATTCTCTGGAAACGGAGGAAAATTGCCGCGTGGACGGAGCCTTAGCAATTTTTTTTTGAGCTGAACGACCTAACGTTTGCCCGAGTCACTAGAGCAAAAATAATTGAGACCAAACTTAAAGCTCGGCCATCAACAAATTAAAGAGCTGGCCGTGAGTACCTTGCGCGAGCGCATAGCCGATTACTCTAACAGTGGCACGCTTCGCCATTTAAAATTTTCATTAAGATGAGCACCGACCACCCTAGATTATAAAAGAGGTCACAAACTGAAGGCTTCATCCCGCTACCCTTGAAAACAGGGAAATTCATAGACGTAATCTGACTTATAACTACAGGCATTGTAAATTACGAAGTAAAAACGATTGGACACTAAAAGGTGCTTCTATTTTTGCCAGAATGGGTAAATATTGTCCGGAATGCATCTAACAGAGGGAACAGCTACAACCTTTCTCTAGGAAATTTTAACAATGGTCACGTGACAAGCCGATGCTAGGGTCTGAACCTCCTCCAGCCTCCATTCAGTGGGAAAACCCACTGAGAAGACGCGGTTGGTTTTTCCCGTCTAACGTGACTTACGCTTATTTCAACCTTAAAATTTTGCATTAGTATAGGTTTCCAGTCGATTTTTTCTTCTCTTTATGTCATCGCAGGTCCTGGCGGCGGTGGTGATGGCGGCGATGGCGGTAAGTAGAACTGATGTTAACTCAAGTTACCTTGCGCGCTGCGTGGATGTTTCGTAGAGGTTTCGCATGACTAAACGCCATGCAAAACATGTCGGGCGAAAGGCAAAGAAAGCGTAAAGAGATCGAGAGCATTTCTGAATATTGAACGAAGCGAGTAGGCGCTCATCTGGGAAAAGGGAATCGCTAGACTCTTTGACAACCCGTGTAATAAAATGAGAAATTTCGCCGGTCTATTGAAACCTGTCGTTCGTACAATAAAGCAAGAAGCAAGTAATATTCATGTAAATGTAATTAGTTTTACAAATTTGAATTTTATTGTAGTTTTTTTAAGTTGTTAAGCACTGTTGATCAGTGAATGTAAATAGCGCTCTAGAAGTTATTAAATTATTATTATTATTATTATTATTATTATTATTATTATAGGACGCCAAGTGATATTTTTGTTGAATAATAAAAGACTAATAAAAGAATAAATATCAAACCAGAAATTACTCTCTTCAAACTGTAAATTATAAATGATCCTGAGAGAATATTCAGTGTTAAGGATTTCCCTGCTGTACTGTTAGCTCTATACAAGAGAGGAAGGGCGATTCTTTTTCAATTTCCGTTTCGCTGACACAGCTTTAGCAGAAATCTCTCTTTAGTCGTTTTCGTCGACAAAACGAATAGGAATATTGCTCTCCGCGTCTTCCGCCATTTTTTTTCTGCCTCAATTCGTGAAGGACGCGTGGCTCTGAGCTGGGTCATCCACGCGGAACACATTCGCGCTATGTGATTGGCTGTTGTCTAATCCCCTTTGGGATCTGTGGTGTTAAAAATAACTCGAGACGAATTACCTATGGAATAGGGTATGTATGGGGGATGCCTTCTCTGTCCCCTTTATCCTCTCTTGTTCAACCTTAAAATTTTGCATTAGTATGGGTTTCCAGTCGATTTTCTCTTCTCTTTATGTCATCGCAGGTCCTGGCGGCGGTGGTGATGGCGGCGGTGACGGCGGCGATGGTGGTAAGTAGAACTCATGTGCTCGGACGAGTTCCACGAAATGTATAGGAGACTCTTCTTAAGAAATTTGACCGAGGTCGACAAGACATGTTGCGTGATCGGGTTTGATTGACGGCGCATCAGTAAAACCGTTCGTGATTGAATAAAACAAACAGGAGGAAAATTCCTCCTGTAAATTTGGCGCGCTGCAGGGGATAAAAGTCCTTCGCGCTGGGGCCAACTACCGGAACCGGGAATGAGAAGCGAAGGACTCTGACAAAGTCAAGTCAAGACGTTTTCAAAGTGTTGTGGATCTACAAATGACTTATTGACGGACTTGAATACTTATAAGCAAACTGACAAACTATAAGTTTACAATAACTTAGCGATTTCTTGGGCACTGATTGGTCTAGAGCTATACTCGATAAGAATATACAGACCATGAAAATGAAATGATGGTGGCGCAAATTGTTTTTCTTTTTCTCTCGCACTCGATTTTCCGAGAGACTTCAACGCAAATGGACGTCAAAACTGTCAAGAATAATTTTGTAAAAGACAAAATCGGCAACAATTTTCCATGGTCTTTACTCTTATCGTCCAGAGAAATGACATCAAAAAGTTCAAAACTTCAAGGCCATGAAACCACTCACTCGTATACGACTCGTGGTTCCACTTGAGTTTTGAACGTCTTGACGTCATTTCTATGGTTGATAAGAGTAGAGACGTCAAGAGCACAGACCATGGAAAATTGTCGATTTTTTTTCCAACTTCAGGACGACAACCCCCCGGACGATAATGACCAGGGTAGGACGGAGGATTTTGTGATAGAGGGGGCCTAGAGATATAGTGTACATTGGCAATATGGCGCGATAGCGCCCATCAGGACTGCGAACGGCGTACCTTTTTAGGGAGTTTCAGGCGCCTGCTCCTCCGGGAGATTTTTGAGATTGAAGTTCTCTGAGATGCAGTCTAGGGCATTCTGGACGCTTAAATTTAGCAAATGCCTCAATAGTCAAGTTTCGAGTCCGCTATGACCGCTGAATTAAAGAAGTGAAGACGCATTTTTAACAGGCTTAGCTTCCATCTGAAGTAATATATTCGCGAATTCCAACGAGAAAAAGACCTTTTTACTACTCTATCTATTGTGTATATTCAAATTTCAAACACTTACTTGCCGGAATTTTGAATATTTTTACGTTATGTCGAGGCTAACCCTGTATAAATGTGCCGTTAATGTTTGTATTCAGTGGTAATTTTTAATTCGAAACTGGACTTTTCCATACTGAACATGTAATGCTGAAATATTTAATAAACCACAGGTGTGGTTGTGGTCAAAGAAGTAATTAACACTTTAAGATCTTAGCAGGGGCTGAAGTGATTGCGGCGACAGCACAGCCTCCCGGCGACAACATTGTCTCCCTGAAAAATGGTCAAATCCCTGAGTTTGTTTGAAACGGATATTTACTGCATGCATTGTGGGAGCTTTGGTTATTTGCGACTGAAAATGTTCGCTTCAAACACAGAGTCTTTTCGTATTAACAATGTTCATTAAAGAAAATATATTTAAGTAACAAATCTCGAAATACCATCTTACACACGTTTACAAAAGAAAAAAATTCCCGGACAAAAGTGGGGCTGGGGCCCCCTGGGCCCACCCCTAAATCTACCCTTCATGACCACCTTTCTCAATTAATCTGTATACTTTTGCAGGCTGCAAGGATATCTGGAACGCTGAAAAGTGCCTCACAAAGAAAGACAAATGCCATAAAAAATCAGTGAGAGTCAATTGCGAGAAAACATGCCGATTGTGCCAACGTAAGTTAACGTAACGTTAACGTTCTCTATAGCACTTTCAAAAGTGACTAAGAGAAGGAAATATTTAATCGAGTTATAGATGACTTGGTTTAACACCCTTTTTTAACGTCTGCAATAAAATTTGACTTGAGTAACCTTTGTCTGGACGACACTGATGAGATTGCAGGGAATGGTCAGTGTTTCATGAGGAAATGTTGTCCAGTAACAAGAGAGGGTAGAGAATTATAGAGCGTTTTCACCTGACGTCAAGGTGGCTACATTGGTGTTCCAAACCAGTCCTGTGGGAGTTGAACTCTTTTCTTATGTAAAAGCTTTCTTTTGTTCCCATAAATTTGCACAGATGCTGGCCATGTGAGCTGTGAAAACGATAATGGTGATGGAGTCATCAACGCGTATGACCGTAAATCCTCTATTAAGCCCTCCCCCCCTCTCAAATAAGCCCCCTCCCTCTAATAAGCGCCCCTCCACTCCGATATTTATTCTTCACTAATAAATGATAGACTGTATTAATCAACCACGACTGTAAAACTTCGTGTGGACTGGTCCAGGATGGTTTATTTGCCAATTGGAAGATCGGATTTGATTCTGATCCTCGGCTGCATGACATAAAACTTCTTGTACCTGAGCGTTTCCACTTTGCATTCTAGTTCTTTATGGAGAACTGGTACCATTGTCGTTTCTAAATTAAATAAGCCCCTCCTCTCAAATAAGCCTCCCGTCTCTATTAGGCCTCCTCTCAAATTGGCTTGAAATAAATAAGCCCCCCGGGGGAGGGGGGGGGGGGCTTAATAGAGGATTTACGGTAGTGATAATAATGTCATGGCAAAAAAAATTTCACTTTTATCATTCTTACTGACAACCAGTGTTGCTCTCTCAGACGTTTCTCAAAAAATCCTATAATTCTACATAATCGTATTTTTGTGTCGTCTCACCTATTTACACTACTGAAGAAAGTTTGTTGGTTAATCTTTTACAAACTTGTTAGCCTACGTACCAAGCGTTTCCTATGGACGGAGTCATTTTGCGAAAGTTAGAGAAGAGCTCTTTCCAACTCTCTCAACGTATTTGCGCAGATACTGGCTTACTACGCAGCTTGCAAAGTAAAACTAGTTTCATGGTCTTTGACATAAACTCACTGAATCGTAACATAATTATATTCTTCTAGCCGAGCAGTCCCCTTAATTTAGGTCTTCTTCTTGGAAACAGGACCCGACAAGAAACTGGAAAAGAAAATACAGTAAAGGATTCCTTAGCAACAATTCGGCGTCTTATTCGCCCCGTTTAAGATTATACGGATTCCGGAATCCGATAAATTTTTGGTTGTGGAAAGCGGAATCCTGGGGATTTGAATCTGTAATTCAGCTCCAGAGGTACAAAACCCGGCTAACGATTGGAATCCGGAATCTATGTACCACTGAAACGGAATACAGAATCCAGTACCTGGAATCCAGAATCCACACCATGAAATCCAAAATCCAAGACTGTCTTGGCCTTACACAGGACGAATATTTTGGCTTTTTCAGCTCTGAAAGCCTTAAAATATCAAACCATGAATAGGCCTTCTCTTGACGGGATGCTAGTTCTCCACAGGGCTATCGATGGTATTAGGTCACCGATAAACATTTATACGCCAAGGTGGAGAGAGATAATGTTTATTATATTTTGTCTTTTTTGTCAAAGCGGAAGTGCGCGATAGCCCCGCGCCAGGGTTGACTGACTGTCCTTTTCGTAGTTCAGTGTAAGCTACTAGAGATAAAAAGTGACATAGAAATCTGATCAAAGCACGATTGAGTGTAAATTGTTTTAAATAAGAGCGCTCACTAGTGACCACAACCCCGCTGGCTCAGCGCACATGGAAACAGATAAATAAATAAATGAATAATCTCTCTGTTTATTTGTTACTCTTTAGGCTGACGCTGGACAACAAGACAAGGATCGCAGGGATAGTTGTTGCAATAGTGATAGGGATTGACCAACAAGTGGGATAGTTATTTTGGGGTGAGAATCAACCCTCGTGGCAATTACAGTCATAGGAACAGATGGAGGCGAAATAAAAACCCGTGGGACAGTTATAATAGGGTGCGAATCAACCCGTAGGGCAATTAGTGTAGTGTAGGGATAGATAGAGGGCAAAGTTATAATAGAGATAGCCGGGAAAAGGGCGAGAATAAAAACCTGCGGAACAATGTTATAGCCATAGCAGGAAAGGGTAACAAAAGCATTAAAAAAGTATCACCTTTGTCTGAATTGTTTTAAGTCTTTTGCAAGCGCCTAGGCTTGATTTTCCACCGCGGGTTAGCGTTCCTCCTTAACTTCGCGCGCTCTTCGCGCTTCCTGCGAGCTCGAAATGCGGCTTTTTCTTTCCCCTTCCAACGGGCACACAGGCTAACCGGATGTATTTGCTCTCCGCATTCGTCAAGATCAGTGTGACTACCGTTGCTCATACGAAAAGTTCCATAATAAGGAGCAGTTATAAAAAATATACACATTGAAATCTGTAAAACTGATCGTACCACGTGAAAATCAATCTTGCAAGACATAATATACGCGAAATCGATAGAACCCAAAACAGTGCTGGGTTGTAAGCTTGGACAGCTGTTTCTCTATTTTTCTGGCTCGTCAGGACTTCAAAACAATAGACAGAACACCAGAGAAAATCACCCGCTTACTCTGTTAAAAGCTCCGGAACGTTGAACCCCAACACCCACCGAATCTCGCCATACCATGTGTCTGCAGTTTATACAAATACGCCTTTGCAATAGTTGTCCTCGTGATCAACAAACATGAAACAATATCTTTTAAATATAAATATAAACTTACATGTAAGTTTATATTTATCCAAAAAGATATTGTCGTGTTCTCAGGGATAGTGTCATTCATACAACTGAAAGCGTTTGTTAGAAAGTGTCTAGAAATGGATTTTTGTTGCACATGAACCTTTTTTCAGCATTGTAATTACACTCGTTTCTCTATATAAGGATACATTTTATAAGAATATCAATAATGAAATTTGCGAGAATATTTTAAGAATAGCGAGGCTGCGATTTTGAAAAGGCTATAATTTTTTGTGATGAAAATCTGTAAATACAATACAGGTGAACAATGTTGCATTTTTAGGTTAACCATATGAAATTATTCCTTTCTCTAAATAGAAAGCTATAGCCAAATGCCCAATGCTAATCATGATAAGTTCTTTCTTTTTTAAACAAAATACAAGAATATTTTCAGCCTATAACGGCAGAAAAATAAGAATATTCAGCCTGGGCCGGAAAAACAACATTCTTATGCAAAAAAGTGTAACAATGGCTGTGAAAATTACAATTGTTAACATCTGCTTTGCGAATGCAGTTGAATACAAACACTGAAGTGTACACACTAGTAATCCTGTCACCGATGGCTTTGATCAAGTTCTGATTGTGGCTATTTTACACTTATAGACTTATTGGTTTAGCTTTGTTTTCTGTTTACTTTTCCCCTTAAAAAACACACAAAAATTCTTTAACTGACGGACACTCGAGGGACCTTAATTAGTGTTCGCTAAGCAACAATCAGTAAAGGTTTGTCTTATCAAAAATATGGAAAGCAATAAAAGTGTGTCAGTCTTTGTACTGACACTAGCTGTGTATGCTTGGTGAAATACGTGTGCTTGCCTATGGGGTCCAGTTAATAAAGGCTTTTTCTGCTTTGCAAATGATACTAGAATCTTGAAGAGGCGAAACTAGTTAAAACTTTAATGGGACCCTTCAAATTCGAAATGTTTCTATTTTATGCGTATCTCTTCGATGTCGTAAGTTTTAAAATTTCTTTCTTATTGAAAGGTGCTCCACTCTGTTATTCCAAATTTCCGATACGATAGAATTCAAGGGTTTTTTAAATATGATGAAGAAACTATCGTAAAAATGCCAGCTCAAACACAGATATATCAAGTCAGAGCAAAACCTAAAACTGAAGTTCTCAATCTCAGTTAGAAAGAAAAAGACAAAAACGAGAACAGTAAAAGAGTATTAATAGTTTACATGAAAGAGAAATTGAACAATGATTTAATTCGTGATGTAAATTGTGGCTAAATATTGACAAAACGGTTAGAAAAAGAAACAAACTCCGTTCCAAAACCATTTGATTACATTGTTAAACGTTATTTACTCACAGAACAGCTGTACTTTGAGAAGATATAAAAGAGAGAACTTAAAGAAAATGTTCACAAAGTTAAGCAAAATGAATACTCTTATTTCGCTGGGTTTTCTTGCGTTTGTGATTTCGTCCTCTTCGTCAATCAGTCCCGAAGGTAAGTTCACACTGCGCCGACTGATATGTATTCCTCCTAAAGACTGGTCTTACTTCCCGCACGCTGGACTAAATACATTTTTCCCCAAAAGGCTTTGTTCAAAATTGTCCAACTCGAAGTCGTTTAGTATTCAATTCCTAGTAGATGATCAGAAATAGCGTTTTGTGATATGTGGTTAAAATCACTTTGAATATTCGCCATTTAAGAAAACAAGATTTAGACTTGTGATTTTATTTGACCTTTATTGATACTGCCCTTTCTACTCTGCACTCTTTAATGGGCTATCCGAGGCTCATTTGTGTTTGGCGTAATCACGACAAAAACACGGTACACAGTGTATTCGACATTTTTCAACAACTGCAGAGAACAGGTGCCTCTACATTTAGCACCAGACATAAACGCCCTGGACGCTGTTTTCACTATATCCTCGTCTGAAAAATACGAAATTTAGTTTGCTTCCCAATAAAATAACTGAGGGAAAAATGACAGTTAATGGATTATGGTGGCTGGCTAAACGAAACGAAACTGATCGCAAAACAGAAAAAAAAAAAAACGGCATTGCGCTCTTTGATCAGAAGTATTAATTGTGTAATCGATTTTCAACATTGTCTTGGATATTTTGGAGTACTAAAACCCCTCACATATCGAGGAAGAAAATCGACTAAGAATGACTAATTCAGTATAATGTTCTTGCCGATGCACTTAGTGAAGAATATGCGCGTACAAATTTGAAAAATGCAATTACTTTATAATGAAGCCGGATCAGCCACACACCCCTCCCCTCTGAGCCTCAAAAAATTTTAAATCGAGTGGCTGTTAATTTTGTTTTGTATTGCTAATAAGGCTCAAAAGTAATGACTTAATGTCAGAGGACCTAAAAAATGTAACACGGCAGGTTTTTTGCGGTAAGGAATCCTCACAGCGTCCGTTCATATACAAAATGCCCGGTATAATTTGCGATATAAAGGTGGCCTTTTTAATCACTTGGGAGTTTATTGATTAAGCAATCAAACCGCGATGACAGGAAGCCCCAAAACGAAAGTTTTGTAGCTCTATTAAGCAAAACTGAAAACTACTGAAGCTCCATTTGAATTACACTTTTTGGTAACTTATCCGTATTTGCACGACGCACGTAAAATTTCCTAATGAGAAGTTAAGATTGATAGACTTTGTAACAGAGGAAATAAACCCATGGCCACTAGCCTGAGAATACAGGGATATTTCTTCGTGAAGGAAGCCACCACTGGCGAGCACAAAAAATCCATACTGATGACTTGTCACTACCCAGATCTGGGTAATGCCTTTGATTGGTTGAAGCAAATTTCCCCCGGGCGAAAAGCATTGCCCAGATCTGGGTTGTGTCAAGTCGTTGGTATGGAATTCCGCGTTATTTCGGGTGGAAACTAGTGGTGACGCCGCGTCGCAAAATATCTACTGTTTTCTAAAACCTACTTGAACTTAGATGCAATCCGGATCTAAGAATTGAACTATAGGAAAACAACGACAACAACAAAATGAACAAATAAAAACCAAAAACAAAACGAATAAAAAACACACCTATATTTGACAAAGTGAGTACTAATTATAAGTTTAGTGTAATTGCGATGAGGTTTGAAAGAACTGGTCAAGAGTTCATTTTAAAATTTAAGTTCTTGATCGGCTGTTGCCGGCTGTCCTGATCTGCAGTTTGTTAAATTTTGTTATTTGCAGAGAATCTGGGGCGCAAAAAGGGCTGTGATTAAGAGTTTTTCGGAGGTGACATGATTTTAACCCCTAAAGAAGAACTGTTGTAGAGGGCGAGACTAAAGGATACTGATTAACCAACAACAGTTTGATGAACAGTCCATATAATACATTTGTACCGCATGCACCCCAAAAGAAAGGAGAGAAAGTGAAAAGATTAACATGATCAGTTCTATCTTGTTTAATTAAAATACAAGAATATTTTCAGCCTAAAACGGCAGAAAAATAGCCTGGGCAGGAAAAACAACATTCTTATGCAGAAAAGTGTAACATCATGGCCGTGAAAATTACAATATTATTGTTAACATTTGCTTTGTGAATGCAGTTGAATACAAACACTGAGGTGTACACGTAATCCTGTCACCGATGGCTTTGATCAAATTCAATGTGGCTGATTTTACACTTGTAGACTTAATGGTTTAGCTTTGCTTTATGTTTATTTTTTCCTTAAAAAACACACAAAAATTCTTTAAACGACGGACACCCGAGGGACCCTAATTAGTGTTCGCTATGCAACAGTAAAAGAGTATATAGTTTACATGATAGAGAAATTGAACAATGATTTAATTCGTGATGTAAATTGTGGCTAACTATTAACAAAACGGTTAGAAAAAGAAACAAGCTCCGTTCCAAAACCATTTGATTACGTTGTGAAACATAATTTACTCTGAGAACAGCTGTACTTTGAGAAGATATAAAAGAGAGAACTTAAAGCAAATGTTCACAAAGTTAAGCTTGCAAAATGAATACTCTTATTTCGCTGGGTTTTCTTGCGTTTGTGATTTCGTCCTCTTCGTCAATAAGCCCCGAAGGTAAGTTCACACTGTTTGTATTCCTTCTAAAGACTGGTCTTAATTCCCGCCCGGAACTCTGACTATTATTTTGGAGGCTGTAATGAGCAATGTACTTCAGAATACCCTGTGGCATGCCTATATTCCATAAAAATGAAGTCTCTTTTGTACAACTATTACAGTGTGCTGGACTAAATACATTTTCCCTCAAATGGCTTGTTCAAAATCGTCCAACTCGAAGTCGTTTAGTATTCAATTCCTTGTAGATGATCAGAAATAGCGTTTCGTGATATTTGGTTAAAATCACTTTGAATATTCGCCATTTAAGAAAACAAGGTTTAGACTTGTGATTTTATTTGTCCTTTATCTGCTACTATACCCTTTCTACTCTGCACTCTTTAATGGGTTATCCGAAGCTCATTTGTGTTTGGCGGAATCACGACAAAAACACGGTACAGTATTCGACATTTTTCAACAACTGCAGGGAACAGGTGCCTCTACATTTAGCACCAGATATAAACGCCCTGGACGCTGATTTTCAATTCATCCAAGTGTCTTTTCATCACTATGCAAAGCGCGCACAGCGGAGCACCATGGGTAAGAAAATGTGGTAAACTACCCACCCGAGAAAATTTGGTAATCACGTGACCGTACACCGACCGCCCGCCCGCCCTCCCGACCGTCTGTCCACACCACAGGCATACCAATGTAAAACAACTCAATCAACAGGTATGGTAACCCAAATGCAACCACAGGCGCCCCAGACGTAGTATGTGTCACTGAATGAATATATTAATATTCACATGGACAAATTAATGCGATGAGTCGTCGAAACTCCCATGAACTAAAATAGTCCAAAAGTCAAAATATAACAAAACAAAGCGAAGATACCTTCAACTGAACGTATCCTTGTCTTTCCTGGCCGGTTTAAGTGGCATTTTGTTGAGTTTTGCAATTGTAGGTACTATCTACTAAAGAAGAATTAAAGGCTGGCTACAAAACAAACGGACCATCTCCACACGCCTTCACACGAAGCGCTATAAATTCGAGAATAATAGACAAATCCGCTCCAAATTGCCATCGGCTAATCTGCAGGTAACGTGTGCCCTGCATCTTGCTCGCTGGCTCCACAAAACCCATCGCAACTGCTCAACAATTGCTCGCTCATCAACAACCACTGTTGACCTTTACGCTTCGATATGACCGCAAACTACCAGGTATAATACGCGATGTGAATATTCAAGCTTAGCGACCGCGTTCGCGCAACAATGCAGCACTTGCTATGGGAGGGATGGTACTATTGCTTCTAGGTCAATCGACACTGACCGAAGGTTCGCTGCGTTAGTTTTGACCAGAAAACAAAGTAGAAAGTAGGCGGCAGGCCAGCGAAGCTCAACGAGAAAAAGGGCGACAGAGATCTGTAGCGAGAGATAACAAACAAAAGAGACATTTTTTTGTTGAAAGAACAACATGAAAATTTTATAGCGGCGGTAACAAAATGAGAAATGCAAGCGGCCCCCAATGTAAGGTGAAAATGAGCGGCAGTGAAAAAAAAGTGAATAAGAAAACTTGCGACATTTCCTCCATAAAACGTGTAGCTAAGAAGTTTCTAGAAGTTTCACGTTGTGGTCGTGCAAAACAAAGGCAAAGAAATGTACAAAAAAAGTGTGCTGCACGTGCAAAGTTCCTGTTTTGCTAATTAGACCTATTGTTGTTTGTCACCGTTCTCCGGCGTTGCCTTCACCGCTTAGCATTACACGATTTTATATTTTGTGTGAGCAAACGATAAATATTATCGAGAGAGCTTCGCTTTTAGCCTGGCTAAATCCTGATATATTAGACTTTGTAACAGAGGAAATAAACATATGGCCACTAGTCTGAGAATACAGGGACATTTCTTCGTGAAGGAAGCCACCACTGGCGAGCGCACTACCCAGATCTGGGTAATGCCTATGATTGGTTGAAGCAAATTTCCCCCGGGGGAAAAGCATTGCCCAGATCTGAGTTGTGTTACGTCGTTGGTATGGAATTCCGCGTTATTTCGGGTGGAAACTAGTGGTGACGTCGCAAAATATCTACTGTTTTCTAAAACCTACTTGAACTTAAATGCAGTCCGGATCTAAGAATTAAACTATAGGAAAACAATAACAACAACAAAATGAACAAATAAAAACCAAAAACAAAATCAATAAAAAACACACCTATATTTGACAAAATGAGTATTGAGTTTAGTGTTATTGCGATGAGGTTTGAAAGAACTGGTCAAGAGTTCATTTTAAAATATAAGTTCGTGATCGGCTGTTGCCGGCTGTCCTGATCTGGCGCTTAAGCTCCTTCTTACTCGTTTGCTGCTAACTTTTGTTATTTGCAGAGAATCTGGGGCGCAAAAAGGACTGTGATTCAGAGTTTTTCGGAGGTGACATGATTTTAACCTCTGAACAAAGAGCTGTTGTAGAGGGCGAGACTAAAGGATCAATAACCAACAACAGATGGCCAAATGGTGTTATGGTTTACCAGATCGAAAGTTCTCTATGTAAGTATTAGCTGGTGAGCATCTTTTTGCATTTAAGAACGATAGTGAGATTTCCAAGTGTTTTAAATGTGCAGTTGTTCAAAGTGAATCCGCAATGATGAATTGCCCGCCGATTACTAATGATTTCTGCTGTCTTGTAATTAAGCGTTCTCAATATCCCCGGTAGCATTTGGTAACATGTATTTTCACTGAATCGCTCGTGATCTGATAAATCAAAGAAAACGAAGGGCTCTGGAAACGAGAAGTCTAAGGTCTATGACGTATTTCCATTTCCGGTACTTGAGCCAAACCAAAAAAATTCGAGTTTCTTTCTGCAGAATGTTCTTGCCCAGGCTTCTGGCGGATTTAAAGTTAAGGATGCGTTCTCCTGACATCGAACGCAACCATTAAAATGTGAACGATTAACTAATTAACTGACAGAGTAAATGCTGAAGAAGACATGCACAAATGACTTGTAACTAAACAAATGATGCTTTAGGAACAACGCAATTTGTCATGAGGCTCTGAGTTCTTCACTATCGTATCGTGCACAGTAATTTTCAAGGAGTTACAGTAACTCCTCTAGTGGGGCTAATTTAACTTCTTACAGTGGATTTATTTTTTGGGGAGTTATTTTAACTCCAAAGAGGATTTTAAAGAACTCTTTTTCAGGAGTAAAAGTGACCCCAGATATTGAGGAGTTAAAATAACCCCAGAACAGGAGTTATCCTGTACCTAAAATTTTTACTCCACTTTCAGAGTTAAATTAACTCCAAAAAGAGTAAAGACAACCCATGTAAGGAGTAAAAATAACCCCATTTCGGAGTTACTTTAACGCCAGACTGGGAGTAAAAAGAAGTCTTTTTCAGGAGTAAAAATGGCCCCAAATTCGGAGTTAAATTAGGAGTTAAATTAATCCGAAAAAGGGGGTTATCCTGTACCTAAAATTTTTACTCCGTTTTTGGAGTTATAATAACTCCCTAAAAATTACGGAGTGCATTATAGAATAACACGTGAACTATATACCGTGGTCTACAACTGAGAAACAACAAGCTATTTAGGTCTTTTTCTTTACAGCTCAGTTAAATTCTAACAGTTTAATTCTTGTAAATTTTTGTAAATTTAGCATCATCAAGTCGGGCGATGGCAGCCGTTAATGCAGGCATGGCGGAGTGGACCGAGCAGACTTGTATTAAGTTTAAAAAGAGAACCAATGAAGCAGCCTATGTGTCCTTTTTTAAGGGCTCGGGGTAAGTGTTATTAATAGAGAGATTTAAGAGACGGCTTATTGGTGAGGTGAGTTGTTAGACCGCTAGGGTTCACACAACAAGGAAATTGGGTGATAAAATTGTCCAAAATAATTATTTAGGGTAAAATTAACCTGAACTATACTAAATATTTTGTGCTGATATACTGAACAGTACACTGCAAGAAAAGGGAAACTTGGTTACGTGGTAAAATTTGCCTTAATCGAGATATGAAAGTTCCCTATGACCCCTATGTATGCATCAGTCACATGTATGGAAAAGAAGAACATCAGGTTGTAACAAGTGTTCAGAATATGAGGCATAAAACACAAACAATTAAAAAGTTTTAAAATATTTTTCTTTCTGTATTTCAGCTGCTGGTCTTACGTTGGAAGAACTGGACGAAAACAACAATTATCGCTTGCCAGTGGTTGCTGGAGTAGAGGGATAGTTGCTCACGAGATTGGTGAGATTAGATGTGAATCGACGTATATTTTTATTTCATCAAATCTTTGTGGATCTGGGATTTGAACAAAATTTAGTAGTAATGATTCTAGTACTTCTATGATCATGTATGATCAATCTATTTATTTGAAGAACTTCTTTTCATATTATTAAATTATTAAACTATTCAAAACAGACTAGCTCTACAACACACTTTTAATTTTTATTTCAATTTGTTTTACCTCAAACTTCTGTATTTACAACTATAAAAACAGTAACAAAATAGGACTCATGAATGGTGTCGTCACGGCGTAGTGTCTTAGCTATAATAGCACTATGACAAAGGCAGAAGTTTCACTGAAATGAAAAAATTGCACCTTAAATTGCTTAAAGTGGCATTCCTCGACTGTGCGGTCAATGAAAACTGCTGAAGTGATGATTTAGGGAGGGGTATTTGCCCTCTTCTTTGTTCCCACCTCGGGTCATTTGGCAGCTTATGTGTCTCAGAGCCCGGGAATTTGCCATTCAAAGCCAAAACATTAAATGCTAATGCCCGGAGGTTAGGCCATGAGGCATGGGCGCAGCTGGAGTTGACTGATGCATAAAAATCATGAACTAAGGTCTCTTTTCTTATGGTTGTGCGCATGCGTAAGGTACTAGCCATACCGCTTAGTTGGTACGTATCCCTCAGTGCACAATTTGGACTAGGTTGTCTCTTGTCTAAAACAGGTAAAATAAGTAATATTTGCATTAATTAAACAGGGGGGCCTTTTCGTCTCTCGACCAATTAATCCCCCCCCTCGAGGGAGTTAATGAATCCTGTGCAGTTTCAAATGCATTATGCCAGTTAAATGAGTTTAGAGGTCTTTACCTAAACGTCCCTGAAGTGCCCCCCCCCCCCCCCCCCAACGGGAGTTAATGTATCCTGTACCATGTCCAGTTTCAAATGCGTTATTAATGATTCCTGTAGCGAGTCGAGTACATATATCAAAGAAGCTAAGTAGGTGATTTTTTTTTTTTCGCAGGGCATGCGTTGGGAATGTTTCACGAGCAGTCCAGACCGGACAGGGATAGCTATGTCACTATCAAATATGAAAATATCATAGAATGTGAGTAAATTATTACTACTACTACTACTACTAATACTACCACTACCACTACCACTACCACTACCACTACCACTACCTCTACCACTACCACTACCACTACCTCTACCACTACCACTAGCACTACCACTAGCACTAGCACTAGCACTAGCACTACCACCACGACTACCACTACCACTACCGATACCACTACCACTACCACTACCACTACCACTACCACCACCACCACCACCACCACTACCACTACTACTACTACTACTACTACTACTACTACTACTACTACTACTACTACTACTACTACTACTACTACTACTACTACTACTACTACTACTACTACTACTACTACTACTACTACTACTACTACTACTACTACTACTACTACTACTACTACTACTACTACCTATACTACTTACTACTGCGGTAATGATAATGATAATGATAATGATATTAATAATGATAATGACGATGAATAAACATTATTTAGCGAAGAAATTTTGTCTTTACATTTTTTCTGTATGGCTTCGTAAACACCAAGAGTGTAAACACTGAAAAGCACAGAAACCAGAAAGCTCTGTCATCCATTTACAGTCTGATAACGAAGTCCTTTTCTTAAAAATATGTCTCATGTATTTTTCACGACAGCTGCAAAAAGCAATTTTAGGAAACTGGGTTCCAATGTAATCAACTCTTTGGGAACACCTTACGATTATGCATCCGTGATGCATTATGGAGAGAAATACTTTTCTAAGAATGGCAAGCCCACCATACTGACGAAGAAAGCTGGGGTAAGTTTATTGAAATAAAAGGAAACTTTTTAAAACTATTTAACTTGGTTTAATTGAAGTCCTCAGTTTAGTTTAGATATCCAGGATTCAGTACTTCGTTCGGCCTTTTCTTTTTTTCTTTTTTTTTCCTTTTTTGTTTTCGTTCGCCCTTTTTGCTTCTCACCGGTGATAAAAGAGAATACCTCTGGCATTCAAGGGTAAGAAAAAAATTACTCTGTCGTTGAAATATTTCAAAGACACCAAGTTTGCCTGGATGCCCAACGTAATCTTTTACTGAGTTTGGGAACAAAGCACAGTTTACAGGGTTAAGGGGCAAAAAAACTTCTTACCATCAGTTTTGTGGAGAAACAAAGTAACGATGAATTGGTTTTAGAGTAATCCTTCATAGTTAGATAGCCCACGTTCGATATATAGAAATTCTAACATGAGTCCGAGGCTTTCTGATCATATTTTTATATTACTCCCCTGGGCTAAGAATCGGCTAGATTGTCAGTCGTTTTCCTTGGATCCCTTTCTAATTTCTATTATCGGCAATTCTAAAGGAAGGGATAATTATTATCCGAGGCAAAATTCCACGATCTTTGACGCGGTTGAGAATATCACCGATCCTTTTTTCTTTAGGTTTCTATCGGAAATCGTAAAGGAATCAGCCCAATTGATGCCGAACAAATGAGGCGGATGTATAAATGCTCCACAGGGCCTGGTAAGATTGCATTTTTCAATTTTGAGGGGGACTGCAAATAACTTCTAGCACTAACTGAAGAGTCTCCTCTTTTTATAGTCAAACCAGTCTACTCTGTTTTATTAGGCGACCACTTCAATTCTGTAGGTAAGAGTGAAGTGGACGCGGCTTAGGAAAACAAAAGCAAAGCACAAGCACTACTTATTAATAATAACAACTCTCACCATGAACACGTCTGTAATTTATGTACATTTCAGCAACTCCATCCCCACCAACCCCACCACCGACGACTGGAGGTCCACTTCCTCCTCAAGGTAAGATTGGTGTAACAATTAATTTATGGTATTGAAAATTCTATTCTGCAATTGTTTTCTTTCAATATTTGCTAACATATGTCTAAACACACAGTATTAGCGCAATTTAATTAGATTAACCATAAAGCACAAATGGTGCAATTTTGGATTGTAGTAACCAATTTCCCGCCCGCTGGAAAACCAACTGTGTAGTCGCCGAGGAGCGCAAAATCTTGAAAATGACAGTTTTAGGAATACCTCAAATTCTTCAACAAAGGGAAAAAATTCGAAGGATCCGTTCTTCTTCGTCGATCGCAATGTTGTACTCCTGAATAGTTAAGGCCAAATAAAATGAAAAATGTCCACGCCCGCTTCAGTTCTAGGGCCGCCTCTTTACATTTATTATTTGTTCTGGCAAAAAAGTTGAAATGAACAAAAACCTACTTGCGTTACTATCAACGCCAATTATTGTACACTTCACGTAACAGACCTTACATTTTCACTTTAAACAAAGCATCTAAATTTCATACTTTCAGTTCTCAGATTTTGCTTCAGTCGCAGAAACAGATTATACCCTGAGTTCCGCCGCTTCGGTTTTTTTTTCACTCATCAGCATTCTTTGATTGGTTTTTGCAGGATGCTCTTTTGACAGTGGATTGTGTCCTGGTATGTCACAGTCTACCGCTGATAAGTTTGACTGGAGGCTCAGAAGTGGCACCACGCCTTCTAGTGGAACCGGTCCCTCTTCTGGGAATGGCGGGAAAGGTAAGTTAACCAACTAGAAGTTACATCTCAGCGCATCTTCTGATTTTCTACAGTAGCGCTCGTTTTCTCTATGATTTAAATTACTATGATTATGCTTTGCTCGAAATAAATTTGCGGAAAATTTTGTAAAATTTGAACTCTCCTATCTTTACTTTACCATGGTCGATTTGAATTTATTTGTACAAAGAAAAGAGAAAGGAGAACGGAGAAACTTTATTAAGGACGGAGGAGCTGTGTAAATAGATAACTAATTTTACAAGAGTGGACTTTCTCTTGATATTATTCTGCAAGACTTTCTTTGACGCACCTTTCGTGCACACAATCCCATACATATTTGACCACTGTTTTCACGCCTTTTCAGTTCTATCCTTTTCATGCTTTTCAACTTTAAAAAAGCGGTGTTCGGAGCCATAGAATAAAGATGAATATTTGAAGATTTGTATGTCTATAGATGTTTAACCAAATCGTCGTGTTCGCTATGCATCATTCATAATTTTATTCTCATTTTTTCGTTGTACTGCAGGGTCCTACATCTACTTCGAAACCTCTTCTCCCGCTGTATCACGTGACAACGCTAAGCTTTTACTCACTGTTCCCGGGGGAGCTGCTTGTCTCGTTTTCTATTATCACATGTTTGGATCAGGAATGGGTACGCTGAATGTTTTCGATGGAAGCACCAACCTTTTTAGCAAGACTGGTAACAAAGGGAATGTCTGGCATAAAGCTGAAGTAACTGTCAACTCGAAAAAAGTGAGTGCATTTTTTTCGTGACGGTTGAACGAACTTAACTGTGACTGGTGCGCCCGAATTTCACTCTGATCAGTACCTACTTATTACCTGTTAACTTTGAGCCAGGGGTGGGGCTCACTCTCTTATTTGGTTTACAAAGCCTTAAGTTTCGATACTTAACGTCTTGAACAAGGTGTGATTCGGCCCCGGAATCCTTTAAAAGAGTGTGAAGATCTGCGATGAGCATTTTAATCATTAAATTTTAAATTTATTTCGCACAAATCTAATTTTCTTTGTCTTGCTCAAGAAAGAATTTAGGTCACATCAAATTCTACTTTCTATGTCAATTTAAATCTTTTAATTTGTTTTGTTGATTTGTGTTGGATTTAGTTAACTTTTGAGGGAATCAAAGGAACGTCCTGGCAATCAGATATTGCAATTGACGATGTTTCCGTAAAACCCGGAAGCTGTGGAGGAGGGCCATTACCACCGACACCACCACCCCCACCCTCCCCAGGACCAGGTTTGTACCTAAACGTTATGCTAATAAAAAGACAAATCTGTATTTGAAAATAGTGGATAATTGAGGATGTTTTCTTTAACCGGGCTGCTTCTGTTTGCTGGGCTTGCTCGCTTTGCTTGGGTAACTTTGATCACGCTATCAGATGAGCCCAGAGCTCTCATGTTTGTCGTTACAGACTCCTGTGAAACATGCTGCACTGCTGTTGCTGATATGAGGGTCTCAATGGGGTGGTAGCTTTGACGGTTAACGGTTATTAAGTGGAAATTTAGTCCAAGAGTTTTAGCAAATGAAGTTTGTTTTCGTACACTCAACGTTTTATTATTGTTGACGTTTATAAATTACAAAATCAACAACAACCATCAAACCAACGTTAGTAGTTCGATGGCAAGAACAGAGAATTAGCATTCAGAGCGGAGCTCCACGCGCGAGTAAATCGCCCCCGATAGGAGCCTTAGTAGCCCCCTTACATAAGAAATTTCGTAATCTGTCCATCCGAGAAATTTTAGAAATCACGTGACCGTACGTCCGCACCACATGAAAACCAATGAGAAATATCAAACTTTCCAGCTATTGTGGGAGCCTGTTACTTGTGTTTAACTAGATGATAGACATCCATCGAGGTCAAGTTTTGGACCAGTTATAAGCTTTTCTTTTAATTAATCGCAAGCTCAAGTTTATGTTTTTCAGTCATATGGTTCTCCCCTAAGGTCAAGTGTAGATTTGTGGATTCCTTTGCATGGGTTTAATGTCCATTCTTTGAAGTAAAGCCTTTTGAATTGAATAAACTGGAGCTTCGATTTTAGCACTGGCTAAATCTATTTACATTAATTTTCATTGCCAAAAGGTTCGTGTGGATCGAAGCCTCCTCTCACTCGTATCGTGGGTGGAAAGCCTGCAGCTGAGAACAGCTGGCCATGGCAAGCAATGTTGATAACCACGTCTGGAAGGCAGTTCTGTGGAGGATCACTGATTCATCCTTTGTGGGTTGTAACTGCTGCTCACTGCGTCAGTGGATCATCACCATCTAGAGTAAAAGTGAAGTTAGTAATCTTTCTTTACTCAATTGAATCTTTTTGCGAATCGAATGATCTGCCAGTATTGCGAAGTCGTTATGTTAATAAGCTTTCAAGGTCTAAATAATAAGTAAATGTTCTCAAACTGCAGCATTTCATAGCCTGAGAGAACAGCTGGTATTTCGAGACGCCACGGGATGTTTCCCCGCGAAATGAGAAACGATAGCAGACCTGTCACTAGCCAGGTCTGGGTAGTGCTTCTGATTGGTCGAGCGGCGTGGGAAATTTCCTTCAGCTAATCAGAAGCACTATCCAGATCTAGGTAATGAAACGTCATCAGTATGGAATTTCTGCGTCTGTTTCTCAGACGTCAACGGTGGCGTCGCGAAAGGTTGGCTTTTTCTCAGACTACTGCAACAATTACAATATGATTTTAACAGCCCTAAACTATATATAAAACAGCAACTTCTTAAGGAAAAAAATATGAAAAAAGGCTTTATATTATTTAAGCTGTGGTCGACATCTGCTGAATAGGTTGAATCACGTTCTAAGGTTTTTTTTTTCTTTTTCAGAATGGGAGCTCACTTCAGAACTAGTGACACCGTTGGAACTGAGCAGACCATCAACGTCGCTCAAATTATTTCGCATGAAAAATACCATAAGCCTTTGCGATACGCTCACGATATAGCGCTGCTCAAGCTTGCCAAACCTGCTGTTCTTGGGAAAGGAGTTGGACTCGTTTGCCTTTCAAATCCAAACAACCCTCTTCCAATCGACAATCTTAACAAGAAATGCTGGATAACCGGATGGGGAACTTTAACATCGGGTGGCAGCCAACCTAAAGTGCTCCAGGAAGCTTCAGTTCCATTGGTTTCTAAAAAGCGATGCTTGAGAGCCTATCCAGGTAAAATTGGCGACTCCATGATATGCGCAGGTCTGGACAAGGGAGGAGTTGATTCGTGCCAGGGTGACAGTGGTGGACCACTGGTCTGCGAGTTCAACGGCAAATGGCACCTGGAAGGAGTGACTAGTTGGGGATACGGATGTGCTGCTCCCAACAAATTTGGTGTCTACGCAAGGGTTGGATACGTGAGATCGTGGGTACTAAGCAAAACCGGCATTACCCCTCCATCGACCCCTTCACCACCCACACCTCCGCCACCGCAGTCAGGTATGTAAGTGTAAGAAGCTTATTGATGTAGCATCTTAACAAGAGGTCATCCACAAGCAATGCAAATCGTCGGTGCAAAGGGACAAATCTAATATCTTACAACCTGAGAATTAAGTCAGCCGTCTTTTCTTACTCCCTTGCAGCAAGCGATGAGCGAGAAGAAATAGCAAGGCTGTATTTGCTGGCTAAACATATTAAAAATAGGCTGTAAGTCTTAAGATCAGTAGGAAATTCCGGGAAACTTCCCATCTGCCATATTCCTAACAACTGGCACTTTCCCTTATGGGAAAAATCATTGTTAACGTTTGGTCAGGGGAGGGGTAGGTAGGCAGTTCAGTTTAAAATCTTACATCACTTACTGATCTGCTAATTTGATGCATTCTAGTTTTTCAGATTTTGATTTATTCGCAGAAACAGCAATTTTAGAATACACCATGAGTTACACCGCTTCGCCTTTGTCTCTCATCAGCAAAGTTTGATTGGTTTTTGCAGGATGCTCTTTTGACAGTGGATTGTGTCGTGGTATGTCACAGTCTGCCGCTGATAAGTTTGATTGGAGGATCAGAAGTGGCGCCACGCCTTCTAGCGGAACCGGTCCCACTTCCGGACATGGCGGGAAAGGTAACTTTACCAACTTGAAGCAGTAAACCTCAGCTCATCTCCTAATTTTTTATAAAAGCGCTCGTTTTCCGTACCGTTCAAATTACCAATGAAGATAAATCATGTGTTGCTTGAAATAAATTTGCAAACAATTTTGTGCCATTAGATAAAATTTAAACTCTCCTATCTTAACTTTGAAAGTGGAACAGAGGAACTTTAAAAATAGAGGACCGTACCTGTGTAAATGAAGAAATTTACAAAATTGGACTTTCTTGATACTTAACTATCTTTAGTTACGCTTGGTCACAGGCTTCAGCCATATAATTTGATATCATTCCGCAAGACTTTCTTTGACGCACCTTTCGCACATGCAATACCATACATATTTGACCACTGTTTCATGCCTTCCCAGCGCCACCTTCATGCTTATAAACTTTAAAAAACTGTGTACGAAGCCATAGAATTTAGAAAAATATTTGAAGATTGGTATGTCAGTAGATGGTTAACCAAATCGTCGTGTTCTCTATGCATCATTCAAAATTTTATTCTTATTTTTTCGTTGGACTGCAGGGTCCTACATCTACTTCGAAACCTCTTCTCCCGCTGTATCACGTGACAACGCTAAGCTTTTACTCAATGTTCCCGGGGGAGCTGCTTGTCTCGTTTTCTATTATCATATGTTTGGATCAGGAATGGGCACGCTGAATGTTTTCGATGGAAGCACTAACGTTTTTACCAAGACTGGTAACAAAGGGAATGCCTGGCATAAAGCTGAAGTAACCGTAAGCTCCAACAAAGTGAGTGCATTTCTGTTAACTTATAACTGCTGAACGAACTGTCACTGATCAGTATAAGTAACAGTACCTGCAATAAATGAAACAAGTAATGCCAGTACGACACGTCTTCTGTTAACCTGGGCCAGGGGTTGGGGCTTACTCCCTTATGTAGCTTAAATTGTTATGTGTCTTTGAACAGGGTTTGGTTTACAATGTTTTAAGTTTTGCTAGTGAGCGTCTTAAACACGGTGTGATTTTGGACCGGAAGCTTTTAAAAGATTGTGAAGATCTGCGATGAATGTTTAATAAAATGTTAATTTAAATTCGCGCCGATCTAATTTTCGTTGTCTCGCTTAAGAGAGATTCCAGCCCATTTCAAATTCTACTTTCTTTGTCACTTTTTTGTTTTGCTGATTTGTGTTGGATTTAGCTAACTTTTGAGGGAATCAAAGGAACGTCCTGGCGATCAGATATTGCAATTGATGACGTTTCCGTGAAGCGAGGAAGCTGCGGAGGAGGGCTAGTACCACCGACACCACCACCCCCAAGCACTCCACCCCCACCCTCCCCAGGACCAGGTTTGTACCTAAACATTATGCTAATTAAAAAGAGAAATCTGTCTTTGAAAATAGTGGTTAATTGGGCTTGGTTTCTTTAACCGGGCTGCTACCCCCAAGACCAGGCTTGTACCTAACGTTATACTGATAAACGAATTTGACAAATTTGTCTTTGCAAATAATTGGGGATGATTTCATTAGCCGGGCTGCTTCTGTTTGCTGGGATTGCTCACTTTGCCTTGGTGACTATCACTGTATTACATGAACCCAGAGTTCTCATGTTTCACGGGAGACTGGCCGTTGCAGTCTCGGGTGTAGTATGCTGCACTGCTGTCAGTGCTGGTATGGTCTGATGGTTGTTGAGCGTGACTACCGTGGTGGAAAGTTTCCAGCTCGGAACTTCCAGGCTTTATGATAGCCATCTATCTTTCAATTTTTTTTACTGAACAGGGATTTTGACCTGGATAATAATCAGTTTACTAACCAATCAATCCATAAAATCAATAACGTCATGATTATGCAAGCCGAACATAATAAAACAAAAATTAAAGAATGACCAGCGCTTGGTGGTGGTAAAATTGACGTTGGAGAATCAAGTTTAGCCTTTGATCGACTATGAAACATTCATGGAGTAAAATGATCTGAATTCTAAATTATTTATTTTCAGGCTGTGTGGATAATCCGAAATATGCAGACATTTGCCCATCTATTGCCACTTGTGGACAATTCTGTAGCAAGAACCAAGTATGGTCGAAAAAAAACTGTCCTAAGTCCTGCAACATGTGTCCTCCTGGTATGTTTCATACTAATAGCTGAATTCTTAGTGGAAATACAGCCAACTTTCTTTATTTCTTCTTTATTCCTGCCGTTTTCAGTTTTCTTAACTCTAATTAAGACGGACACAAGTCCCTCATTTGCCAGCGCTAACGATTTTTGCCTAGTACCCTTACAGACGGTTGTCGGTATCTCTAGTTACTGAGCAGGCTCGTGTGCATTTTATAAAGTTGTTAATTCAAGTCATTCCAGAAAGGTGTCACTGCCGAAAAGTGACAATACCCAAGAGCATCATGGGTAGTTATTGATTCACAACGTACGCGCGTATCAGGGGTTTATTTAGATTCTCAGATCTAGATGATGTTACAGACTACCCTATTGATCTTGTGGCGTATATTGTTACCCTTTAAAAAGAAAAAATTTCTCCAATGAGCTGTATGCAGCTGTATCATAGTCAGTGAATAGGAAAGAGCTAAATATAGCATCATGTTCAAGATTAGTTGTCCCGCACTGGGCCCCTTGTGGAATGCATTTTCGATCGCTTAAACGTTTAGTGTGTGCGAACAATCCGACAGTACGCTGTCAATTTTTTGTCTATCTATTGCTACCTGTGGAAATTACTGCAACGATCACAAAGTATGGGCTCTCAAAAAATGCCCAAAGTCCTGCAACATGTGTCCTCCTGGTAAGTTTATTACCTGGCAATACGACTGTTCACTACTGTAGTCTAATATCAATTTTATTCAGTTTTGTTATCAGCTAGAACAAGTGCATTTGATCACCTACATTTAAGTAGGCTGGGGGAGACAGAGACAGAGTGGAACTCAGACTCACTAACCTTCTTCCGATTTTTTTTCATCTTACAGTTCTTTGCCTATGCCTGATTGAGTAACAAGCTGAAATCCTTTAACGTCACGATTTATACCCCCCTAAAAAATCCGCTAAAAGAAACTGACTATACAAATCTTGACTCTTCTTTTCTTGGAGGGGTGCGCGCCCTAAAATAGCTGTACAATAACATAGTTTACTTGCGTAAGGAAGCAACGTAAAGTTGGTTTTGATATTAAAATAATTTAAACAGGTCCACCTACACCGGCTCCATCTGCGTCATGTGGCAGATCCCCTGTAACAAGAGTTATTGGTGGAGTTGACGCGAAACCAGGAAATTGGCCCTGGCAGGTAAATGCTGTAATAACGAAAGGATTACCCCGGTCACATAATTCTTTGTACATGTAAAATTTCACGAACAGAAAACCATGGAAATACGTATTTGGCACAAGTAAAATACAATGAAACCTCGATATAATGAACCACTATATCACGAAGTCCTAGGTATAACGAACGATTTTCTTTACCCCAGTGATATATAGTAACATACATGAAAAAGAACCTCGATATAACGAAACTTCATTATAGCAAACAAGGTTTTGCCAGTCCCTTGGCTCTTCGTTATATTGAGGCTTCGCTGTACGTACTTCTTTAAGTAGATGAGTTTTACAAAGTGTCACTGAAGCTACAAAAAAGGCAAAAGGCTTGCATGTGCATCTGATATAGCACCTCGAGTTTAAAGTAAACAAATTTGGGCTGCCTTCCTCTTTTTTCCGATATACTTGAGTATTAGCTGGATAAACACTCTCCCCTTTTCTTGCTTGATATTTCACTTTCGATTATTTCTTATCTGCGTTCATTTTTTAGTAGAATATAAATGCCAACCCTACATGATTTCAATTTCTCATTAATTTTTAAAATAGTTTTTGGTTTATATGCTTTTTATATTGTTGCATAGATCGCTCTCCTCAAAGGAAGTTCGAAGTCGTTCAGCTGTGGTGGATCACTGATCGCTCCTGACTGGGTTGTTACAGCAGCGCATTGTATTTCACGGGGACAGTAAGTTCAGTGAAACGCCATTAATTAATACCACCTCTAAAAGGCTTTGAAAATCTGTCATTTCAAATTAGTTACTAAAGGTGGATAGTGTTGAAGAGGTTACAAAGTGACATTAGAGTTATATTAAGACGAGGTCGGTTTTATAAAACGTGAGGTTTTAATATAACTAGGAGATCCATGACTTAAATTTAAATTTTAAGTTAAATTAAACGTGAAATTCTAACTACGTACTGGCTACTTAGTTAAACTGTCCTCTTCCTTCAAAATAAGCGCATCATTATAAAGTTTTGGCTTTGAAAAAAGCAAAAGAGCGAAAAAAGGCTAATAAATTACTTTTGGAAAATACTGAGGCCGGTTTGCTACTTGCAGTGGAATAAATCCCCGGTTAGGCGAAATGACGTCATTTATGTAGGTTAAGTTGATTGACTACTTAAACCAGTTTTACGGAGATCTCTGTCTTTTTATGATAACAGGCCAGCTAGTTACTATACCGTTCGTTTGGGAGAATACAACCGTCGTGTTTCCGAAGGAAGTGAACAAGATATAAAAGCTAAACGTGTTATAGTTCATCCTGGATATTCTTCAAGTAAGCTCGACAAAGACATCGCTTTGATCCAGCTTTCTAAGCCGGCAACCTTAAACAGTCGAGTTGGAACGGTTTGCCTTCCTGTTCAGGACGAAATGGTTCCCGCATCCTCTAGATGCTTTATTTCTGGTGAGTTGAAAGACAAACTATGAATTTTTTTAACCTCAGACATTCGGGAAAGAGTAAAGGTGCTCACAACCACTATGCGACACAGTTCGCCCCATATAAGGGAATCTGGATCCTGGAATACGGGAAACCTTTGCTTTTGGAATCCGTAATCCCGAGCTTTGGAATCCAGAATCCAGCTAACGATTGGAATCCGGAATCCAAGTTCCACTGACAGAGTGGAATCCAGCATCTGGAATCTGGAATTCAATGCTTGGAATCCAGAATCCAAGACTGTCTTAGATTCCCTTATATGGGGCGACACAATTATATTTTCACTTGAAACGTCTAAGTTCATATTATAAATAAATAGACTTTGATGCTTTCTAAAAGAAAATGTAAACTTTATTATTGCATGAAACAGGTATGACGTCATCTCCTGTTGACATGGGATTTTACTAACAAAACGATCAAGTTAAGGCACACCTGCCTGGCTTCTAAGATCAGTGTGTATTTGAATTTTCCCCGTTCCCGACGCATATTGTTTTTAAACTCCCCGACCACATGCCACTTAAGGATGGGCCATTAGAAAGGTGAATTCGAAGTGAAGGGGAAAGGGTAGGAAAAAAACAATACTTTAAAAATTCACGAGAAAACATTATGCATACAGCTGGATCGTGCAGAAAAAGCACACAAGCTAAGAAAAAAAACAAACAGACAAACAACCATTCACACAGCGAACCAAAACAAACAAGTAAACACGTAAAGCAGAAACATCCCCATCCGTTTCACTTTTCTCTCAAGGTAACAGAAAGAACAAAAGATTTCATAACAAACTTTTGTAAAAACGCATGTCTAATCACTTTTGCAATTGTAATCATGAAAGCACAAATAATAATGCAAATTTTCTCTAGATTTTAAAAGTAAAAGGCGGTATGAGTCTTCGTTGGTTGTAATCAAAGAAGCCACAAGAGTTATATTGGTTATGTCTGCTGTTAAATAATTCTAATAGGACTGAGTGGAGTCCAATTCGGTCTGTCCGATTTCAGTGTATAATTACAACCCGAATTGGACGACACGAATTTCTCACTAATTTAAATCATAACTATAACAAAATTTGTGATATTTTAGGCACACAAGAAATTCCGAGGGTTTTTTCATTAGACGTGAAGAAAAAGTGCGCGCTTGCGATGGCGCGCACTGTCCAATTATTATGGACTTTAAGATCCAACAAAGCGACGGCAACGAGGACGTTGCTTAAAAAGAGAATTTGAGCTCTTTCAGTCTTTATCGCAATTACTCCTACCCACTTACTTTGAGAAACGTAGGCGAACCTTCCTGGAATTAAATTCCGAGGGACCATATTCAAGTTCAAAAAGAGAAATAAAATTTCGTCGTTTTGTTTGTTTATGTCCTGAATAAAATGCGAAATTAGGCATTTTCACGTCGGCAAACGGGCAAAGATATGTACAAAAAGTGTGATGCAAGTGCGAAGTTGTTGTTTTGCTTATAAAACCTATTGTTTTTTTTTGACGTTCTCGTTACCGTCCGCGTCGTTGGATCTTAAAGTCCTTAAGTAGGCATGACGCGTACTGTCTTATAACACTGTCCTGTTAGTGCTTAAATCAGGATAGTTGATAGCCAATCAGATTTGAGAACTTTGCTATAGTTATGATTAAGACTTAAATAATGCGTGTAAACTTACATTGAATTCATTCTTTCTAATAGGATGGGGTAAGATAAAACATCCTGGATCTTCCCATCACATTCTTCAACAAGCTGAGATACCACCGTTGACAAATAGCGTATGTCAAGCAAAATTGTCCACATCATCAGGTATACTACACCAAATACTTGTAGTTTTGAATTTTTTCAAAAACATAATCATATAGCAATCAAACGAACTATGATTATATGTGCTCAGTGTGAGCTGTGAGGACAAATTGGTTGTGGACAATTTTCCGCCTTCTTGGTGGGGAATAGCTATTGGCTGTTTCGTTCTTTTTTTCTCGTGATTACCAGTCACCGCGCTATTCGAATTCCGTATTGAGTGGTTGTTAATAATGCATCGTAAATTTTCTATCTTATATCACCCTTGCCGTAATCATATACGCCCCAGTCATCTTACTAGAAAACCCCCTTCCAAAGGAAAAAAGCTTAATAATTCCCTGAGTGTTGGTTGAAAATCAAGTCATTCATTAATAAGGTCTGACAAACTTTATTCAATCTGAAATAGTTATTGAAAGAGTAATAAAAAAGAAAAGAAAAGAAAATCGATGTCCCTCAGAAAAAGGTCAACGTCAATTTGTTTCACGTGACAAAATTCTATTACAGTGGAAGCTTAATATAAAGAGGGGCCAACGGACTGGCGAAATTTGTTCGCTTTAACGAGGTTCTTTTTCTTACAATTTACTATCACTAGGTAAAGAAAATCGTTCGTTATACCGAGGACTTCGTTATATAGAGATCCGTCATAAGGTTCCACTGTATTTACTTGTCCTTTACTGCTCAATCACTTAAAAGAAACAGTTGCACCCCTTATTATCTCTTGGTTTCACATCAGGTTTCCTGATTGCACTGTTTTATCCGCTTATTTCCGTGATTCTTAACCTGTTATTATAATCCAATCAATTAACCTAAAATGAATAAGGTCAGTTTAATTTACTAGGCTTTAATAATTATAATTTTTATTTTTTTATTTTTTCTGTAGTTGGAACCTTTCTTAAAATTACCCCACATATGCTGTGCGCAGGCAAAAGTGGAACTATCCTTAGTGGTTGCCATGGAGACAGCGGTGGTCCTTATGTTTGTCAAGGAGCCAATGGAAATTGGGTTCTACAGGGTGACGTCAGTTGGGGATCCTCGAAATGCTCAGCGAAAGAACTATACACTGTATTCGGACGGGTTGCTAAGTTCAGGAATTGGATCGACCAGACCATGAAATCTTAAAGTGTCAGTTAGCATAAATCGGCTCCTGCATTTACAAAAATAAATAAATTTGTGGCATTAAAAAGATTATACTTTGAGTTCTTTATTGTAAAAGATTAAGGATGCGTCGTTACCAGGGACTTAACGATACCGCAGGTACTGGTATGCCGGTAGAGGATCATGTTTCGTACGTGTTTATTGAGGGTCTCAATGGGGTTAACCGTCAGCCGTCTAAAAAGTTTTTTTTTTACCGTCAACCGTGAAAAATGCATATTAATTTCGAGATATTTAAAATCTCACTATTTCAGCAGATCTTCACGGACGTCTGGTTGCTGGAGAATTTCTAAACTTAAAACAGTTCCCATGTTCTCAATTTAACTCTCTCTAGACATTACAAGACTTCACAATTAGCCTACATCTAAATTTTTTCGAAATTTTGTAAGTGAAAGACTAAGACACCTTCCAGGACACAACATTTAATATCATATAATACAAAAGTTAATAATGTTATTTATGGAGAAGTGATGCCTGCATCTTCGCTAGATTAAATAAGCCCCAGCCCGTTCTGGCCGCAGCCATTCGTCATGCTAAAAGTGTGTTTAATGGACTATCCGATCCCTTCACGGTCGATTACCAAACATTCACCCATCCAGTGAAAAGGGAATGCGGTGGTCTGACTTTATTCTGGACTTCCTGGACTTGTTGATGAAAATACCCTAACACTCTATGCCTAACCCTGTTTTCCTTCTCCGAGGATCAATCTCATTATGTGCAGAGAAACTTTTAAATAAGGGGTTATGATCTTCTGCTAAGTGATTATTACGTTCTTTATAGTGCGCTGTACAATCAAATATCGACCAGATATTAATGAACTAATCAGGTTCACAAGTAAATTGACCATAATTAAACGGCCGATAATGTTCCGAGATCAAAGAATTGCAACATTGCTTTATTTTTGTGACTAATGATAACCCTTTGCTCGTTTAGTAAGAGAGAACATTTTCACCATTTTTCTCGTCTGAAAGAACAAAAAAAAAGATTGTTTCTAAGAAATCTGAACAACAGCGCTCACTTTTAATTCTGACAATGAAGGTGTTTAGTTATTTATTTTTCAAATATCCCACCATGTATTCACCTGCGTTGAACTATTTTTATAGCTTTTAGACCTGACATGTTAAAAATTACCTTTGTTCAAATTATTTACTTGTTGACATTACTTACAAAAGAAGCAACAAAGAAGTAAATGTTTTAGGGTTTGGTCATTTCTTTCGACAAAGCGCAGCCTTCAGACCCCTTTTGTGCTCCGTGCTTAAAGACCCTGCGGATACGCACTAGTTATGCTTTCTTTAGGAGATCTGCCAAATTTCACACTTCAAACATTTACTGCTTTAACTAGCTGTTCTGAAAACAGGGCTGTTCTGCTTTTGAGTTGCGTCGGTTGTCAGTTTTTTGTAATAAATTAGTGCACTGAATTGACCACCACTCACACCGCATTCAAAAAGTCGATCTTTTCAACCATGTACCAGCTGCTGATTGTTGTATCTTTGGTATATTCATCGCTTGCCTTAGTGCAAGGTATGTTTTGTATTATATATTAGAAAATAATCGTAGAACAGCAACGACGAAAAATATATGAAAATTATGCTCTGATCTGTAAGTTGAAGTGCATTTTCCTTTTTTTGATACTTTTCTGTACGCACATATAGTATGTCCTTTGACCTCAAATGATCAAATTCATATTTTTGTGCTTGGAGATTCAAGAGTAAACCTACGAAAAGCTATTTATATATTATTTCCTTCAATCACCTGCGTACATAAATTAAATAACTCATTCTCTGGTATTGAAATAGTTGCAAAGAACGGGACATTACGCAAGACTGACACGAGAATCGAAGAAAATTAAATATGTCCAGTCACATTGATATCTTTTTCCTACTTTCAGTTCTTGCGCAGAGATGATTTATATACATTTAATTACAAAAAAACCCTGCAGTTATTGTCCTGAGAGCCTCTTCATTTATTCTTTTTATGTTTTCCTTGAACAAGAAACGTCGGTGGCTTTAGTTACCAGATACAGGTGTCAGAGCTACAAACTCTTCAAAATATATCGTCTGCAAAAACTGCCTGGTGGTTTAATCGCCGGAGTCGCAAGGGGAGTCCGTTCTCAAAAAATAAAACCTCCAAGAAAGAATCTTGAAATAATTCGATTTTTCAAAAGACGAGAGATATTAGTGATATCTCTT
The DNA here is from genome assembly GCF_958299795.1 of Porites lutea. Lineage (NCBI taxonomy): Eukaryota > Metazoa > Cnidaria > Anthozoa > Scleractinia > Poritidae > Porites > Porites lutea. The sequence goes on from NC_133204.1 coordinate 4,718,724, forward strand.
GTATTTCAAAGCAAAATTCTTTCATGCATTCAACTGAACATTTACTCCAATTCCGTTTGGGCGGAGCTGCCTTCAGTTGCAAATACTGGCGATGCAAGTAAGTTTAAAATCTATGCTATAGTTGCCGAGAGGATCGATACAAATGAATGCATAATAAATCATTAACAACAGAAAGACCGCTTTTCTTCCTTTATGCCTAAAACACAAAACAAGTGCTGAAAGGCCAAAGATAAATCTCATTGCTTCTAACTAAACGGCTTATTTATCTAACAGGGAACTGTGGAGTTCGCCCTCAGATACGTATTGTTGGCGGTGTAACAGCTCCCAAACATTCATGGCCATGGCAGGCAATGTTAATGACGAAAAGTAAATCACAGTTCTGTGGAGGAACGTTAGTTCACCCAAATTGGGTTGTGACAGCGGCGCACTGCGTGGAAAACTTGAAGAATACCAATGTTTTTGTCAGGTTACAAAATAGTTATCAAATTGTTTTATTAGCAATTTTGACTTAAAATCTATTTACCTCGACCACGTATTCTATTCTATTCTCTTATTTTCTATTCCATTCTATCCTATCTTATTCTATTCTGTTCTAGCTATTCTATTCTATTGGTGGTTTTGATTCACTGTCACGCCATCAAAAATTAAAATGGAAACCTTTTAATACAGAAAATCTAGAATCTGGGAAATGAAAGGAGATAATTTACAAAAAGTCTTGCCAAGAATCAGGTCTGTGCAATATTTCACATGCGAGATATCTGGAAAAATGTTTTACCCAAATTTATAATTAAAAGCTTTGTATGGAGACGCCATGTTTGTGTCCTATTCAGGGATATAAATACAGTATGGCCGCGGGAAACCGATAGAAACATCTGTTTTTGAGTTTTCTTAATGCGTGAATTATTCGCTTGAGGAACTCGTAAAGAGTAAAGTAATATTTATTCTGAGACAAGGAATGTGTAGGTAGCAAAATCTCCCAAAATCGGTAATATCACATCAAAGTAGAAACTCAGAAGAAGCGATTGTTTCTTAGTTTGAATTTTGGTGTCGTCATGTGAAAACCGAGAATTCTATTATATTTCATTTGTTATATCCTATCCTGATATTTATTTTATTATATTCTGTTCTGTTCTGCTCTGTTCTGTTTTACTGTATTGTATTCTGCTCTGTTCTGTTCTATTCTACTCTACTCTCAGTTCTATAATTAAATTCATATTTTAATTATACTAAGGCATAGCTCGGCTTTCAGAGGAAACAGTGCGTCGACCATTCATTTTAAAGTCTAATTCTTCTTCCACATCATGGCCTATGTTAGTTTTTAATACATGAGATTTTTTATGGTTATGACCGGCTTAGTTTCTTTCTTTGGATTGATAGGATGGGAGCGCACTCAAGGACGAATGATATAAAATTTGGAACAGAGCAGGACTTTAGCGTTGAGGAGGTGATAATCCATCCTAACTACCGCGTACCCAAGTTTGAGAGCAACGATTTCGCGCTGTTAAAACTGTCAAAGCCTGCTAAACTAAACAAAGCCGTCGGCCTGGCATGTATTCCAGATCTTGGTCTTCAATTGCCAATCGACAATCCGAATGTGAAGTGTTGGACAACTGGATGGGGAAGACTTTCTGAAGGTGGTCTCAAGCCAACCTACTTACAGCAGGTCGCGGTACCTCTTGTTTCTCAAAAACAATGTGCTAAAATTTACTACAGCTCAATTGACAGTTCCATGCTGTGTGCTGGTGTAGTTGAAGGAGGCAAGGATGCTTGTCAAGGTGACAGTGGAGGACCACTAGTCTGTGAATTCAATGGAAGATGGTACTTGGAAGGGGTCACAAGTTTTGGAGTTGGGTGTGCTTTACCCGACTATGTTGGTGTGTACGCAAAGGTTCGTCATTTCCTTCCTTGGATGACGAAAGTTACAGCTGGAGAAGTAACAAGTAAGTATATGAAAGAAAAAAGAAAACTACCGTCCCAATAGTGGACCCTCGAAAGAGACTCTGCAAAAAATTTACCACATGTTACCTCTTTTAATTACTATTTGTATCTGACTAAGTCCGTTTATAATGCCAACACCGTTATACTTTCCTCCAATTCTGTTTTTAGTGCCGTTTCTGTTGTTTTTTTCTGGACCTCACAGTGATCTTGCTCTGTGAGTTATCCAGGCCTCTTGGCAAAGTTTGTATAATAACTAAATTAATTTTTAATTCACAGCTTCGAACACACACGAAAAGTTCATTTGCCAGGACAAAAAGGAGGTGATAAATTGCAGTGGAAGAAAGATAAGAGTTGTTTCCACCTATTATGGAAGGACAAAGATTTTTAAGTGCGGCATGGGACTCACGACGAGTTGTAAAGCAAGTGGGTCTGGTTCCATGGTAGGTCCATGATAAGGAATAGCTGTTTACCAGATGAGGGAAACTTGGAATTAATCAGGAAAAGCCTCAGTAGCCAGGAAGGCTCAGATCAAGAGCTAGTGATCAAAGCAATTGTTTCAAGCCACACCCCTTCCCGGAAATAATTTTCTTTTTGTGGCGGGGTGGGGTAGACTCACTGAATAAGTCTACGATCGTTTGAGTGGATACTTACAATACCGGACACAACAATGGGTGGGGAGTTGAATTGTATGATTTTTAAGGGATCTGGAGTTGTTTGTGTTTACTACCCAACGTTTAACACGTGTGCATGTCTTCCCTTTTTTTGACAAACGAGGTTATTCGTGCAAGAATGGACGATCACTGTGAACTCGAGGGTGATAAAGTTTTGCACGACCGTAAACTTACTTCTATTGATTGGCAACATATTTTTCCCCATCGTTTTTTAACATTTTCTTAGATCATGAAAGCCTGTAATGGAAAGGGGTCATGCTTTCTCTACGCATCTAATGACGTATATGGGAATCCTTGCCCGGTGTACGCCTCCAAGTATATCTACATTAAGTACAAGTGTGAGTAAAATGTAAGTATTATTCTTTTCTTTATTAACTTTTACAAACTAAGATGACTTGTAATTTTAATCATAAACTGACATAAAGAGCTTAGGCAATGATCCTAGGCCTAAAAGCAGGGTTTTTTTTTAATGACAACGCCTCTCGACGCGTTTTCCCACCAAAATGATGCTGATTCTCGCACGTGCTTACCATTTAGTATTGAGATAATCACGTTCTCGTACTCTCGTTCTCGCCTTAGTATCTAAAGGTATCTACTGTAGAACAACCAATTTACATAAAGCCTGAAAATTTTTAAGGAAAGACCTTATCATTCATTTTCAGGCTTGAGCCGCTGGGGAAACGTCAAAGAAGAAATCACCGATGAGGTTTTATGGCACTGACGTTAGTATTGGAAATAAAAGAAAACCGTTGAAATAACATATTGTTTTGTTTTCAACCCACTTTTTAAGCTTTCTTTGCTTTCTTTTTGTTTTTTAACTGTGATTATAATATGATAAAAATAAAGGAGATCCTCAACATGAACGTTAAGGCGGGACAAAGCGGACAAGTTCTTCGCAGGGTTTTGTTGTGTCGAAACGTTACGACTTTAATTGGTACACTGATCCTATTCCCTCATATTATTTTATCATTCACATAATTTTGATGATTTCCCCTTCCCCCCTCAAACAAAAGTTAAGTGTTAACGCTGTTGAATTGAAACTTGGTAAGGACGTAAAAAACCTATTGAATTGCCGGGAGTTACTGCTTTTTTGTTACTCATGATATGTACTGTTCCCCCCTAAAGTATATATTTTCCCTAGGTTTTGAAATCGATCGAATTTGATGAATCCTGATATTGGCATGATTAAGGCACGGTGAAGCGGGCAACAAAAAACGTGCAACATGTTTTGCAACACTGCTGCAAAACGAGTTGAATAGCGATGTCGCGCTTTTTACCAATCACGAAAAAAAAAACACTTTCAACCTAATGTTTGGCAAGACCGGTTAAGCTGTGGGTGATAAAACATGCAATATCGCTATTACTTTATATTTAACTCGTTTTGCATTAATAACCTGCCCGGCAGGCGCAAAAAGGGGAGGGGGATGAGGAAAAAAGCGCACCCGCTCTCACCAATACCCTTCCCCCCCCCCCCCTTATGCAGCAATGTTGGAATATAAGTTGCAGGTTTTTTTGTCCGTTTTACTGCAGCTTAAGTCATGCCAGTCCGAGAAAAAAGAAAACCGAAGCAAAAAACCAAGCGTGCAGAGATGATACCGCAAGATTCCTGTTCCAGCACCCAGCTTAACTTTTCCCACCGAAATGAAGTTTAATGAACTCCAATTATACTATAGATAATCTACAGCATTGGAATTCCTTAACGAGCTAGATCAGTTTTTAAATGGAGGAATTTTGAAGCAAGCTCTTGGGCTCTATAAAAAAATGCTTATTTATGTGTGGGAGACACATGCTATGAGTCACTATAGAGAATCGAACATGTCAGTGGAAATTATACAAAAATGTAGCCCAAAAAAGCCATTAAACAAGCAGTCAGCGATATTTTAACTCAAGGAGCATGTTCCAGAAGAACCCACTGTTCTTCTTCCCTGTTTTGCATGTCAAGGACTCATCTCTTTGGGCGCTTTCCATTTGTCGGAACTGACCGGCCAGGACATTCCCTTCGTAATGAGAATTTTACTTTTAATGAAAGCTATTCAGCCAGATCAGTCAAATGCTAAATAAAATGCACGAACGAAATCTTTTTTCATCAAAAACTCTTAGAAAAAGCCTATTTCATTTTCAAAATGAGCGGTGCAGCCATGGCCCGGCCGGCCAGTTCTGACTTTTGGAAAGCGCCCTTTGAGGATCAGTGGTAAAAATTGTCGGCTCTTCCGTTTGGTGGATACTGGTACTTGTACTTGTACCAGTGAACTCCCCTGTCTGATCATGACATGTAGGGGTACTGGTGGGTCTTTGAGCTGGCCGGTGAGACTCAAGTACTCTTGGTGAAGCCAACCAGACTGATCTTGTCCTGCGTCTGATTCGTGTAAAACAAAGTTGTATGCTTGCTTCATCCGAATGTAGAGAAGCTCTTGTCCGGCTAGTTTGTTTACGACCACACTGTAATAGGCCACTTCCGAGTTCTAAAACCCTCACTTTCAAAATGAGGCCAAGCGCACAACTTTTCTTCTGAAAATTGTTTGAGTGAGAATGAAACATCATTTCTGTATGAAAGGCTGAGCATTTAACCTCGTTTTGATACAGAGGCCCGGGGGAACTCGGAAATTGCCTATTGAATTCAGTCCCTTCTGCTAGTCTTAATACTGATATTTTTTCTGGCTGACTTTAACAATTAAAGTCGGAGTCATTTGGTCCTAGTAACCAATATGAGGGATGAAACTGTTTTTCCACCCACACGATTCGCTATCATCTTCATTGAGTACAACCATACCTCTTTCCGATATCCACAATGTTTCTTCAGTGTTTCAACTTTATCCTCTTAAATCGCTTTCTTCAGAAATTGCCCTTGGATGATCAAATTCAAATGGCTTTTTCTCGATGCCTATTGAGTCTTCTGTACAGACCGCGACTGGAGCTTGTGTTCATAGTATTGTTCTTGTCCTTACCAGGGTTTCGGCGATCGGCGTTCGTTGTTATTGCCGGTCTCATTGCACTCGAATCACTTGAATCCGTTGGAGAATTAGTAGATGTTGATGTTTCCACTGTCAGCAACATACAGACGCCCCTTTAAGAAGGCCAGCCGCCTTCTTTAATTTCTCCTCATCCATAGTTTAACCAAGATGATCGACTTCAAAAAGCGGGAAGAATTACCCAGTACCGCACGAATATTTATCACTCGTCCCAGTCCCCAAAATTAAATAAATGAGCGCGAACATTGAACGAATATGGGCTGATGTTTGTCGTTCGAACTAAATAAAAAGTGGTGGAATAAATTGATTAGATATCAGTGATTAAATCATAAAGTATATTCATTTATTTTATTGAAATGAACAAATGTGGAACGATTGAATAGAATAAGTACCAGTGTTCAGATTGAACAGAACGGAAAACTCGCGAAACTGTAAATTACAAATGGGTTATGACTATGAGCTACAATGACGAAATATAGCAAATTCAAGTTGTTTCTGATATGGTGTAAGGAAAAAGAAAGTCAGAGCAATTAACCTTTACATTTATTTAACCGAAGAAAGTCAACATTGGGATGATTACAAAAGCAAAATGGCGGTCGGACGTGTTTTCTCCTGCTCTGTCATATTGATCACATTGATCAGCTTATCTGTTCTACTTCGACTTCAGACCTCAAGTTTTAAGAAGAAAAGCTCTCACAGGACTCGAGGAGCATATCATGATCCTAAATATCTCGGGGAATACACAGGAAATGCGAATTTCCAGAATGCTCAATACCGCGCTTTTCATCTAAAAACATGGCGGACTAACTTACGGCTACTGGTGCTGGCGAAGATAAAAAGGTCGCAGACCCCAACTACCCGATATCACGACTGTGTATTTACCTTTCATCCGATTATTAAACTGCTGCACGACATCGAATTGAACCCGGGACCGAATCAAGGAACTTCCAAACGGCAGGCAAACAAGACGCGTAACAATGTCACAGTAGCTCATTTAAACGTTCGGTCGTTGAAATGCCGAGATCACTTTATCCAAGTCAAACAGACAGTGCTCGAAAACAAGTTCGACATTTTAACTATCTCTGAATCATGGCTGGATAATTCCGTCACGAACTTGGAGCTAGAAATACCAGGATATGATTTATGTCGTGTCGACAGACAGGACAAGAAAGGTGGTGGCGTTTGTGTTTATATTCTACAGAGCTACAAGACTGAAGTTCTTTGGGATATTTCTGGTATATCGGTTGCTGGTTTCCACCAGCTATGGATTAAGGTCCAAGTACGCAACCTTCGCTCTCTAGTTATCTGTACTGCTTACAGGCCGCCTGATGTACCAGTGAGATGCTTTGATACTGATTTGACTCCTAGCTTTATTGCTGCTTCTTTACACAACAAAACAATATACATTTTAGGGGATTTAAACTGTAACCTTTTAAATCTTGAAAAGAGCAATCCGCTTGTGCATACCCAAGAAGTCCGCTTCTCAAAGGAATTATTCCAAAGATGACAAAATTGTTGCTGATGAATTTAATAATTTCTTTTCCTCTGTAGGAAAGAGTACCATCAATAGAATTACTAAATTGGCAGAGGAATCGAATTATACTCTTAATCAATGTTCATTTATTCCGAGAATCTACCCATTGTCAGAGCAGTTCACCTTCAACGCAGTGAAGTGCGAACAGGTACAAAAAATTGTCACATCAATGGCCAGTGGTAAGGCCCCTGGGATTGATAAAATCCCAATCCATGCGATCAAAGATTGTTTGCCTGCTATCTTGCCATCGTTAACGTCTATTATTAATGCTACCTTTGAGTTTGACATCTTCCCTTTGGCCTGGAAAACAGCTGAAGTGACACCGATACTCAAGGCTGGAGACCACGATATTCCAAACAATAATAGACCGATTTCATTACTCCCTGTCCTTTCTAAAGTCTGTGAACGTGTCGCTCACAATCAACTTACGTCATATCTACTTTCGAGAGGCCGTTTATCATCCAAACAAAGCGGAAATAAACAGTGGCATTCAACGGAAACATCTGTCATTCAAACAACTGACGAAATCCTAAATGCCATTGACAAAAAGAAACTGACTGCAGTTGTCCTCCTTGATCTAAGCAAAGCTTTCGACAGTATTGACCATCAAATACTCCTCGCTAAGTTACAGGACATTGGTGCGTCCAGACCTGCGATAAAATGGCTCGGAAGCTATTTAACCTCGCGATACCAATTTGTGCGAATAAATACAACTCTGTCGACCAAACTACCTGTTAGTTCTGGCGTTCCACAAGGGAGCATCCTTGGCCCATTACTCTTTAACATCTACGTTAATGATCTCCCTTCTGTGCCAGAAAATTGTACATCGCAGTGTTACGTCGACGATACCAAACTTCTCATGTCATTTCAACTCCGCGATCAGCACGAAACGATAGAAAAAATGAACAAGGACTTGTTAAGCATTAGGAATTGGTGCTTTGATAATCAGCTTTTACTCAACCCAGATAAAACAAAACTAGTGATATTCGGCAGCCGGCAAATGACTGCTAAGGTTAGCGACTTTAGGCTATTTCTATTGGGGAAGGAACTCGAGCCCGTTAAGGCTGCAAGAGACCTTGGTGTCACACTGGACTCTAACTTAACATATAATGAGCATATTGTTTCTACTGTATCCTCATGCATGTCACGTTTGGGTCAAATTAACCGCGTTAAGCATATTTTTAATAAACACGCGCTAATTATTATTATAAATGCCTTAGTTTTTAGTAAGTTGTTCTATTGCTCTTCTGTTTGGAGCAATACTACTCAAACTAATCTGGACAAGCTCCAAGCAGTACAGAATTTCGCTTGTCGTATTTTGAGCGGCGCTAAAAAATTCGATCACATAACTCCTTTGCTAAAAGACTTGCGCTGGCTACCAATCAGGCAACAACTTTATTTTCGTTTTGCTGTTCTGGTTTTTAAGTGCATGACGAGTTGTGCTCCGGAGTATTTGACATCAAAGCTCGTTGGAAGATCCGCCGTCTCGACAAGGAATACGAGAAATTCTCAACTTTTGAACATACCACTCTTCCGCACTGCCAGCGGCCAAAGGACCTTTCAATATAGAGCAACCTCTCTCTGGAATGAGTTGCAGCCTGCGCTCAAACTTAGCCCATCCGTGACGGAATTCAAGTGTTTACTCAGGCAAAAGCTTCTTAATGACTGCTTTATTTAGTTAATTTAATTAATTTTATTGACCTTTGTCTTCTTTTATCATTGTTATATTCTTATTGTCATGTACTTGGTTTATAATTTTGTAATGTAAAATTGACTCTGAAAAGCCCCGTGGGGACGAGCCAATAAAGTATGTATGTATGTATGTAACATTTGAAAGCAAAAAGATATAGAATCAGCTGTTCAAAAAAAAAAAAAAACATCTCACAGATTTCCACCCCAAGATAAGAAATGTGAGGCCCTTTAAGACCTGTATATCGAAAAAAGGGAGATATTTTGTAGGACGTAATTCCCAATTAATTTTACTCCCTGTAGTCAACACCTGCAATAGGATTTGCACATGGGTGCACGTGCGGTAATGGCCATACCGCTTAGTTGGTGTGTGTGCTTCAGTGCTCATATTGGTATAAGCTTTGCAGAACTAATATAAAGGTTCTTGAAAGTGGCAGAAATGGTGACGGATTTAAACTGAAAATACACTCAGTTGTTAATTTTACTCCTTTTAATGTTCACCTGCAATAGGATTTGCACATGAATGGCTCCAGGGTAAGCTTTGCGGCAATCGCTATACCGCTGAGTTTGAACTCGTACTTCAATCAGTGCTAATATTGGTATAAGCTGAGCAGAACTAATATAAAGGTTCTTGAAAATGGCGGAAATGGTGACGGATTTAGATTTAGGAGAAAAAAGGTTGGAATTGACAGATGTCAAGTTATAATTTCTGTTTAAAGCTGAACAATAGTATGATGATCACATGTAATGGTCTGTCAAAAATAGCGTATAAATATGAAGGTAATTAAACTAAGAAAAAAAAATTCAAGGCTCGAATCAAGTATCGAGACCAAAAAGTTTAGCCGACAATATTGAAATCGAGCAGGCTATTTGAGGGTGTTTTTCCAGTTTTCTCTTTAAGTACTTCACGAATCACCAGTATTCGATAGTAAAACTCTGCTTAAACACATCTCAACTATAGCTAACAGTAGTCCTTTTCCGCTTTCTGTGGTGGCGATCTTCAACGTTTTTTATGCCATTGTTTTCATCATTTCAGTCGTTGGTAATACATGGGTTATAATAACCGCCTATACCATTCTGAAGAGAACACATTCTCCCGTGATGTGGTTCTTGGCAAATTTAGCGTCTGCAGATCTCTTGTTTACTTTTCTTACAGTTTTTGATGTTATTACCTTTCATTGGCGTTGGGTGGGCGGTAACGGAACCTGTAAACTTGTGGCATTTCTCGTGGAAGCAACCTACACAGTTTCAATAACAACTCTTGTGGTGTTAAGCTATCAGAGACTGAAAGCTGTTGTTGATCCTTTAAATGCAAGAATTGGTAGCTGCCCACGAAAAGAATTTTTGAAAATTGTCACAATCTGGGCCATTGGCTTAGCGGTTTGTTCGCCTTTAGCACACATTTATCGCGTGGAAACACAAGATAACGGTAAATTAGCTTGTGCTAATACTAAATGGGGAAATATTGGCCAAAAAATATTTTACACTTTGCACGCCATTCTTTTTTTCATCGTTCCTTTGTTGTATATGATTTTTACTCAAACTCAGATTCGTCGCGCTCTTCGTTCAAGAGTTCAGACCATAAACAATACTTTCTTGGAGCGGAGATTTAATCAACGACACAAGAAAGTTGCTACAACACTTGCAGCATTAACTACAGCGTTTGTTATCTGTTGGTCCCCTTTTATGGTCACCCGAACACTTTTGTACTATCACCTAGCTTCAAAAGATTTAATTTGGACAGGATCTCAACTCTTAATATGCCCAACGCAGCATTGGATCCCTTGTTATACGGGTACTTCGGCGGAAACCTCAAAAGTGCATTACGAAGACTCCTGCGGTGCAGTTACTCACAACAGCAACGTCCTAATGTGATCCCTTTGACAGATATTCGAACAAACACGATTGGAAAAAAAGGAAATATACATGTAACAGAAAAAACAAACTGAAACGCTAATAAATAGATTTAGCCAGGGCTAAAAGCGAAGCTCCCATTACTAAATTTATAATTTAAATCAAACAATAAACCTGTAATGCACAAATCAGTTAACTTAAGGGCACACATGTGACTTTTTAATGAAAGCTAAGGCTAAGTGATTTTGGAGTGAAAAAAAATCTTACATCGAATTGTTAGCCGTATATATACACCCAAAAAATAGCAATCATCTTCGATCACATTTAAGAGCCATAATGGCTCTTCATCCCAGTAGATTAGGCCTGAAAAACGAATTCTTGGAAAACAAATCAGGCCGAATTTTTGCGTTCGACAAGTTTACTCAACAAAATCTTGCCAACAACTCTGGGTGCGTGTAAACCAACATTTCATACTTTTTATACATCATATCTGAGGCGAAACAGTAATATAAGGCGCTGTTTTTATCATACAAACCTCAGACAAAATGCAGTATTGCACAATTTTTCAAGACAAATTGAACCGGTTCAATATTCAGAACCGTACGAAGCACGCGTGGGCTTTTAGCAAAACCGTTCAAAAAATTTCCAAAATCACCTATACGGCCAGCCGGTTCTCACTTTTGACAAGCGCCAAATTTTCAGTGAACATTAAAAGAGTTACGCTTCAACATAACAAAGAATTTACTGTGTTTATTATTTTTATTTACTGGTTTTATAACGATGTGTAATCTTAAAAAGGGTTTGATACGCGCGGCATTTTGAGTACTCCTGCAAGCGATGTTTATGAACGACGGAAAACAAACGGCAAAGCGATTAAAATTGCAAGAGACTACTAACAATCAATAAAAGAAATGTAATTCGGTGAAACATTTACAGAGACAACAATTTTCATTCACGAAGACAACTATTAAAGCGTCTCTAAAAATCCTGAGTCTTTAAGCTTAAGCTTAAAGCTTTTAGCCGGCTTCTTGGTGTTTACTGTTTTCAAAGATGAACTGGAGGCAAGAAAATCGCTCAAAGCTTTCTTTCTACAGCCAAAATTATAACTAAATACTCTTCGGAACATTTCTATTTGCGGAGAGAAGATATTGACTAAAGGCTTTTGAATGAAATTGAATTTTTGAAAACTAATAATGGCCTATACGGAGCATCCTCGGAGACCCAGGGGCAGTCAGTCGGGTCGAGAGAAAAGGCGCGACGAAAGGCTCTGCCCGAAAAGGGTACCTTTTTCGGGATTCAGATATATGAAAGAGTGGGCCACCTGCGTTTTCCTGCATGGCTGAAGTGTATAAAGGGTAGCGAAATTTATCATTGCGATCTGTGAAAGGACCTTAAAGAGTGCGAAAAAACTTCAAGGTTCATGAATGATTTACTTGAATGATTTTAAAAGACGGTGGTGCATTTTTCAGCAGATAAAAGGGATGCAGCGTTCTAGACAAGTATGTGGAAGGGGTACCATTTGTATACGAAAGTGGTTATCAGTGGACCTTTTCTGTCAAAATGGCATATACAAGGGTAACATGGTAAAAGTATCAAATTTTGTTCATCCAAAAAAGTCTTTCAGGAATGGGAGTATGTTCTGGTAGTTATAGTTACCATTTTTCGTACTTAAAAAATGCTGAGGCGAGTCCCTGAGGATTTTCTCTGATCTCCAGTTGAATTATTAATCGTAGACCATTGTAGCGCTTCGATTCATCTATTTATTTAGTTGAAAGACATGTAATTCTTCCTATTCAGCTGACTATTATTGAAACATTAGACAAGAGAGACAATGAATCATTCCTTTTTAAATAGAAAAGTCGCAAAGAAGCGTACAAAACGAAGGAAGATGTCAGCAGTGAATACAGCTTGGAATGATTCAACTTGGGAGTAAAATCCAGCCCTTTTACACCCTCTTCTCCATGACAGCTGTCAACGAGTTGGAACCGTGAAAACAATATTTAACAATTATATTCCTTGAAATCGAGGTGAATGGTAAATATTCCTCAAAAAAGCCACTATTCACCAAGATTGAAAAGAGTAATTATTTTAGTATATACACACGAAGTTATCTCTACAAAATTAGAAAGGAAACCATTAAAAAGTGCGATTTAACAGACGGATCAAATCAGGCGGGAAAAATTTGTATGTCAGGAGCCTACATAGGCTCCTGACATACAACATGCATGCGCGAAAGTTAGACCTTTGCAGAATTTTCGAACATGGCAATTCACAAGTTTATTATTTCGCAAACAACAGCGTAATGGCTTAAATGCATGGGACCGTTAAAAGTTTGAATTGTTTTCTTACCGGAGAAGAAAGGTAGAGCTTTGTTGTTTTCTACTCACCAAGTTTATAACCAAAAAGCTTTGTTGTGTCGTTCTTATAGCTTCCTGTGAAGTGCTGACATGGCGGCACGATTGCTCGAGGTGAGGCGTCGTTTTCCTGTAGCATTCTTTGTCCTATTTTCTTGAAACTTAGAATTTCTGCAAACATTTGCTTTCATTTTTGTTTGTCGTAAATATCCTTCATTTTATGGGCAAAAAGGTTTCTTGTTAGCAAACGCTGAGTTCACGAAACGGCCTCTACTACGCGAATGAACGGGAGTTGAATTGTAAACATTGCATCGAGCAAAAAATTCAGCTACAATAAATGGAACGAAATGCCGTTTTCAATCCCTCAAAGTCATTTCTTGCTTTTAAAAAAGTTATCTTTAGGACGTTGTCGACTTTAGAAAGGTCGTTCTCTCAAAAAAAAAAGAATAGGAGAAACACGGAGCTCACACATTATCCACTCGCTACGAGGTGAATATTGTTGAATAGTCCGAGATAGCGAACCAAACAGATTGCCTAAAGAAACCGTCTTAACAACTCATTCGCTTGCTCCTCACAGTCTAGGAGAAACTTAGATAAGTTATCTAGCCTACTGACAATTTAGATCTATTCAAATTAAATTCTGACTTCAACAAGAATCAATGTCAACCACAACCCGTCCTAATCAACAAATTTATTCTCGGTATTTCACGGGGGCACCTACAGAGAATATAGTTAAAAACCACTTAAGCATAGCATTGTTAAACGTATTTTAGTATTTCAACGATACATGTAGATATAGGCATGTTTTTATCCCCTAAAAATTTTTCATCTGTTCGGATTTCCTAGCTGAACGTCAAGTGATTCGAAAATTATAGGGATCGAAACTTACCTTTTCGAAAATTTCAGCCAGAAAAAAGGCTCCCGAAAATACTAGGTGACGTTTTTAGGGTAAAAATCCGTTAAAAATGGGCAATTATACCCTTTTTTATATGTCCGAAAATCCCAGGAGAGGCAAGGAAGCAAGAAATTTTACAACAAATGTTCCGAAAATTCTGGATCTCAAATCGTCTTCAGAACAGATACTTTCCGAAAATTGACGTTGGGTGCCCCCTGATTTCACCCCACATAGCTTCAAGAAATCTTGTGACAAGTTTTCTAATAATGAAGTTCAAACCAGTTTTTCCCTTTCTCACAACAACATTGTTAGCTTAAACCGTAATTTCGAGGAAATTTTTTACGTTGTTAGATGACCTTGACTTTCATTTTAACGTTGTTGGAGTCTGAAACAAAAATCATAACCTCTAATGACAATACAACACACCCGAGCATACCAGGCTACTGAATATGTGCCCACACCTTTGGCTTCGGTAGGTGTTGGCCTATTTATTGACGAATTACTAGATTACAAGGTCATAGAAAAGTCCTCTAATGACGCATTCCAAGCTTTGTGGATCGAAATATTTTTCTCCGCTGACAAAAATATAATATGTGGAATCATTTACCGTCAACACAACTCTCCTGAAGTTTTTCAGACATATTTCGAAGAAACTATTGAAAAGTTTGCTATGACTAATAAAGCCATATATATCTAATGGGCGACTTCAATATAGACCTGCTTAAATGTGAAACATCCCACTTCGGTCAAAATTTTTTATTACACCTACAGAACTACTACCTCATTCCAAAAGTTGATAAGCCTGCACTAGTTCACAGAGCCTCAGCCACCCTTATTGTTAACATTTTCGTTAAAAACCCAGACAAAATTCTTGCTAGTGGTAATATTAGGGCCATTTATACGAGAAAAAATAAGACGCGTCTTACATAATACGCGTCTTAAATAAGACGCGAACTTTCCGCATAAACGGCACTTTTCGTCTAAAATAAGACGCGTCTTATTAGATAAGACATGCTCGTATAAGTGGTACAGTTCGCGTCTTATTTAAGACGCGTCTTATGTAAGATGCGTCTTAGTGAGGTATAAACATTATAGAAATAAAATTTCAAGTCTAATACGTATCAGTAAAAATAATTAACTACAGTGATACTTTGAAGCCAACAGTCCTGTAATATTAAAAATAGCTGATAGCCTTGCTAGCTGAGGGCAATACTTCTGTAATTTTATTTGTTTATTAATAAAGTTTTGCTGTTGTTGTTTGTTGTTGCTTAAATCACCAAGATCACTGAGTGTGTATATAATAATTAGCTCCATTAGAACCGCAACTATAGAGAGAGAGGCCTCAAAAGAAATAACCTAAGTTCTTTTATACAGAGATTTTCGTGTCACCTAATTGAGGATAAGTGGTAATGGATTGATGATAACCGTCACGAACCCATTACCGGATAAGTAATGGACTGATATCGGAAGTGTCAAAGGTACTGCTACGTTCTAATTGCAAGCCTGGATATCCTCCGGCAGTATTACTGAAAAATAAGGAAATTTAACTGTAGAACACAAATTCGGTATCGTCAGCTCGTAGTATCATGCACCGTGTAATTATATAATCGACTTACAACTAAGACCCAGTTCAGACGCCGAACTTTTCATGAGCCGAACCTAGTACATTGAATTAAGTTCATGAAAAGTTCAGCGTCTGAATCAATTAGGAACGCCTGTTTCAATTTGGAACGACTCAGCCGTTCTCTTCTCCTAGCCCGGCGGGGAATTTTCCTTTGGAGCGACTTTGAAACGGCTTCGATTCAGACGCCGAACTTTTCATGTACCGAACCTAATGCATAAGGTGTTTCGATACAGTTTTTCAGAGGCCATACCGATATTTTTCAATTGCCTTAAAAGTGTTTTTTTCCTTGTCCGATCGCTATACAATTTTCACCAGTAACTGGCTATGGATTGAAATTTGTGAAAATGTACTTTTAAGTAAAATCGATATTACTATAACAACAATGAACAAAAAACTTTGAAATTGATAAAAGCTGAATTTTGTGTGATCTAGACCAGCTACTGAAAATCCAACACTAGGAACTTAAAGTTTGGTGTTTAGCAAGCAACCTCCGTCGGAAGTAAAAAATTCTGTATGTTTGAATTCAAATAAAACAAAAATATATTTCAACCTTAAATGCTCAATAGCCGTGATAGCTTAATTAATAAAAACGTGATAAATGACTCAAATTATTCTTAAGTAGCGTCAGAATGCTGCTTAATATCGTATTTTGATGCTATGGAAATTTTCGTGTATTTTCTTTCTTGCGATCTTAAAAACTAACCCGTTTTCTCACCACCTGTGTAAGCGCAATCTCATTCAAAATTTGGATTTTTAGCGCTTTTCTGTATATCTCTGAAACGACTCGAACGAATTTTTTTAAATCTATTCACATATTCTTCATAATCTAAGTCTATATAATTGTTGGTTTTCACAGGACGTCACTAAAATTCAAAATAAAAAAAACTATCGATCCTACCGAGATTTTACTTTCACGATGCATTAGAGCAGCTGAAAACTAATTTTCATACAAATTATCGCTTCAAAAGGGGTCTTGGTTTTGTGCTGAGTACGCTTGAATTTCTAAGCTTTTGCGTGTCGTGGCATTTACATGACGGCCAAGAGAGCTGTCATATAGGGGCACCCAACGAGAATATAGTTCAAAACCACTTAAACATAGCATTGTTAAACGTATTTAGTATTGAAACGGTGGTTATGGGCATATTTTTATCCCCTATAAATTTTTAATCTGTTCGGATTTCCTAGCTGAAAGTCTAGTGATCCGAAAATTATAGGGATCAAAACTTACCTGTTCGAAAATTTCAGCCAGAAAAAAGGCTCCCGAAAATTCTAGGTGACCTTTTTAGGGTAAAAATCCGTTGAAAATGGACAATTTTACCATTTCTTAGACGTTCGAAAATCCTAGGAGAGGCAGGCAAGCAAGAAATTTTACCACAAATGTTCCGAAAATTCTAGATCTCAAATCGTCTTCCGAACAGATATTTTTCCGAAAATTGTCGTTGGGTGCCCCTGTGTCATACATGTAGGTTAAAAATTATAATGACTTATTTCAGGAAATTTTACTATCTAAACAGTTCAGGTATTAGAAAAAGTATTACTTTAATGTTTATAAGTTTCTCGAAGAATAAATTCACGCTTTTGTAGCAAAACTCGGTAACAGATGTTTCTGTTGGTTTCCGTCCGCCATGTTGGAGCTCATCCAGCTGAGCACCAGCATTGCG
This sequence comes from Porites lutea, assembly GCF_958299795.1. Lineage (NCBI taxonomy): Eukaryota > Metazoa > Cnidaria > Anthozoa > Scleractinia > Poritidae > Porites > Porites lutea. The sequence continues at coordinate 4,735,913 of NC_133204.1, forward strand.
TCTCCATACAAATCTCTATAAGTTTGGGTAAAACATTTCTTCGGATATCTCGTATACGAAATATTCCTCTGACCTGAATCTTGGCGAGGGTCTTTGTATATGTACCTCCTTTCATTTCCCAGATTCGGGACTTTATCTATTGAACGGTTTTGATTTTGATTTTGATCTATTTTGAAAGGCGTGACACTGAAAACCAGCAATAAGGTCTAAAACTTTCATTGAGATTGATGCAATGCAACATCTTAAAATTTCAAGACAAACCTATCCTACGAACCTGTCAAAAATCTGCGTTACAACATTCACTGTTTATAGCGATCAGACAAGGATAAAATCACTTCTAAATTAAAGCGATTGAAAAATATGGGTATAGCCTCTGAAAAACTATATCGAAACACCATTATGACGTATTTTATTAAGCAGTCTGACCGAAATGCGCATTTTCCGCCTTTTGAACTTAGCTTAGCTCCAATTAAGATCGGCGCCTGAATCAGTTCAGCCAGTCTAAATAATTTGGGTCGGACTTAATTCGAATTAGGTTCTTCGGCTAATGAAAAGTTCGGCGTCTGAATTGAACCAGGCCTAAGCAACTGTGAGTACCGATCGATTTAGAGGAACTCTAGAATTCACAAGATAGATCTTGCAAATGCATGCTTTGTCGGACCGGAATGTGTGGAATAAGATTGTTCAGAGCTTCCTGACCGAAAGGGCCAAAGATAATGAAGATTTTCCTGTGACAACAAAAGCATCAGCAAACATATTTCTCAGCGAGAAAACAAAATTTTATTATCGCTTGATGGAATCTTTTATTATGAATGTCCTGGCGTTTCAAGATTTCATGGTCTGGTCGATCCAATTCCTGAACTTAGCAACCCGTCCGAAAACAGTGTATCGTTCGGCTGCTGAGCATCTCGAGGATCCCCAACTGACGTCACCCTGTAGAACCCAATTTCCATTGGCTCCTTGACAAACATAAGGACCACCGCTGTCTCCATGGCAACCACTAAGGATAGTTCCACTTTTGCCTGCGCAGAGCATGTGTGGCGTTATCTTTAATGACGATCCACCTAGCAGGTTGATTTTAGACAAAATAAGAATGACTAAATGAAAAGCATCTGCAAAAAACCTCTCACTGTGGCACTCGTATTTGTATCTTGCAGTATTGCGTATTTGTATCTTGTAATATTGCGACCGTTGCGGACGATGGGCATGGCCCATGCCGAATTCAACGCTTCAATACGACCCAGTACCCCGCTGATTACAATAAAAGATTAATTCTTATAACAATGATATTTAATAATAAAGCCATAGTCATACGAGCTATACTCATCTTTTTTTTAAAGAATTTGCCTATATTTCAACGCACAGACCACTGTCTATTTACAGGTCAGGTGCATGTCCTCTAGCGGGCGCCTAGATGGCGCAAGCCGGAATGTCTAATCTTCTTGGGGGGGTTAAACTGATAATCACAGAGCTGAACGTGATCTTATCGCTTTATTGCACCATTTGTTCTTTCCCCTGGAGAAAGGGACTCGGGACTTAAAGGGCCTGTTTACATGGAGGCCAGTGGAGGCCATGGAGGCCGGGGGAACCCCAGGTAGGTGAGTTAACCCCCCTGTCCATATAATGAATCTTTCATTTTAATTTGATCACGTTTACATGTTCGGTGGGATAACCCGCCGCGGGTTACCTCACCTATCTGAGGTCCCCAAAGCCACGTAAACAGACCCTAAAGCTCGTTATAGAGGATTGGACTCAGTATGATTAATATATATATATATAGATATTTTATGGTTGTGAAAACGCCTCCAGCGTAGAAAAAAAAAACAAATAAATCAATGTGAATTGTACAATATTAAATTATCACAACCCCACTGGTTTAAGGCAAACCTGGTGATGCGTCCAATTTTTTCTGGCAAACGCTGTTTGTCACAGGCGGTATCTCAGCTTGTTGTAGAATATTGTGAGAAGATCCCGGGTGTTGTATTTTGCCCCATCCTAGAAAAAAAAATGAAAATATTTGAGGCCTGAAGTACCGAGTCGACATCACGTCATTAATGCCGTTTTGATTTTAATAAATGTTATCATTTTTTATCAATGATTATTCATGATTATTATTTATTTTTTCT